>NW_012112142.1:883729-1024526 GCF_000951035.1 Colobus angolensis palliatus | reverse complement strand
CGGCCAATAAGGCATATTTTTAAAAAACAATTTTATAATCTGTCTTTTAGTGGGTAAACTTAATATAATTATATTTATTTTGAATATTTATATTTTTAGAAGTACGTATTCCATTTTTATTCTTTTAGCGGTTACCCTTGAATTTTTAGCCTACATACTTGATTTAAGAAATCTAACATTAAATCAACACATCCACCCTCCATGGAACAATACCAGAGCCTTAGAATGTTTTAATTCTGGTGACTGTCACTTATGATCCACGTCATTATCTAAAATTTTGGTTCTGCTTTGTTTGTAAATGTCCTAAAATTAGTCATTGTATTATGTATAGAGTTTTTGTTTTGTGTTTCTTTCGTTTCTACAGTTGATACTTATTTGGACTTCCCTTTGTATTTACCAATTTATTTGCTCCACAATGTTTTATGTGTTCCTCTTCTACTTTCTAGGTTCAATTTATTTCTAAATAAATAACTCTCTTCAGTCGTTCTTTTGGCAATGACCTGTGAGTGATAAACTCTCTTTGCTTTGTTTTGCCCTCACTCTTGAGTGATGGTTTCTCTAGGTATACAATTCCTTGTTGACGATTATATTCCTGAATACCTTGAGGATAGCATTCCACTCTATCTGGGCTCTATTTTATCTGATGAAACATCAGTCCATTTATTGTTCCTTTCTTTTTTTTTTTTTTAGATATCTGTCTTCCCTATCCTCCAAATTCTTAAAATTTCTGTATCATTTTTCATCTCTTTATTTTTCAGTGCTGTAAACACAACTCTTAATGGCAACGTGTTTAATTTTATAAACATGCATAATTTACTCAATTGTCTCCTTAACTGAACATTTATATTTATTTGCTTTTTAAAATTAACTGTTCATGCTGGGATTGACATTGAGTATACATATATTTTCCCATACATTGCATATTATAAGTTAATGAAATACAAAGTAATGAATTGAATTAGGAGGAAGGGAAATTATTCATAAGAAAACAATAAAACAAAGTACAGAGTAAGCACAGAAAAATTAATTCTACTTTTTCCTTGAGGTAAGCAATGAACCTAAGGTGCTTAAGGGGAGATGGGAACATGGTTTAAATATGTTTTACATTGTCCATAAAATAAAATTGAATGAATCACTCAGGAGAAGCAAACTTTTTTCCTAACACTGTTATAGGTGAAGAAGAGACCCATGGCATGATACTGACATGCAATTCAGTCATGGTGATTCTAAGAGGGGTTGAAACAATATGTTTCATATATACAACTTCCTGAGAGTCTGGCTTCCTCTATAGGTAATGTTCTAAATATTTCCTACAGGGTCTTAATCGGCAGACTGTGAAACTTCTGGAATTGTCTGCCAAGTTTGCATGTTGCATTTTGGGGTACAGAGATCCGAGGCTGTTGCTGTTAGTCCTGTCTGATTTTGTATAGGGATCCACTCCAGCATGAGACCCGAGTTGGCTCAATTATCATATGGTGAAGCTTGTTTATGCTCTGTCTTTTTCTAGATCTGCACAGGAAGCACAAAGCTCTGGTTACCACTGGAAGCCATCTCACCCCCATAAACCAGCCTTAGGATGCCACTGATGCTGGATGGCAGAATGGAGTAACAGAGAGAAGTAAGTTGTTGATGACACCATTCACTGCTGATTGACCATGTCTGGAATCTGCTCTACATCTAGATTTCAGCTATTTCCAGATATTTTAATCGAATGTAAACCAATGTGAATCATGTTTTTATGACTTGCATCCGTAAGCATTATAACTGATACAGAGATGCATAAGTTGCCATTGAAGAAACTATGACTAAACGGATGTAAGAATCAGTTAGCTATAAAAATGGATGGCAGACGGGGTGTGGTGGGTCATGCCTGTAATCTTAATGCTTTTGGAGGCTGAGGTAGGAGGATCACTTGAGCCCCAGAATTCAAGGTTACAGTGAATTTCGATCGTGCTACTGTACTGCAGCCTGGCCCACAGAGCAATACTCTGTCTCAAAAAAGAAAAAGAAAAGAAAGAAATAAAAAGGAAAAGAGAAAGAAATGGATGACAGGTCATAAGAGTTGTCACATAATGTTTTCTAAGCACTAGGCAGTGGTCTTCGTATTCTATGTACATTAATTTATCATCAGAAGAACTCAGTAAGATTGGTATTATCATCCCCGTAATTATCTCATTATCATTTCCATTTACAGAAGTAGAAAGTGAGTCACAAAGGTTAAGTAACTTAGCTAAATTCACTCAGCTGCTGAGCTCAAGCAGCCTGGCCCCAGACCCTGGGTGCTTAACCACAATACTATACTGCCCCTCAGTGAAGTGCACGGACCACCTACAGAGGTCACATTTCTTCCAACCTGGGATTTTGTGTAAACACTGGACAACACAGAGGTCATGATTTTAATCCTTGGCAAGAACCTGGAGGACAGCTATTCTGAGTTGCCAAGGAATTGGCAGATACACAACTTCAGTAGTTAGTGGGGAAGGGAGGACAGCATACAGGTTAAGAGCAGGAATTGGTACTCAGCCTGAGTTGAATCCAGCTCTGCTGCTTACCAGCATTGTGATCTAATCTGTGGGAGTTTTATTTTCTGCAGCTATAAGGTGGGGGATAGTAATCTCCAGTTTGCAAGGTTTTATAAGGTTTAAATAAGATGATGTGTACAGAGGATGGACTACCTGCCGAGAGACCACAACTTAGAATGGACGGTCTCTGGCCTCTGTATGAGTGTGGGGAGGCCTGGTAGTCAGTCTCTGTATAGCAGGGTATCAAGGCACAGTGCCTGATTTGGAGAGTAGAATAAAAAGCAGATGCTGCTGGGCGCAGTGGCTCACGCCTGTCATCCCTGCACTTTAGGAGGCCGAGGCGGGTGGGTCACGACATCAGGAGATCAAGAACATCCTGGCCAACATGGTGAAACCCCGTCTCTACTAAAAATACAGAAAATTAGCTGGGTGTGGTGAGGTGTGCCTGTAGTCCCATCTACCTGGGAGGCTGAGGTAGAATAATTGTTTGAACCTGGGAGGCGGAGGTTGCAGTGAGCCGAGATCACACCACTGCACTCCAGCCTGGCGACAGAATGAGACTCTGTCAAAAAAAAAAAAAAAAAAAAAAAAAGAATGCTTTACCTGGAATAGCAAATTCACACAGACACAAAGTAGAATGGGGTTACCAGGGACTGGGGTAAGCGGGAAAAGGGAGTTTGTGTTTAATGGGTACAGTGTTTCTGTTTGGGGGGGATGGATGGGGTGATGGTTGCACAACAATGTGAAGTATTTAATGCCACCGAAGTGTACACTTAAAAAATAAACTGACAAATTTTTATGCTGTGTATATTTTACTACAATAAAAGAATGAGGAAAAAAAAAAGCAAGAGCTCATGATAGTTATTGGTTAAGGGACAGTTGGGATGATGATCACCGGCTATGAACACCATGAACAGAAACTCTGATATGAAAATTTAAAACCCATAAAAATAATGAGATTATATTTTTAGAGCACTTTTTATACATAATATCTATTTGATCATAATCATTAGTTTGCATAATAAAAAACGTCAAAAAAATCATGAGGTAGCGAGGATAGCAAAAGGTCATTTTCCTTTGCCTTGCTGTTTGGAAACATTATATTTCAAGCCCCGCCATGGACTTGCTCTGTGGTGAAAGGGCTATGACCCACACATATTACCAGGAGGCAAGAAGCTCATAACATGTGTCCCTCCAGCCCTACAGATGGAGGTGAGGCTTTCCTCGGAGGCCCCATTCAGTTCCCATAGTCCTCACTGTGCATGCTGTTAAGCCTCAGCCTTAAAAATAAGAAGTGTCTAATAAAAAAAAGTGCATGACCTCCTGTGACTAAAAGAAGGAAAAAAAAATCTAGCTCTAAACTTTTAAAAGAAAGTGCATTTTTATAATAACAATGAAATCCTCCCAATCAAGCCTTTAAGAGGCAGACTGCATCCCCATCTTTGCCTGGGGCCCATAACTATCCTTAGCTAATCTTTCTCTGACAGATAAAGAGCTGCTATATCCATTCTTATAGCTCAATTTTAAACTTTATTCAGAGAAGTGGGGAGAAGAAACCCTGGATGAGAATAAAGAATGAGTGTTTGAGAATGGGCAAGGGGAAGAGAAAGATGGGATTACTTATTTGCAGAATAGATGCTTGTAGAAAAGGCAAATCTAAGATCCAAAGCCCTGTGGTTTGTTCAGGGATACTTTAGACAAATCTTTGAGGCTGCAGGGTCATATCTAGGTCAGTTATCTACAGAATTCCATATTTACTCCAATCCAGCCTTGCTGGAGGTGTACCATCAGGGAGGGTTATTCTGACAGATACAATGGGTGCCCAAAAGACTGCCTTCTGAATGAGGAGAGAACAAGAGGAGCTTTTCACAGGCTGTGACAAGTGCAAAGGTGAGAAACAAGCAGAAAGCATTTGTGAGAATGCTAATTCCCCGCCAATGGTCCCCAAGGAAAGCTATGAAATCTTTTGTGCAAGATATCTCAAAAAATAAGAAACATATTTATCAGCCCAAGATGGCTTCCATTTAACTCTGTACTAGAGGTAGATCATTCTAAAGGGCCATTCGAGTCCTACAATGCTGTATCTTCATGAAATTATATTCTTAGTCAATATGGACCTTGTTAGAAGGCTCTGGGAGGGTGTCCCCCCAGCTCACATAGACCCCTTTCTCTATGACCTGCCCTTTTCTCATGGATGGGCAGAGGCAGCCATGTTTGTACTCTTTGGTTTCATCCTCCTGGCTATAGTTGATTGGACCCTGACCCAGGAAAAGCTGGTTAAATTCTTACTCCCAGGGGGTTAAGGGTATCTAGATTGGTATTGTTTGTTTGCTGGAAGTAAAATGAACTCAGAATCCTTGAAGATACCATAATTTGTCGTATCTATGGAAAAGTGAAAAAAGTGGTCTGTTCAGAGAAAAAGAGCTAAGAGTATTGGTGGTTCCTGTAATCTTTCTAGTCCTCAGTTCTAGTCCTTTTAAAAGATCTGGCTATACTTGGGTTCTATGAGCTGTGTCAATCCTTCCAGTAAATTACTATGTCTTAAACTAGCCAGAGTTGGTTTCTGCTACATGCAACTAAAATAATCTTAAGTGTTTTCAGCTCAAATCTGGGGCATGAAATCTGTGTCTATACAGAAGACTATTAGACTGCCATTTGTGGTATGCATCATCTCTGAGTTTGCTATCTCACGGGTAGTTTCTTATGTCAGGGATGTCCCAATCTCCTTCCATGGGGCCCACCTCCTGTTTCTTCAGATCCCATCTAGATATCTGGGGAAATCACCAAAGGATCCCAAACTAGGCATTACCTTAATTATTCTTTCCTCAACCTCTCTCCCAATCATCCAATCCCTCCTCAAATATTTTTGGTTCTACTTCCAAAATCGATCCCAAATCTATTCACTTCTTTTTATTTGCAGAGTGGCTATCCTAAGCCATCAATGCCTTTAGTTTGGATTACTGCAATGGCTTCTGAGCTGGCCTCTGGCCTCCCTGTTTGTTCTCTCTCCTCTCCAATGCATTATCTACATGGCAGCTAGATTGATCTATTTGAAATGTAAATTAGATCATGCCACCTTCCTACCTGAAACGTCCTGTGTTAGTTAGAATGCAGGCTGAGTTGATATAACAAAGAAACCAAAAATGCAATTGCTCAAGCAAAGGAAGGCAGATGATTCAGGGCAGCAGGTGACAAAGTTGTGTACAGCCATGAAGGGAACCAGAGTCCTTCCATCTTGATGCTCACCATATCATAAGGTGCTACCCTACACTCTCCAAAGTCAAAGCTGGCTCTCTAGCTAGATGCATGCACCAACCACTGAGATGAGGAAAAGAGAAAGTGGAGGGCACATGCTCAGACATTTCAAGAACTAGGTCTGGAAGCAGCATACGTCACTTCTGCACACGTCTTGTTGACAGGAGCTTAATCCTATGGCCACACATATATGCAAAAAAGACTGGAAAATGGACCTTCTAGTTGTGTGGGCATTTGCTGGCTAAAACTCAAACGTTCTAGGACTAAAAAAAAAAGGAGAGACTGGATGGGTGGGGACAGAGGGAGACAGCTAATAGTCTTTTCCACACTCCCTAATGGCTGCCCATGCTTGCACAATGAAGTCTAAACATTTCATGATGACCGCCAAGGGCATCTGGCCTTTCCCTATGTCCTCTTGTTGCTCTTTCCTTTGCTTGTGGGGTGGCACAAGGACCTCTCTTCTTTCTGCTCCTGGAACATGCCAAGCCTGCTCTTGCCCTGGAGTATTTGCACTTGCTGTTCCTACTGCCTAGAAAGCTCTGAAGTCATGTCACCCCATGCCTAGCTCCTTCTCATCCTTTGGATCTCAGCTCAAATGCACCTTCCTTGGAGAAGCCTTCCCTGCCCTTTCTGTCTGCATTGTCCAGGCTCCCGTGGCTTACCCTTCCCTGTCACTTTCCATCATTGTTCTTTGTTTTGTTCACTTTGTATCATTTTTAAATTTATCTGAATTTATCTTGAGTGTTTGTTCATATGGTCACTTATTTGCTTATTTATCTGTTTCCCCCACCCCTCACCTTAGAATTTGAGCTTCCAGAGAGCAAGGACTTTGTCTGAACTCTTTACCACCCTAGACCAGTACAGGGGACAGTACCTGGCTCATGGTACAGACTCAAGTATTGGCTAAGTGAATCAGTGGTCAGCTTGGATCTGGCGCCAGCATTCCTAAATAGAAGCTTTTCTCTTAAATTTTGGGAATAGTCTCCCATCCCTATCTTATGTTTCCCAAAAGTATCTTATCTTGCTGGAGACATGGCCCCTCTTTGATGAGTCCTGGTTCCTTGCTCTAGGGCCAAGTCAGTGTCATTTGTTCTATAACCTCATCACCCACAGGGCCAATTCAATCTGCTTTCCATTCCTGAGATGTCTATGAAACCTGTCTGCTACCTACATCCCTAGAAACTTGGGGAATGAATCAGTTACCTGAAATAAGGGAATAATTTTTTATAACTGATTTAATCATGTGCAGGATGACTTTCAAGCTGACTTTGATTAATGGATCTTCCAAACAACACCATCTCCTAACCCCTACACAGCCCTCCACTACCTTGTCTCCTGTGCACTGGGAGGAAGTTGAAGGGTGTAGTATTTATAACAAGCAAGTTGAGTGCTAGAATTCCTGGAGAGTTACACAGGATGAGAACCTAGCCCAATAATAATAATCCTAAACGTTCTTTATATGTCATTTCTCTGCCAAAGTCATCTAGGTAGCTCCCAAAAGGACCATGCAGGAAAATTCCACTGTCAGCATGTGCCAAAAGTCTTAATGAGGAAGGTTCAGGGGTTTTAATTAAAAAGGGTTCATTGAGTGGCCTTTCTGCAGTCAGAATAGAGTCTTTTCCTAACATGTGTGCCGTGGCAGTCGATCCTGGGAAGATGATCTTGCCATCTTTAGGCCCATTTATCTAAGGAAGGCAGACTCCCAAGCCTATCCTGAGACATTGCTCTGCCCAAAATGAAATTCCATCCTCAAGAGCCAACTTTGCTGAAGTATTGTCAGCTCCTGTGGAGGGAGGGAAGCAAAGGTCCTGAACACCTGGAGAAAGCCATCTGGGGTGTTCCTTCTCAATAGTGCTTAATACAGTTTTAAGCAAAGATTTCTCTGGATCATGAATAAGTGTGGCTGTCAGTATAACTGCCACTGTTGAGTTAAATAAAAATTGAAACATCAGAAAGAGCATTTAAAAAACCCCAGTAATCATTTTACCCATTACTTTACAAATAGGTTTCTACTTACTGATTCCGATGAGAATAAAAATGCCATAAGGGGGAGAAGAAAGCTCTTCTTTTTAAGTCAAACTGGAGAATGAGTGTGTCAGAACACCCAGGAGAGATATTCAAGCTTCTAGCTCCATCTTAGATCTGCAGTCTGATGTCTGATGGGACCTGGGTCTCACTAGCAAGACATGGCAGGTACTTTTCAGCTGTTTTCTGATGGGAAGCCGAGCTGCGGAGTCAGGAGAGGAAGCTATGTGTACCTGCAAGTTCTGGTGGATGAGACCACAGGTGTTTGCAGATCCTGCATGTTAAGCTGTTGACCTAGAGACCTGCAGAGTTCCAAGGAGCTCGTTTCTGTTCAGAGAAAACAGCTCCGATTGGCAATAGCAGCTAATGAATTCTTACTTGGAGGCAAACATTGACTTCACCTTTGAACCCCAAAGAGCCTTTGGGAATCTCAGAGCATTTTAAGGAATTCTACTTTCAAGCTGAGGATTTAGGCCAGATAACGTCAGTGAGATGATGAAAGATCAGCATCGTAGCATCCTACAGACAGAGGACTTGAGGAGTATTGGGTCAGTAACCTGCCCCTCAAATGAGTCAGTGCTCAAGCCAGCTGCTAATCCCATTTAAAGACATTGCTAGCACTGAAGGTTCATGTGACCTCACAGATGCCATCGATATTAGAATCAGAGGGGCTTGTGACCATTTCCTCTTTTTTTTACTGAAGATCAGGGAGGTGCCCGTGGTCATGATCTTGTTTACAACACAGCTCAAATATTTCCTGGTCAGAAATATCCAGGACCAGCTTTGGTGATGTGACAGATAAATAGAGATAAATATTTTGTGGTGAAAATGACCAGAAGCTCTGAAAACCAGAGGCAGATGCAAGTCCACAAGAAGCATGATTAGAATGCCCCTGGCACACCTGCTGTGGAACACAAGGTGGGAGAGACTCAGGTGGAAGCATTCCCCACCTCCCACTAAGAGCATCTGCCCAAGGACTGATACCTGCCTGGCCAGAACGTCTTGACATGAACTTCCAAGCATTGAAGGGAAGGCTGATGACTCTGCAAGAAATGGAAAGGAATGCCAGTTGTAGATTGCAGGCTCATCAGTGAGGGCAGGACTGTCGCCACTCAAGCACCACCACCACCATGGCCAGATGTTGAGAAGCAAGAAGACAGAAATAAAGGGGCAGAAGGAAGGACACGAAAACCTACCTGTTGCAGCAATAGTGAAAAGTCCAGAGAGGCTTGCTCAGAACTCTAGCATTTGTCACTTTGTAGGTTTATAGTTATTCCTTTAGGAGGGTTTTTATTGTGCACGTATATATTACCAATGAATATTGAGCAAGCATTTCCTGGTATCAATTTTGCCTAAGGCACTATGCTGGAGCAGTGAATAGGACACAGTCCCAGAATGGAGAATCTCTAGACAATGCCATGTGAAAAGTGCCATATAAGGAGCCTGAGGTGCCATAGAATGACAGGGGGAAGGGAGTACCAACGTCTAATTGCAAGAATTGAGCACTGCTTTTCAGAGAGTGACATATGTACTCAGTCTTCTACTTCATAGGGTGAAAGAATGGGGCTTTGTGTTCTAAGCCAGGAGTCAAAAGGCAGACTTTTTCTCTAAAGAGCCAGATGGTAAATATTTTAGGCTTTGCAGGTTATAAGATCTCCGTTTCAACGACTAGAGTAGTTGCAAAAGCCACTACAGGCTATACATTAATGAACCGGTATGTCTGGGTTCCAATAAAACTTTATTTACAAAAACAGGCATCAGGTCAGAATAACCGAAAGTCACGTTTGTCAACTGGTATTCCAACCCTTTGATGAGCCAAATCCCGTTTAATGCTCACAACAACCCACTCAGGTAGGTACAGATGAAAGAGAACTTAGGCAACTTGCCCAGAGCAATACAGCCAGTAAAGGGCTGAGGCAGGATTTGAACTCAGACCATCTGCTTTCAGAGTCAAATCCCCAGCCCGTCATGCTTCCCTTATTTTTAAGATAAACTTACAAATCATCATCACAATGTCCCCCAACCCCATTTCTTCCCTCCCTGTCCCTTCTGTCATTTCCTTGCTTCTGTGTTTTTTGTCTTTTATTTTTCAAAAACAAACAAACAAATATATTTTTTGAACTTCTATAATTTGCCCAGCACAGAGCCAGGCACTTTGGAGAAAACATCAACAGAGGATACCACAGAATCCCTGCCTTCTGTTGGTTTATCATCCCATCAAGGACACAAGACACATAGAAAAGAATAAGAAAGTCCTGGGGGAGGCAGGAAGCCCCCTTCCCTCTCTGGGGGGCTTGTCCCAGGTGGAGGGGGTTCACCTGTGCGACTCAGCTGGCCACTCTCCATCCAGTCGTCCCCAGAAAGGAGGAGGGTCATGTTTTGACTGGAGAGCCATGAAGAGGAACAGGGCTCACAGAGCCACGCTCCCTTCCTTCCCCTTCCTGTTAGGAGCCAGGCTGCCCACAAGAAGTGCTTGCTTTGCTCTCTCCTCTGTGATCATTGACAAGGGCGGGATCTGTGCCCCAGGGAAGAGCTGTCCCCAGGGATGCCTGTGACTGTGAATTCTGCTAGTCTAACAGCACATTTATCAACAATGAAGATGTTATTTTGGTCTCCACATGCCCTATTCTTTTGTCTTATTTCTCAATTAGTTTGTGACTTGCTGGGGATGCCTGGCATTATTAACCAGGCCTATTGAATCCCCCAACAGCTGATGCTTCCCCCTTCCTCTGCTTCCCCCTTCCTCTGAAAAAAGGACACAGGGTGCTGGTCAGAGTTTGGAGGAGGGAGAAGAGGTCTCTGTGGCCTTGGAGGGAGGTTAGGAGGCTTGGATAGCTTCACTGAGGAAACAGACAAGTCTTCAGGGAGATATACGGTTCAGAAAGGCTAATCTTAGAGCACATGTTTGTTGCTGTTTGGAATCAGGACCTCGAGGTCCCCACGCTTTGAAGGATTTTCCTCAGGGCCTCTTCCCGGGGAAGAAGAAAGTCTGGCTCAGAAGCTTTGTATGGACACAAAGGATGATTTCAAATGTCCAGTATGTGCATTGAATGATAAAAACTTAGAATTAGAAGGAACTGTAGAGATAATTCTGTCTAATTCTACAGCAGTGAATCTTAAACATGAGCTGCCTCAGAATTACCTGGCGAGTTGAAAAAATATGGATATTCAGTTGCCACCCCTGGAGATTCTGATTCAGTTCTGGGACAGCCGTGGTGATGGTGGTGGTGGTGATGGTGGAGTGGTATTTTAATAAGCTTCCCAGGTGATCAGGCGGTGAGGTTTGGTACACCTGGCAGGTGATCACCCAACATTCATTTCAACACTCCCAATGATTGGACTCACTGAAGTGGCATTGTCGTCTGGAAGAAATACCCGAGGTTCATTGTCCCTCACCAAGGAAATCAAGTACACGATACACAGGAAGTGGGTTTAGGAGTGGAGGTTTAAAAGGCAAAAGAAAGAGAAAGGAGAATAGCTCTCTCTCCTGCGAGAGAGGGGCACCTGAGTGGGACTTCTGGCCCACTGCCAAGTGCACAGGATTTTATAGACAGGCTTGAGGAGGTGGTGTCTGATTTACAGAGGGCCCAAAGATTGGTTGGACCAGGTGTTTACACAGCATGCAAGGAAGCTGGCTGCCCCACCCTAATCTTCTGTTATGCAAATGAAGTCTTTGCCTGGCCCGTGTCATGTTGCCTGCTCCTTACTGTACACATGGTTGACAAAGAAAAGGGAAGATGTAGCTGCCATTTTTAACATACCTAGTTCCCTTACTATTGGCACAGCTGCTGGTATTCACCTGTGCAAGCTTCTAGCTTGCCTTTCTCTATCTGCAGCATGATTTTACAGGCTGATCTTTGTTAGAAAAGAAAATGATTTAGGGGCTGATTTGTATTAAAAGGAAAATCTTACCTTTTTGTTTTGTTTTGTTTTGCTTTTTTTTTTTGAGACAGAGCCTCACTCTGTCGCCCAGGCTGGAGTGAAATGGGGCAATCTCAGCTCGCTGCAACCTCTGCCTTCTGGGTTCAAGTGATTCTCCTGCCTCAGCCTGCCAAGTAGCTGGGATTACAGACATGCACCACCACGCCCAGCTAAGTTTTATATTTTTAGTAGAGATGGGGTTTTGCCATGTTGGCCAGGCTGGCCTCAAACTCCTGACTTCAAGTGATCCGCCTGCCTCAGCCTCCCAACATGCTGGGATTACAGGTGTGAGCTACCCACCGCATCCAGCCAATAATACATTTTTTAAAAGGCTGTTATTAGGAGATTCCACAAAGAGTCTCATAAACTGTTATATATGATACACAAAGCGGACTTCATGTCATGTTAGTCACACCAGTGATGCCAGTGCCCAGTCTATGTGTGCACATGGTCTCTCTCTCCTTAGACTCTTTCTTTTTTCATTCTTTCACTTTCTGTCTTTCTCTCTGTCCTTCTTCCTCTCTCCTTCCCTCCTTTCCTTTATTGTACCTCCTCTCTCTGTTGTCTCTTTTTCATTTCCTTTTTCTCTTTCCTTCTTTCTTCCTCCCTCCCTTTCTTTCTTCTTTATTCTTCTTTATTCTCTCTCTCTTCTGCCCTCCCTGCTGTTTCATGTGTGTGTGTGTGTGTGTGTGTGTGTGTGTGTGTGTGTGTTGTGTGTAGAAGGAAGAACCTAGGAGACAGAGTTTTGTTTTAAAGAGTATTACTCCTAGCATGTACATGTACTATGTTTTGGAGAGTCTTACCTCTATCATGTATAACAGGATGTCAAATGTAGCTTTTATTTTGTTCTTTTTGAGTTTTGAGTTTTGAGTTTTGGCCAAGGACTCAAAGTCTGAGAAAAGGAGATGTCCAATCACTCATAGAAGAAATGTCAAGGGATTGTGAAGCAGATTTTGCAACCCTGAGCTTATGGCCCACCTTGGGGTATATAAGAAATCCTTAAAGATACAAAAATCAGAGGGAGAGGATTTCTTTTGAGCGAGTTGTCAGGGTGCTGGGAACCTCCCTCAACTAAAGCCAAGGGAAGATGGCTTCAGGTACCTCTCAGGTTGCTGACATGAGTCCCTGGACATTTGGAGTCTCCAGGCAGATTCTGGCTCCTCATGCATGTCTGAAAATCAAAAGCTAGAGGCCGGCTGGGCAGTTGGCCAGCGGCAGAGTGGAGAGAAGGCCGCTTGGCGAAGAGCTCACCCCTCAGAGCTGTGCTTCCTGAGCACCAGTGTTGACCACACTGAAGATACCTGACTGCCAGTCATCTTGAGGGATTCTGGTCGAGGTGACCCCTGGATGGCAGCGTGCCCCAGCAGAATGTGGGGGACAGAGTCGGGGACTGCCTGGTGCTGAGGATGTCGTAACAGGCAACATTGCTCAAGTTAAGGGAAATAGAATCTCCTTGCTGTTGGCTCCAGAATCCATGTTCTGCCACTTTCTTTTATTGCTTTTTTGTTTTGTTTTGTGTGAGATAGGGTCTCACTCTGCCACCCCGTCTGGAGTGCAGTGGTGCCATCTAGGCTCACTGCAACCTCCGCCTCCCAGGTTCAAATTATTCTCATGCCTCCACCTCCAGAGTAGTGGATTTGCTGTCTTGCCCGGCTAATTTTTGAATTTTTGGTAGAGATGAGGTTTTGCCATGTTGGCCAGGCTGGTCTTGAACTCCTGGCCTTAAGTGACCCATCCACCTCGGCCTCCCGCAGTGCTGGGATTACAAGCATGAGCCACTGCACCCGGCCATGGTCTGCCACTTTCTAACTGGGCAAGTTACATACCACCTTGTGCTTTAAAACCCCCACCTGCACTATACAAGTCTGTATCCAGGAAGCATCAGCACTAGATTACACCCACACAGGTCTTTCCAATTTTTCCCTCTAATCCTTTCTGCCCTGGGCTTAAGCCTGAGGGCCTTGAACTAGACCCCGTGAGTTGGAGGAGAAGTTAGCGAGAAAGGGGGCTTCCTCCTCACTGTGATGCTCCAGGCTCCTCCTTCTTCCCCCAGCCCTGCCCCAACAAGTTTCCCAAACTACAGCAGGCCCAAGCTGGGGGCAAGGGGGAAACATTAAATTAATACAATAGAAATCAACAGTTGAAATACAGGCAAGAGATCGCATTGGTCTGGCCTGGAGTTGGTATCTGGGTGTGACTGGAGGAGTTGTAAGATCTGCCTGAATGTTACCAGAGTGGAGAGGACCAGGGCCACAGGGAGCTCAGGTCAGCAGATTTCTTCCTGCTTGCAATCAGTATATCCAGTAAGCTCCTTCAATAAATGCAAGCATAGAGACTGTTTTGAAACTGGCTTTTCTGGTAATTACTTTTAATTCTGCCCATAGGCCTTTGGTACAGAGAAATGTCTTTTAGCTCTTTCACTTCATGGATTGGGTAAGCAGTGATATTATTTCTGAGAGTAGTCGCTTCCCCTCCACGACATGCGAATATTGCTAGAAATATTGGAGTTTCTGATTTCTCTAGGAGAAACTGGGCATTTTCTGGAATGGGGAAAGATGAGACATGCTGGCCTCAATGCAAATTATCTATGAGGCGGACTGTTTTAGTAGCTCTGATTTTTGGCAAAATCCATTCCCAGGTTATTCTGCAAGTTGTGGGAATCTTTCTGTTTTTTTTTTTTTGTTGTTGTTGTTGTTGTTTTTTAAGTGTTTGGGCAACTCCTTATTCTTGGGCAATTTTCTAATTTTATTTATTATTATTTTGTTGTTGTCATTCCTATTTTTCTAGGAGATCCTCCTGTGGCTTAAAACTTCTAGCTAATGTTTAAAGTTGCCCCTGAATCACATACTTTCCTTTTCTAACTGTTCAGGTATCTTTCATTTTGGCAAATGACGGTTACCAGCTGTGATTAAAATATGGAGCCAATGCTTTAGGACTGACACAGAGGATGGTCTTCCTGCAGGACAGATGGCACCTCCGGCATTACTCAGACCGACCATCTAAGCCCATGTTGCTTTGGATGTGTGCCTGAGGTCAAGGGTCCAACCAACTCGTGAGTAGGCCCCAGGCCAGTTTACCAGATGGATGAGGATGAAAACAGCCGACAGACCATGCAGGGCCTGGAGAGAGTCTCTGCAGAGGGAGCAGTTGCAGCGTTTTACTATCTCCCTAAAGAGGCCCTCATACTTAATGCAAAAATTATGGTTTACTGCGAGACTTAGGCATTTAGAGAGAAATCTCTGCCCATTCTGTCAAATGTCCTCAGACGTGGAATCAAATGAGAGAACTGAATCTTAGCCTTTATCTGAATTGACCATAAAAGGCTCTTTGGAGAGAGAAAACTGGAAGTTTGAATAGTCTGCTAACTATCTCTCTCATGGAAAATCCTGAGGGTAGAATGAGCACGTAGACTGCGTGGACCTGGCCATTGGGACACTGGAGTGATGGCCCCAGATGGCTCTGTGGATAGATTGGGGACTCTGGGGAGGGCATCCCAGGGCAGAAGAAATGGGTCTTCAAGACTGTGTTTCTTCCTGTTTTAGGGCATTTTTCGCCTCTGTCTTCTGCAAAGTGTTTGTGCCATAAAAACCCTGTCTTTTGTGCAGCTGACATTGGAGTTGTCTCTCTGTGTGGCAATTGGCTGGCCCTGGATCCTGCCAACGAGGTATCATGGGGACCCTTGCAGGGAGGCAGGGCTGGGATAATAAGAACATCACGTGCTGATCTGTGGATCTAAATTTATTTTTGTTGAACAGGCAACATGCTTACCTGGCCAGGAAAGTTAGAAATGCAAGGCTGACGATATGTGCATCCCAAACACCTAAATGAATTTCTGGGAAAAATTGCAGGCAGCCTTCAGAGTTTTATAGATGGAGAAGGGAAAGGGACCCTGTGCAGCCAAGAGAGCTAGGGCAGGACCCTACTGATGGCAAAGGAAGTGTACCATGAAAGGCACGTGTTCTTCCCCATTCCAGGTGACAGAAAAGAAGACAAGAAGGAGAGCTGAGGAAACTGATAACTATGCTTTTCAGACCTAGTTCTGCCTTAGGCTGCATATCTGAGTTTGAAAGACATGATTTCGTCCACCCAGGGAAGGTGTCTTACAACAGTGTGAACCATACAATAGGATAATCAAAGAACCATTTGATGGAAAAGTCAGGAAGCTGGTGAGCCCCAGCATCACAAGTGTTCCCTAGCTGGGTATCAGCTTTATAAAAGTATGGATGTGTGGCAAGGTACTTACGACACATTCAGTGCTGCACTCCTAGCCCTGATTCTTCAGATCCTATGCAGAACTTATCGAACAAACCTCACTATTTGCTAGACGTTATCCTCAGCACTTTACCATTGTCAGCTCATTTAGTTCTCATAGCAACCCTACGACATAGGTACAATGATCATTCGTGTTTTACAAAGGAGAGATTAAGTAACTTCCACAAGGTCCTGTTATCCCAGAGCACATAGCTAGTGCGATGCAGACTGGGATTTGAACCTGGCTCCATAGTCCAAATTCTCAATAATTAGGCTTTGTTTTATACCCACTGACTATAGCTAATTAGCAACGCACATGTCTTTAGGCCTTTCTCCCCTATGAGATGAAGAGCTGCTATGGACAAGAATCATGTCTGGTTTAACCTTTGTTCCTCCCAGTGAGTAATACCTGGTACCTATTTGGCAGTCAATGAACGTGTTTGCAAACCACAACCCTAGGCACCACTGGCCATGCCATTATCTCCTCCAGGGCACAGGTTGTAGAATGAACAGCTTCCGCTCTTATTTTGCACCCCAGCTACTGCTCAGGTGGTTTGCCGCAGTGCTTGGGCTGTATACCCTTGACTTCTCCTGACTGTTTATTATTGCAGGAAGCAGCTTCGGGCAAACAGTTGGCTGCCAACTAGGTGACCCACCTCTCGGGTCTGTCTGTTCTGGCCACAGATAGCCACCCATGGCAAGCCACAGCGCTTCCAAAAGCACCTCCTCCTTCAGGATTTCTCTCTCCTGCCCCTGGGAAGTTGCCTAGCAACCTCCTTCTTCCCCACTCCCCATGTGCGGCTCCACTCTCCTTTTCCTCACCCCATCACCACTCCCCACGCTCTCTTCAGTGTCATTAACTCCTGCATCTCTCTGCTTCATCATCCCATTATCAAACTTTGCAGGGACTCCATTTTCACAACAAGCTCAGCCTGACCCAGAAAGCATCCTATCATTTTCTTGTCTTTTACAGTTTTGTAGGATTCTTCATAGCATCCTTTTAATATTAACCTCAATATCAAACTGCCAAAGAAAGAGGCAAAGGCAACATGTAAACAAAAACAAAGAGAAGATAAACCAAGACAAAAAAAAAGTCATGATTGGAATTTCCTAAGGAGTTTATTCAAGCTTTAGATAATTTTTCCTCCTTAAAAGAGTATTATATCATCCTGTCACATGTACCATACGATATGACATAAAGATGAGATGGCATATGATATGATTAATTAACATAATATAATACAGTATGATATAAAATAGAATAGTATTGTACAAAAAAGTAACATGGGACACTTTTACTTATGCTGGCACCATAATATACGTTTCCCCTGTTGCCCTGCTTCAGAACCTGGAAGAAAGGAGAGCTCCTGATTTTCTTTCCCTCTTGAAGGCCATCCACCTACAAGTAGCACATTTGCCACGGTTTTGCCTGCTGTTGGCCAAGGGCATAGTCATTCCAGGCAGGCAACAGGTGATGCATTGCCAACCCCACCTCCTCTCTAGAGAAATACAAGTTATCTGAAAAATAGAGAGGGTCTCCCTTTTCTATATTGGGCCAGGACATCTACTTGACATCAGCCCTGAGATTTCAGTAGCAAGTGTGCATCTCTCATTTCTGGCTTTCGGCTGTATTTCGTCTACTAAACAGAGAAAAATGCAGGGTACCACCACAGCCATGCCGTCAGGAGGAGTGAGCATGCAGGGCCCAGGGCTTTGTTTCACGAAGAACACAACCCTCTGCCTTCTATGGCTCATAACTGGCAGCCTCCAGAGTGCGAAGTTGCTGTAGAATAGGACTCAAAGGAACAACAATACTATAATGATCCCCAGTGCTGCCTGCTATCTAGAATGATCCTCAAACTTAGGAGTCCCTTTGAGTTTTCCAACCCCATGGGGATTCAGGCTGGACCTTGTAACCTGAACAGAGCTGACTGGGGGGAGGCATGGATACCTTTGAGATAGCACAACTAGGTGTGCCTTTGACATTTGTGGAAGTAAGCATATGAACGGGATTTTAGACCCATTCAGGATCATCATGTACAGTTGTTTAGGTTGCACACTACACGGCCTCTACAATCAAATTGGGGTAGCTCTGGACCTTTAGAAGCTCACTGCTGTTCAGTTATAGGGAGTGTCTTTTACTCCTCCATTTCATCTTATCATTTTTTCTTTCAGATCTGTTCTACCTGAACAAATAGCCATTTGTATAACTACATTTGCATCATATTCGAATGTAAAATCAACTCAGAAACTTTCCAATCTGTATCTCTTATTTTTACTGAGGACTAGTAGAGAAGAGGTAATGCAGAATGCACTCAGACCTGAGTCCAGCCTCACCTTTCCCTGGCTAAATCTAGACTCCCAGTTCTCTTTCTCTCTGGGTGCATAGTCCCATGTTTAAATCCAGATCAGACAGCAGAAGTTTGGAGCGGGCAGCTGGGAGAACCTGACTCTCAGGTCCAAAGAGACCGCCACAATTTACTAGTAAGAGTCTTTATTCAAATTCCCCCTCCTCATGGTAGTTCGTTTCAATGGACTGTTATTCTTTATCTCTCAGGTTCAGAAGACTGTATTCTGTTAAAATTGCTACCTTAATCCATGCCAGGAGAGTTGGAGGGCATGGATGTGGCAAGTAGTGATTTTTGCATACAAATTTTATATCACATGTTATAGAATTAATTATTCACTTGGCTGGGCACAGTGACTCACGCCTGTAATCCCAGCACTTTGGGAGGCTGAGGCGGGTGGATCACAAGGTCAGGAGATCGAGACCATCCTGGCTAACATGGTGAAACTCCATCTTTACTAAAAATACAAAAAAAATTAGCCGGGCATGGTGGTGGGCGCCTGTAGTCCCAGCTACTGGGGAGGCTGAGGCAGGAGAATGGCGTGAGCCCAGGAGGCAGAGCTTGCAATGAGCTGAGATCACACCACTGCACTCCAGCCTGGGCAACAGAGCAAGACTCCGTCTCAAAAAAAAAAAAAAGAATTAATTATTCACTACAGTTGTTCATTCCTTCAGAATTTCTTTCAAGGTGTAAGTGTCGAGTTTTGGGAGAAACTTTGCTAAATGCCATAAGATAATGGGAAGAAATGTCTTGTCACCCTTGGGGAAGGTGGGTTTAATATGTTTTATATTATTATTATATTATTATTATTATTATTATTAGGTTAATAGTAATAACTACTACTTACTTACTGGTGCCTGCTAAATGAAAGAGGCTTAGATAAATGGTTTACATTAATTTTCTTACTTAGTTTTCACAACAACCCTATGAAGTAGGTACTACTTTTCCCATCATTACACAGATGAGAAAACCAGGGTTCACAGAGGCTAAGTAACCTCTGGTGGCTGCTAGTCATCCAGAAGTCAGAGACTAAATACTTCTTTCCAGATGACTTAAAGTTAACTTTAATAATTCATTCTGCTCTGAAGCAATTATGTTCCTAAAGCAGAAAAATCCACATCCAATTTTATTTTCTAGATTAAGAAACTAGAAACACTGCTGATTATGAATATGGGCAGCAGCCGCTGGGAATTCTACTTCCCTCAACCTTCCAACTTCTCTAGTTACTATATCGGAGTTTTTTTTTTCTATAACATGATTTTTATTTTGCTTTTGAAGTTGACAAATAATAATTGTACATATTCATGAGGTACATAGTGATATTTTAATACATATAGTATATTGATCAAGGTAATTGGCATATCTATCATCTCAAACATTTATCATTTCTTTGTGTCGGGAACATTCAATATCCATCTTGCTATTTGAAACAATGTATTATTGTTAACTAATAGTTTTTAACACTATCTCATCTCCTTTCTTCTCAGGCTCCACTTAATACACTGCCTTGGTGAACAAATACATGTTTGATTCATTTAAAGATATACCAATGAACCCATTTTCCCTCATTTCTCTTTGCAGTTTGCAGAATAAAGAAGGGACAATGCAGTCGCCAGATCAGCATTAGGGGAAGGTTTGGCTGCATCATCTGCCACTCTGCTGCTGCTGACTCTGCCAGTGGGGACAGCACATGCTTCCTTCTATGTTTGCCTGAAGTTAGTAACTTCAGAGCCCCACATCATTTCTGGAAGGAGTAAAATGAGCTACATGGTCCGGGTAGCTACTCCCAGGCAGAGTTCACAATCAAAGGAATAGAAGCTGGGGAAGACAATAAAGCAGTCTTCTTCTTGAGTCATCTGTGACAGGTTCTTTTATTTTTTATTTTTATTGGAATAGGTAGACAGAACCACCAAACTCCTATAGAAAATGAGTCTTCTGAGCACCAGTAGCCTCACTATAGACCAGTTGTATTAAAACATGCCTCAGAACCTACATGACCTTTTGCTGTTCCCCTCCCCACCAGGACAACTCCACACAGTTGTAGGGGTTGAACAGTGAACAACTTAAGGAGCACTACCACGTACATTATAGATATAGATAAGGATACAGATATAGATTATTGATATAGAAAAGTCGTGTGTTTGTTCCAACAAATTTTTGGCAGATATCATCAAAGTGTCTTGATGTAGGGGTCTGTGTTCAAACTCATACAAAGGTGCCATATGGGCTTGCAGTGACTGTGTTACTCCTTCTGGTGAAGAAGGCAGATGGCTCAGTGGAAGAGAAACCTTGAAGTGTGGGACAGCAGTAGACGTGAAGTCTGTACAGAGAGATGAAAGAGCACCTGGGTCTGAGGCCTGCTTTACCACCTCCTGACACTACATAAATTCCTCAACTTCTGAGCCTTGGTTCTTATGATAGTAATACCAATATGATAATATGATAGTCATACCAATATCACAGGTTTTTTGTTGTTTGGATGAAAAATGTGTGTGTGTGTGTGTGTGTGTGTGTGTATGTGTGTAGTCTGGCTGGCCTATTTTATGCATTTGATAAATGATAGGTATTATTATAAACCAGAAGAGTCCAAGTTGAAACTAGGGTGCTTGGCAACCTGCCACAGCAGTTCTTAGCCCCCAGATAGGAAAATGACTTACAGGTGATGAAATTAGTCAAGAAATCTAATGTAATATCAAGGTGATCTATGATCAATACCCAGAACATTCAATGCTGACATTAAAAGTTTTAATGGAGCATTTATTGTTTGCTATAATGAAATTCTATTGAGTTGCTAGAAGAAAGTGAATAGAATACAATAGGATGCTCAGACAGACAAATATCTACTGATTCATTCTTTGACTAGTTGCTTACTTTGTGATGAGCACTGGGCTAGGAGGTAGGGAAGTACAATTGAACATGTTAGTGCAGGTTAGGCTGAGGCCACAAATAGACCACACGGGCAATGCCTCAACACCATAGAAGACTGTATTTCTCATGTAGTTATTCTGAGAGGGAGCACAGGTTGAAGGATCAACTTTTCTCCCAGGTTCCTTCTGTCTGTGGCTTCTTCATCCCCAAAGACCTCACCAACATCTGCAGCTAGCCAAAGCAAGGGGAAAGAACATGAAAGAGCAAGTGTGGAGAGTTTTTATGGGCCAGAGCAGGAAGTGACCCATATTACCTCATCTCCATTGCAGAGAACCTAGCCATGTGACCAAACTTCACTGCAAGAGAGGTTGGGGAATATACTTTAGCTTTGTGCCCAAGGAAGGAGAGAACAAATATTGTTGAGTGGCTGATGATGACCTCAATGGAAGGACAATTCTAGGTGATGGGACCATGTCATAAGATGACTGACATAAGATTGCTGGACATGGAGAAAGATCCTCTGAACAAACTGTGGTTGGAAATTGAGAAAGAGGGGAAAATGGTGCTATATTCTGAATAAAGTCACTGGGAAGACTATTGATATGGTTTGGCTGTGTCCCCACCCAAATCTCATCTTGCATTTTAGCTCCCATAATTCCCATGTGTCATGAGAGGGACCTGGTGGGAGATAATTGAATCATGGGGATGAGTCTTTCCCATACTGTTCTCATGATAGTAAGTCTCACGAGATCTGATGGTTTTACAAAGGGGGGTTCCCTTACACATGCTCTCTGGCCTGCCATCATGTAAGATGTGACTTTGCTCCTCATTTGCCTTCCTTCATGAATGTGAGGCCTCCCCAGCCATGTAGAACTGTGAGTCAATTAAACTTCTTTTCTTTATAAATTATCTGGTCTCAGGTATGTTTTTATTAGCAGTATGAGAACAAACTAATACAACTATGAAGTGAAGAAGCAAAGGATGGCAGCTCCTCAAAGGGAATCGGCAGCCACAAGCAGACTGGCCTGTCTACCTGTGTACTGGGTGAAAAACTGCTGTTGGCAACCCAGGGAGAGTGCCACCATCAGTGGCGCTGTTTTCTGGCACTCAGGATATCTTCCTGAGCCACCTCAGACTGGTCCAAACTAAGGTCAAGTCATCTGATCCAGGTCTTGCTGAATATGCTTCAACTGTGTTCTCTACTGGGGGAACTGGGGACTCACTGATGTTGACAAGGAACTCTGCAGGGGAAATGGATGTGATAAAGGCTGGGTATATAGGTGCTCAAGGCCTCTTGATGATACATCTCTTAAACACCCATGGAAAACTGTTGGATCATCTAGACTTGCACTTTGATCCTTACAGTTTATTATCTGCAGATCTGTGAAGGGCAGGATTCTAAGATGGATCCCAAGATTCCTGCTCCCTGGTGTATACACTCTGTACAGTCTCCTCCCCTTGAGAGTGTGTGGGGCTCATTAATATAGTGGGATAGTGGCTCCCTTGATTAGTTTCTGTTAAATGGCAAAGGTGCTGGGTTAGTCACTCCCATTGCTTTACATTAAGTAAGACTCCATCATAGCTGACTGGAGAGTCTCCTGCTGGGTTTGAAGAAATAATCTACCGTGTTGTGAGACGGTCGTGTGACTAGGACTCAAGGACAGCCTCTAGGAGCTGAGATGATTCTAGCGGATAGCCAGCAAGAAAACTTGCAACTCAAGTTCTAAGACAGAACAGCAACTGCAAGGAACTGAATTCCTCCAGCAAGTGAGCTTGGAAGAGAAATCAAAGCCTTACATGAAGTTGCAGCCCCTGCCTTGATTTTAGAGCAGAGGACCCAGTTAATTCATGCCTGAATTCCTGACTCATGGACACTATGGTATAATCAATTAGTGTTCTTTTAAGTTGCTAAGTGTCTTAGTCCGTTTCCTGTTGCTGTAACTAAATACCCCAGACTAGATAATTTAGTTTTGAAAAGAGATTTATTCAGCAGTATTGGAGGCTAGGAAGTTCAAGATCGGCAGCTGAATCTGGTAAGGGCCACATGCTGTATCATAACATGGTAAATGGCATCACGTGAGGTGGAGGCAGCACACTGAGAGCCGACCTGGCTTTTATAACAGAACCATTCTCGTGGTAACCCATTAATCCATTAACTCATTAATCCACCCATGAAGGCAAAGTGGCATGACCCACACACCTCTTAAAGGCCCTACCTTTTACATTAGGGATTCCATTTCAATGGAGGTTTTGGTGAGAACAGACATTCAAACCATAGAGCTAACTCTGAGGTCATTTTTTACACAGCCATAGCAAACGAATAGGGGCTGCTTGGATATGCTATTTAACTTTTCTAAGACTCCCATTTTTTTTGTTTTTTATTAATCTTTAAAAATGGGCATTCCTTCTACATTTTTTGTTAATTTCTAAAAATGGGCATTCCTTATAGATGTATTGCGATAATGCCGCTAAAAGTATTTTATAAATTATCAAGTTGTTAACACTGATAAAAAGGGTTTATTAATCACAGGCAGTAACATGATAAGTTAACATTGATGGGAAAACAAGGAACTAAGCATTGTTTTTAAAAAGTGTATCTAATTAGTGTTTATTTTTAGAAATTGTTCTGGTCTTCCCTGCTATTTAATGTTCTATATATTTTTTCCTCCTTAGCAGAGTTAGCCAGGCCCTCTGTCTTGTACGAGATTGAGTGTGATTCTGGGGGTGCAAATCAGGATGTCTCTGGGAAGAATTGCATTGTGTAGGTTATTTCTATTTAAGAAGTAGCTGCAAGAACATTCCAAATGTATTTTGCCTCCAGTCACCTCAAGTCTCTAATCTTCCTGCTGGAGCTGCCTTTTCAGTGAACGTAAGAACTGGCCTAATGATATGGAGACAAAACCAACAGATATTACTGATGTTATCGGGACATATTAGCGGAATGGCCTTTTAATTTGTAAAATCCTCCAAAGCTATGTTTATTTGACTGGATGTAAATATAGACATGAAGTAGTTTGGAGAATTTGTTGGGGGAAGGATAGGAAGAAAATATTCTCACTGGGCAGTCTACAGTGCTTTTAAAAAATATCAAAAAAATTAAAAACCCCATCATTGCTGTTGAAGAATTTGCCATCTTTATTAAGAATTAAAAATGTCTCAAAAACCTTGGAAAATATTTACAAAACTACTAATCAATGATTCGGAAGTGTATACAAGCTAAATCCACATGGCCTGAGAATTTTTTGGCATTCAAGTCACTTTTTTTTTTTTTTTGAGACCGAGTTTTGCTCTTTTTGCCCAGGCTGGAGAGCAGTGGTGCAATCTTGGCTCACTGCAACCTCTGCCTCCTGGGTTCAAGCAATTCTTCTGCCTCAGCATCCTGAGTAGCTGGGATTACAGGCATGCGCCACTACACCCAGCTAATTTTGTATTTTTAGTAGAAAAAAGGTTTCAGCAAGTTGGCCAGGCTGGTCTCAAACTTCTGACCTCAGGTGATCCACACACCTCGGCCTCCCAGAGTGCTGGGATTACAGGCGAGAGTCACTGTGACTGGCCTCAAATCACTTTAGCACATACTACACACCTAATAGAATGACTGAACTTTAAAGACTGACCATACCAAGTGGTGGGGAGGATGTACAGAAACTGCAATACTCACACACTGCCAGTAGAAATGTAAAATAAGACAACCATTTTGGAAAAAAGTTTGGCAGTTTCTTAAAAAGCTAAACACATGCCTGTTATATGATCTAGCCATTCCACTCCTAAGTATTTACCCAAGTGAAATGAATAGATATGTTCACACAAAAATTTGTATGCCAATGTTGAAAGCAGCTTTATTTGTAATAACCAAAAGCTAAAAGCAACCCAAATGTCCCTCAACAGGTGAATAGGCAAACAAACTATAGTATACCCATACATTGGAATACTATTTAGGGATAAAATGGAATGAGCAATTGGTACATGTGACAACATGCATGAATCTCAAAATAATTATGTTGAGTGGAAAAAGCCAGTCAAAAAAAGAGTATCTACAATGTCATTTTATTTATATAAAATTCTACAAAATGCAAAGTAATCTATGGTAACAGAAAGTAACTTGATCGTTGCCTAGGGACCAGGGAGTGAACATAGGGGAAGGAGGAACAAGTTACAAAGGGACAAAAGGAAATATCGGGCATGATGGATGTGTTCATTGTGTTGACTGTGGTGATGATTACACAGGAGTATCTACATGTCAAAACGTCAAGGCATGCTTTACATATGTACTGTTTACTTTATGTCGATTATACCCACTAAATACGTTAAGAAAAAATTATTTTCACACACATAATTGAAGTTTTATTCTCATAATAAAATTCAGAAGTGGTTAAGAAAGATATGATTTTTAGGCCGGGCACGGTGGCTCAAGCCTGTAATCCCAGCACTTTGGGAGGCCGAGACGGGCGGATCACGAGGTCAGGAGATCGAGACCATACTGGCTAACACAGTGAAACCCCGTCTCTACTAAAAAAAAAACACAAAAAACTAGCTGGGCGGGGTGGTGGGCGCCTGTAGTCCCAGCTACTCGGGAGGCTGAGGCAGGAGAATGGCGTGAACCCGGGAGGCGGAGCTTGCAGTGAGCTGAGATCCGGCCACTGCACTCCAGCCTGCCAACAGAGCGAGACTCCGTCTCAAAAAAAAAAAAAGAAAAAAAAGAAAGAAAGATATGATTTTCATCTTTCAGATAGGAGAACTGTGGTTCCAATGGAAAAAAACATAAATTTCAAAGGATTTAAGTTAGGACTAGAACCTTGTCTATTCCAGGAATATGTTTGCTATCTGGAGCTGCTTCTGTGGTCTCTATCAGTTAAAAAGGATCTGGATCACCTCTACTTGAGTCCATGTCTCTTGGGGTATTGGTTTCTTCACGGCAGCAGCTCTCAAAGTGTGATCTGTAAACCTCCTGGGGATTCCCAAGAACTTTCAGAGAGTCTGTTGAGGTCAAAACTATTTTCATAATAATACTAAGATGATATTTGCCTTATTCATGTGTTGACACTTGCCCCAGTGGTGCAAAGACAATAGTAGGTAAGCCTACTGGCTCCTTAGCACCCATCAGGGTAGTGGCACCAAACCATATGAAATGGTATGGCTGTGTTCCCACTCAAATCTCTTGTGGAGTTGTAGTTCCCATAATCCCTACGTGTTGTGGGAGGGACCTAGTGGGAGGTAATTGAATCACAGAGGCAGTTACCCCCATCCTGTTCTTGTGATAGTGAGTGAATTCTCATGACATCTGATGGTTTTATGTGGGGCTCTTCCCCCTTTGCGCAGCATATCTCTTTCCTGCTGCCATATGAATAAGGACATGTTTGCTTCCCCTTCCACCATGAGTGTAAGTTTCCTGAGGCCTCCCCAGCCATGCAGAGCTGTGTGTCAATTAAACCTCTTTCCTCTGTAAATTTCCCAGTCTCGGGTATTTCTTCACAGCAATGTGAACATGAACTAATACAATAAATTTGTATATTGGAGAGTGAGGCACTGCTGTAAAGATACCTGAAAATGTGGAAGCAACTTGGGAAGTGGGTAACATGCAGAAGCTTGAACAGTTTAGAGGGCTCAGAAGAAGAGAGGAAGATGTGGGAAAGTTTGGAACTTTCTAGAGACTTGTTGAATGGCTTTGATCAAAATGCTGATAGTGATATGGACAATAAAGTTCAGGCTGAGGTGGTCTCAGATGGAGATGTCAAAGTTTCTGGGAACTAGAGTAAAGGTCTCTCTTGCTATGCAAAGGGACTGGCAGCATTTTGCCCCTGCCCTAGAGATTTGTGGAACTTGAACTTGAGAGATATTGAGGTTCTCTGGAAGAAGAAATTTCTAAATAGCAAAGCATTCAAGAGGAAGCAGAGCATAAAAGTTTAGAAACTTTGCAGCCTGATGATGTGATAGAAAAGAAAATCCCATTTTCTGGGGAGAAATTCAAGCCAGCTGCAGAAATTCGCATGAGTAATGAGCTGAATGTAATCACCAAGACAGTAGGTGGTGAAAATGTCTCCAGGACATGCCAGAGACCTGCATGGCAGCCTCTCCTGTCACAGGCCTGGAGGCCTAGGAGGGAAGAATGGTTTTGTGGATCGGACCCAGGGAGCCCCTGTTGTGTATAGCCTAGGGACTTGGTGCCCTGCATCCCAGGCTCTCCAGCCATGGCTAAAAGGGGCTAAGATACAATGTGGGCAGTGGCTTCAGAGGGTGCAAGCCCCAAGCCTTGGCAGCTTCCACATGGTGCTGAGCCTGTGGGTGCACAGAAGTCAAGAAATGAGGCTTCAGAACCCCCACCTAGATTTCAGAGGATATATGGAAATGCCTGTATGTACAGGTAGAAGTTTGCTGCAGGGGTGGGGCCCTGATGGAGACCCTCTGGTAGGGCAGTGCAGAAGGGAAATGTGGAGCTGGAACTCCCACACAGAGTCCCCACAGGGGCATTGCTTAGTGGAGCTGTGAGAAGAGGGCCACCATCCTCCAGACTCCAGAGTGGTAGATTCACCGACAGCTTGCATAGTGCACCTGGAAAACTGCAGACACTCAACACCAGCTTATGAAAGCAGCCAGAGCAGGGGAGTGGGGGATGGCTGTACCCTGCAAAGCCACAGGGACAGAGCTGCCCACGGGTGTGGGAGCCTACCTCTTGCATCAGTGTGACCTGGATATAAGACATGGAGTCAAAGGAAATTATTTCAGACCTTTAAGATTTAATTACTGCCTCGTTGGATTTTGGAATTGCATGGGGCCTGTAGCCCCTTTGTTTTGGCCAATTTCTTCCATTTGGAATGGGTGTATTTACCCAATGCCTGTACCCTCATTGTACCTAGGAAGTAACTAACTTGCTTTTGATTTTATAGGCTCATAGGTGGAAGGGACTTGCCTTGTCTCAGAGGAGACTTTGAATTTGAACTTTTGGGTTAGTGCTGGAATTAGTTAAGACTTTGGGGAACTGTTGGGAAAGCATGATTGGTTTTGAAATGTACAGACGTGAGATTTGGGATGGACCAGGGATGGAATGATATGATTTGGCTGTGTCCCCACCCAAATCTTATCTTGAATTGTAGTTCCCATAAGCCCCACTTTTTGTGGGAGGGACCTGGTGGGAGGTAATTGAATCATGGGGGCTTTTACCCCCATGCTGTTCTGGTGATAGTGTGTGTGTTCTCATGAGATCTGACAGATTTATATGGGGCTTTTTCCCCTTTGCTTGGAACTTCTCTCTCTAGCCACCATGTGAAGAAGGACATGTTTGCTTTCCCTTCCAACATGATTATAAGTTTCCTGAGGCATTCTCAGCCATGCAGAACTGTGAGTCAATTAAACCTCTCTCATTTGTAAATTATCCAGTTTCAGGTATTTCTTCATATCAGTGTGAAAACAAACTAATACATCATACTAGTCGCCATTATATTCCTCACTGCCAGGAACTCACAGCAAAACAAATGATTATAAAAAACACCATGTTACCAAAGATATTTCCATTTAAGAACAATCTTGAAGAAGCAATAAGAATTATTAATTTTATTAATTCTCAACTCTTGAAAATTTCTGTTTTATATTCTGGTGACAAAATGAAAAATGTGTTACGTTGCATACCAAATTATGATGACTATCTCAAGGAAAATCACTTGTGTGATTGTTTGAGTTACAAGCTGAACTAGCCACTTTTTCCCCATGAATCACCACTTTTATTTGAAAGAATTGCTGACTAATTATGACTATTTAGACTTCGGTATTTGGCAGACATCTTCTCAAAAATGAACTAGGTGAGCCTGTTACTTCAAGGGGAACAACTAACAGTGTTGCCAAAGATAACGCACAAGTTTTCAAGCAAAAGTTAGAATTTTGGGAAATATGTTGACAGTTTCCCAATACTTAAAAGACTTTTCTAGTAAACTTATGGTGATATTAGTGAGTATAATTTTAAAATTTTATATAATTAAATGTGTCAATACATAGAAGACCTGCATAACCTAGTGAGCCAATATTTTCCAAATGACCAGTATTGTAACATGATATTATAAACTCATGCACAAATTAAGGAGCCTTTCAAAGTAGACCAATGGATTTTACTATGACAGAATATGAAAAGCTCATGAATATGCTTTTAGATTCTACACTGCAACTAATCTTTAAGATATTATCACTTACTGAGTTTTGGTATAGTATCAAAGAAGAATATATACAACTGTACTGAAAAGGTTACTAAAATATGATCTTCCTTTTCCAATTATGTGTCTGTGTGTGAGGCTGAATTTTCTTTATACTTTTCAACCAAAAATATATATACACCCACAATATATATGAGAATCCAGATGTCTTCTGTTAACCTGGACATTAAAGAGATTTGCAAAAATGTGATGTAATGCCACTCTTACTACTTTTTGTTGTTTTGGAAAATATAATGATTTTTCATTAAAATATTTTATTTATTTAACCTATAATAAATTTATTATTGCTATTTTAAAGTGAATTAATAAATACATAATGATTAAATCTCTCAGTTTTAATTTTGAACATGGTAGACACTGATAAATATAAACCACATAAACAAAACCTCTTTGAGGTCTGTGATAGGCTGAGTAATCGTCTCCTAAAATCATCTATATCCTAATCTCCAGGACCTGCAAATGTGACTTGATATGGCAAAGGGACTTTACAGATGGGATTAAGTTAAGGATCTCAGGATGGGGAGAGTATCTTGGATGATCTGGATGGGGTTGATATAATCACCGGGGCTCTTGTGCCTCTAAGAGGGGCCAGGAGATGAGAGTAAGTGGAAGGAGAAGTGATGCCAAAAGCAGAGGTTGTGGTGATATGAAGAAGGGATCGTGAGCTAAGGACTGCAGCTGGCCTCCAGGAGCTGAAAAGGACAAGGGACAGACTCCCTTCAGAGCTTCTAGAAGGAACCAGGCCTATTGACACATTTGCTTCAGCCCAGTGAGACTGGTTTTTGATGTCCTACCTCAAGAATTGTAAGGCACTAAATTTGCATTGCTTCATACCACTGAGTTTTTGGTAATTTGTTACAGCAGTAGCAAGAAAACTAATACAGGATATGTATTAAATAAAGGATTAATAAATAAATGCCCCTCCTACATTTCGTTACTTAAACAGGCCACTTAAGACAATTATATAATTTACGGAGCTCCTACACAGTGCTACAACTGGTAGGTGAGGGTTTTATTCCATACAACACTGTCTGTTAAGTCCAGAGTGGCCCGGGGATTGCCTGAGTTATGGAATTGGCAGGTGGCAGCCCTCGTGTCAAATCTAAGTCTGGTTCTCAAGCCTATGTTCTCAACCCCATATTCTTGCCACCACGACCTTTATGGATTTGCATGAACTTGCCCAAGGTCAAATAGACGCTAAGCTACAGTTGGTGCATATATACTAAATCAGATTAATTTTAAGTATCCAGAAAATAAGGCTGAACCTAATCCTAACGACTGGCTGGGTGGGCCAGGGTAGATAGGAAGGGTGAGTGGGTAATCACTATTTCCTCAGTGTCTGCTGCGATGACCACCTGCTTTTATTTCACCAATCATCACATCTTCTGCGTTGGCAAAACTCTCAGGTAATTTATCCAAAAAGTGATTTGTTTTCATGTGGATAAGTTTCTTCCTCTAAGATTTTAAGTGAAAGAAATAGATAAGTTATAGTATGGAAACAATGGTTCCCCTGCTTGTACCTCTGTGACAAGCATTATATCTAACACAATTTACCAGAAATTGTCATCATTATCATTTGTCTGCTGGATGTGCTTTGGCACTTGGAATGGAGGGTTACCATGGAGCCTCTGATCTTTAGCAATTTTTCTTTTTGTTCTTTTTCACTTGGTAAATGTTTTCCTGCCTCATCCTTCACCTGAAATGAAACAGCAAAGGACTGACCAGTCCCTAAGTGACCTTTAGCAGTTTCTCCACTGTTGGACGGTTAATAAGTTAATTAAGCTTCCTGTTAATTAACTTTAATAATTAGCTTCGATATGGTCCTACCAAATGGTTATTGCCTTGGCTATGGACTGTTAACTCAGCCTGCCAATCAGAATGTGGGCCCACATTGCCAAGGGGCAACCTGACCCCGTTGGGCAAGAAATAATAAGACTTTGACAGATGCTTTTGTCTTTGGGAGAGCAGAGTTCCAGAAATGGAAGAACACTTTGTATCCAATCTCAAAGTCCAAACTTCTGGCCTCCTTAAGGTATCTCTATTTTAATGAGGCATTGGCAGAGTGAGTCATCTTGTCTTAATTTAAATCCAATTCCAAAAGACAGATCTGGTTTCTTAAAAAATGTCGACAGATTTCGGAGGTTTTTTTTTCTTTTAAAGAAGGCTTTCCTCTTTTAGAAAGACTGACTCACACAGAAGCCATCAATGGTAAATCATTGTCTATGCTAGGATTGCCTTTCAAGTAGAATATTTTCTGACCCCACGTTCACTTGCCTTGTCCATGTCTAGAGACAATAACTGCCCTGCAAGAGCACAGGCAGAACAAGCCAATGAATAATGAACGTGGGCTTGAAAGCAGCACGGAGCTCTCTGGCCACAACGCCCTGCTAATAACTTTTAGCACCGCTTGATGTCAGGCGGCACGTGGAGTGGAGATGATACTTGTCAGCTAATTTGGCTTTAATACTCGGAACATTCTGACTGCTCTGAGGTTTTTCTGTAGCCAAATTGTCTTGCCTGTTAAATTTGTAATGTATTTAGGGAACTTCATTTTACATGTTTAGAAAAATGGCCTCAGAGACACGTGGTGCTTTGTCGGGAGGCCTGTGGGCCTCGGAGAACCGGCAGATGACACTGACACGGGGTGTCAGCGTTGGTGCAGGAGCCAGACGCCACTCCCCGGCTCCCTCGGAGATCTTGGGGAGGTTCTGTTCAGGGTTTCACAAGGAAAAAAAAGAATAAAAAATGCTGATATTTTTAGTTCCCACTCACTCTTTGACTATGAATAGGAATATGATTGAAATTTCCACCAGAATCTTCAAAGCTGACTTACCTTTAAAGCAAATGCCAAGGGTTTGAAAACTCATTCTAGGTGGAATAACGTTGGCATAGACACAGAAGGCTTTAAAAAAAGAACCAAAGAAAACAAAGCCCCAGGGCTTTCAGCAGAGATGGGTTAAGGTCTCTCTCCCCCAACCCGCCCCTCTCCCATCCCCACACCTGCAGGGCGAAGGACAGCGGTGCCTTCCAGCCATAAGGGCCTGCGCTGTGCGATCCTGAGGAGAACCAGCCTAAGTGTGGCTGGCACAAATGGCCTGGGGGCATGTCCAGCTCTAGGGTCATCAAAGCACTTACTCAAGGAATGACCTACAGGACATGCTGGGCTTGATTCAAGTATTTTCTTGTTACCTTACAGCAACAGGGACTCGGGGAAGCAGGGATAGGGAAAAGGGAAGGAGGAGAGGGGAAAAGGGAGGGGAGAAACTCAGAAAATAAAAACAGGACCCAGGAGCAACACATGCTAATGGAGACCTGACTAGGAAAAGAGGCTGCTTAAAGCCCTTTGGCTTTTAGATGTCTGTTGTCATTTCTATAACAGCTGAGTGCCAATTGCAAGAACCCTTGTAAACTTTCATGACCTCAGTCCCTTCCGAGGAAGGCACCCAGGAGCTCATTTCAGTTGCCTGTGAAGCCTGCTAGAAACCTCTGGCCAATGTCATTTTCAAAATATATATATATATTTCCTGGCAATAAATAATAGCACCAACACTGCACACATTAATTTTCTTTTTCAGGTCACAGACAGGAGAAATCACCATATTGCATGTATTCATTTAAGAATCTGGAACATGTGAAAAGGTTCCAAAAATCATCTAGAGCCCATTATATAATTTGCCATATGGTCTAGGGTTTTACACGCTGTTAGTATCCTCAGTTCCCTTGCTCTCTTGTCCTTCCAGACCTATCCAACAAAATCCCAAACTTAGATCAGATCTGCTGTCAACATGACTTGTTCCTATATCCAGTCTGCAGAAAACGTCACCATCACGCGGCTGGGAGCCACTGGAAATCACAGCCTCTCCCTTCAGCTGAACCTTCATTGGGGCTTTTCATCCCCTTTCCTAAGCCTTGGTCCTCAGCTGCTCCCAGTCTCCTCCATGACCCCTGCAACCGCCACCAGGCTTCTCAGGTCCCGCACTCCTCCTCAGTTCACAGTTTCACCCTCTTCCAGTCAGAGCAGAAGCCAGGGAGACATCTGTAGTCAACACCCTTGTCTCCCTCCACCTGGAGTCTGCATGATCCACCAATGTTGTCTCCTAAACAGCCCTCCTACCGGCTCCCTTTACACCATCTGTATAACCTTTGTCTGAATTCAGGTCCTTACCACCTTTTGCTAGGTGACTGCAATGGCCTCCAAATTGTTAACCCCTCCCCCTGACTCATCACTGCACTGGTGACCTCTTGAACCTTGCCTCTCATCCTTTGGTCTTCCTTTTACATGAGCCATTGCTGTAAAATGCAGCATCCAACAGCACCTCCCCTCAGCTGCCCTAAGGCTTCTCTCACCCAGGGTGTTTGGTGCCTGCTGGGAAGCCCTTCACTCAGGCACATCCACTGAACTGGGAAAAGTCAGGGATTTATTGCACCCTGACCAATGAGGGATAGAAGCCATGAATGCATGCTCCCCTTACACACTGGTGACCACCTCAAGCACACACCACTCCTTTATTGGTCTCCCTTCCTTTCCTGTGTCTCCCTCCACACACCCCTTCCCTATCCCTGCGATTCCTCCCCAAAATAAAGTATCTACACCAGCCACCAGCACTTGTCTCAGCCTTAGCATCACGTACAAATGCAATATGCATGCCTAAGTTGCTTCCCTCTAGGGCTCATGTTCTGTAAGGAGAAACAGACTCACTGTCAGATAAATGTAAAACACCATGGTCCGGGCAGGCATTTTATATGCACAGGGCTCCTACGGAAGGCCTGGGGAGGGCACTGAACTCAGCCTCAGTGGGTCTGGGAAGTGTCCTCTGCTGAGTCAGAAGCTGGACGTGGTGGTGGTGGTGGAAGTGTGACCCAAAGGGTGGGGAGGATGTGCAGTTAAATGTTATTGAATGAATACATTTAATGTCTTTAGGCATCTGAATTTCTTAATACAGAAAAAAAGCTCCAAGCTGCATGCTTTATTCCATAATATACTCTCTGACTTGCCCATATTTTAGGCTAGTTAATTCCCACATGACAAGAATGTTACACACCTCACAGAGCTGGTTACTTAGTTCGTGTGTACTGGAGTATTTTATGGCAATTTTGCAAGAGTGAAGATGACTTTAAGGAGAATAAAAACCTGACTATCTTGTGAATCACCTTAGCATCAGGGTGTTCGCTATCAAAGGAAAGCAAAGTGGTGGCCTGTTAAGATGAATAAGAAAGCTTCCCCATTTTCTTGAGGCCTCTCTCACTATGAGGGGTCAGCTTCTAGATGAATGAGATGCTAAGTATCACTGCCATATGGGTTCAGAATGGCAGCAGGGAGATATCAGGCACCCAGCATCTGGCCAACAGGAGTTACAGGATTTCCTCTGGCAACATGGCTGTACAACAATCTGAGCTGGGACTAAAGACTCCGGCTCCCCTTCACCAGCATCTGTAATCCCCTCCAGAGATGAACTCAGTTCTTACTGGTAACCTTGTTCTGAGTCTCCTCTCATTTTTCTCTCTTGAGATCTAACTAGAAGGTTTGACAAAAGATGAGCGTAATTTATAGATACATTAGACCTTGCCACCTTAGTTTTAGTCTTCTATTCTGTGTCAAGTGGGGCTGACCTTTAAGATTGGCCAAGAACATAGTTTCCTTTCAAACTTTTTGTCTTGTCTCTTATTCTCACTCCATTTGGAGTCATGTTCTCTCACACACACACTTATGACTGTGTGCTATGGTTTAAATGTTTATGTCCCCCCAAAATTTGTATGTTAAAACCTAACCCCCAAAGTTATGATATGAAAAGATGGGGCTTTGGGAGGTGATTAGGTCATGAAGGCTGTGCCCTCATGAATGGGGTTAGTGCCCTTATAAAAGAGGCCTGAGGGAGCTTGTTCATCCCTTCTGCCATGTGATGTCATAGCCAGAAGGCACCATCTATGAGGAATGAGTCCTCACCAGACAGGGAATCTGCTGGTGTCTTGATCTTGGACTTCCCAGCCTCCAGAACTCTGAGCAATAATTCTTTGTTGTTTATAAATTACTTAGTTTTAAGTATTTTGTTACTGAACAGACTAAGACAATATTTAGACTGTCATAGATCCATGCAGTTTCAGGGTGCTGGCTGGCAGAATATCATTTGGGAAAAAACATTTTCTTTTTCATGTTTTTTTTTTTTAGATGGAATGTCACTCTGTCACCCAGGCTAGGGTGCATGTGGTGGCGCCATCTTGGCTCACTGCGGCCTCTGCCTCCTGGGTTCAAGTGATCCTCCTGCCTCAGCCTCTCAAGTCGTTAGGATTACAGGTGCCCACCACCACACCCAGGTAGTTTTTTGCATTTTTAGTAGAGATGGGGTTTCACTATGTTGGCCAGGCTGGTCTCGAACTCCTGACCTCAAGTGACCCACCCACCTCAGTCACCCAAAGTGCTGGAATTACAGGTGTGAGCCACCATGCCCAACCTTCATGTTTTTTTCTATCCCGGTTTGCAGCTAGGTAAAGGCAATGTTGAATACCAAGCTGTGCCCTGATTATACCTACTTAAAAAAAAAAGAAAATAGTTTTATAATCTGAGTGGTAGTTATAAAATAGGTCCACAAATTCTTTGATACTCCTTCCTTCAAAATGTGGAGGCTAATTACCCTCCCTTTGGGTGTGGTCTGTGCTTAGTGACTCAAAACTTATGGATAGAATGTGGTGGAAATGATGTGTTACACCTTAGGCTAGGTCATAAGAGGCACTGTAGCCTTGTTCTTGCTCTCTCCCTTGGATCACTTGCTTGGGGGAAACAAGTTGCCATGTTGTGAGATGCTCAAGCATCTGTATGGAAGAGCCCATGTGGGAAAACACTGAGCCCCACCCCCCAACCAATATTCCCTTGCCAGAAGTGTGGCAAGCCTCCCTGGAAGCAGACTCTCCAGCACCAGTCAAGCTTTCAGAGGCTGCAGCCATGGACAATGGCTTTGCTGCAATCTTATGAGAGACTAAGCCAGAACCACCCAGCTAAGTGGCTCCCACATTCATGACTCACAAAAACTGTGTGAGATAATCAATGTTTATTGCTTTAAGTTGCTAAGCTTTGGGGTAATTTGTTATGCAGCAATAGATAATATACTCTGCACTTAAATTATTTCCCATGAGAACTAGAGGTGAAAGGTAAGGTATCTCTGTCATGTCAGAGTGGCTAAGTCTTTTAAAGCAATGACCAAGGACAGGAGTTCTTAGTTTGAGGAGCTTGGCCCTGGGGCAGATAATAGAACTTGCTTGATTTTTGTTTACATTCCCTTCTCAGAGAATGTGCAGCAACCTACAACGAAAATATGTTCATGGAAGCCATGGTAAACAGGAAAGAGAAAACCAGGACCAGATAAAAGAAATGGTGGTTGTTAAGCCTAACGGTCAACATAGTTGCAACAGTTGAACTTTAATCATGACTCAGAGCTTCCTAGTAGCCATGGTAAAAGGGAAAACTTATCAAGTTCTATAGCTCTTATTACTGGAAAGGAAGCAAAGCTTTTCCCAGTTTTAGATGGTTAAAAAAATTCTCTTGTGGACTTTAGTATGGATGCTGATCTAGGTAAAAGACAAGGCTCTCAATCATACTTTTGGAGATATTGGGTTAACAAAATTCATTTAGCTGTTACTTGTGTTCTTTAGTCGAAGAGGTGGGAGAATGACAGTGCTAAGCACTGTGATAGATTATAGAAAATAGAAGGAATTCCTCTGACCTAAGTGCTACCAGGCCGTTTGAAAGTGGCAAGTAAATGTATGTTAAAATATTTTTGATCTGAGCTTTTCTTTCTCTTTTACTGTTGGTATATATATAGCACAAAAGCACTTCTTGGGCAGCAATTTAAAATAGCTCAGTTTATCTCTCTGCTTGTATTCCAGGTCTTGGTTTTGAGCTATAAATTCTCGCTGCTATCTTGGACTTTTCCTGATATCTGAATCCTTCAGCACATCCCATCACATTCCACCAATTCTTGACCTTCTGTTATCCTCACCAGCCCCCCTGGGCTTTGTTCAAAGTCCTGCAGGGAGGCTGCAGAGGCGATGGAATGCACAGGCTGTGGTAGCTCAGCTGCGGGGACTGTCCAGGGGCCTAACTGGTTGTGTGAGGCTTTCAGAGAACGCTGCTTCCGTGCTGGGCTTCAGAGAGAGGGCTTGCTGCAGCACAGTGGGGTGGCCTCCTGCTGGTGGCCCAGGCCACAGGGATATGGAAACATGTGTCTAGTCTAGAGCTGCTGGGCCTGGGTGACCTTGAGGCAAGGGAGGCACCTGGGGGCTAAAATACGAGGCACTCACTCTCCTCTCGGTCCTATTGAGCTGTTTCTTATTATGGCTGAAAATATGAACTGAAGATGCCTAACACATGGCCGGGAATGTAGTACATTTCAATTAATGTTAGCTTCCTTCTTCCCTTTGACTTTCCTTCTTCTACTCTATCATTTCTTCTTCTCCTCATCTTGCTTCCTTCCTCCTTTCCTTCCCTTTCCCCTCCATTCTGCAAGCATCTGAGAGGCAGGGCTGGTGTGCGTAGGGTTGTTTCTTTTGGGTCTTGGTCCTGCTGTCTCCCCTGCTGGATACTCCCCATGTCCTCTCTGTGTAATGAACTACAGCCCATCCTCCCCATCTCCAGAGGCTCACGCCTTTGCTGACCCCCACTTACTTGGCCAACTTCCCCTATTTTCTGCTTCCGTCGCATGGTGTCTTTGTCTTTTTAAATTCTTACCATATTGGTTATTTTATATTACTTGATTGATTACTAGATTGAAATACATTTTACATTTACTTGTACGATTATTTCCCTGAGACTCCCATTGGAGTGTAACACGTTTCCGGTCACCTTTACAGTCCCAGGACTCAGGACAGCGCCTGAGACATTGCAGGCACGGAATAATTATTGGTTCCATGAATCAATGAATGGCTGAATGAAAAAGTCTAGTTCCATGATTTGTATCAGGCATAAGCCGGTGAATAACAGTTTCTGTGTGATGAGGATGCATGTTTCTACCTAGTAGGCACATGTAGCACTGAGGAAACCATGGGCATATCAGGCTGCTGGATGCCAGATGCCTGGGACCCAGAGACGCCACCTCCGCACAGTAACACAGGAGAGACGGCAGGGCCAGACTGAGTGACCTCATAAATAAAGCAGTGCCTTCCAGGTCTTTCTAAAACACTAGGCACCTGCATTAATTTGCTAGGGCTGCCAAAACAGAATACCACAGATTGGGTAAAGCCACCATGTTGGCTTGAGCAGCAACTGAACTTTATTTTCTCCAGTCCTGGAGGCTGAAAGTCCAAGATCAAAGTGTCAGCAGGGCAGTTTCTCCTGAGGCCTCTCCTTAGCTTGCAGATGGCATCTTCTCCCTGTGCCTTCACGGGGTCTCCCTCTGTATCTGTCTGTGTCTGAATTACCTCTTACTGTAAGGACACCACATAAACTATATTGGTTTAGGGTCCACACGAACAACCTCATTTCAACTTATACCTCTTTAAAGACCCTGTCTCCCAGTACAGTCGAGGCAACAGGGCTCAGGACTTCGATAACAAATTTATGGGGCGGCAGGGGCAAGACCCAGCCTGTAGTATTACTGCTAAAGTCAAACTGCCACTTCCTGGCTGAGTGGTTTCAGACAAGGTATTCACCTCTCTGTGCCTCCATTTCCTACCTGGAGACAATAAACCTATCACCTCACTGAGAGATGTGGGAGTTAAAAGCCCTAATCCCCATGAAGCATTGGGACAGTGGCATGTGGCAGTGCTCAAAAAGTGTCAGCTATTATGTTGATTACTTAGCCCTAAGAGAGTTATTTTGGGCATTGGAGTGTAAGAATTGGTCTCTGCCTTCAAGATGCTTATGGTCCTCTGATATAGAATATAAATCTAATGAATAAAAACAAGAGACATTTTCCATGACAGATGGTTTTTGGGTCACCACTTTGGAAGGGAAAGCCAAGAGGCAGAAGAAACAATGACGGCAACCAAACTTGAGTCTCAGCTGTGTGTCTCCACCTCCCAGCACTGCCGGGTGCTAGCAGCATTGGGCTCTGTGGTCTTCAGCGGGGCGCTGCTTGCAAGGGGGCTCAGTCCTCAGCATTCTCAGTCCTTGTAGTCACCACCCTCCACTTTCTTGAGCCAGAGCTGCCAAGGGATGTTTACCCCTCTCCCCAAAAAGTGGTCAGAACCACTTTGCACCGCTGTCCTCCCCACTCTAGAACTCCTTTGGAGATGCCTGTGTGGAACTCTCTGATCACCACCTGCTGCTGCTGCCTGCGGCCCCTCAGTGACCCTCCTTGTCCCCGCCATGTCAGCAGGACATGTCTCTCTCTATTAGGACTAATGGGACCATTTCTCTCTGCACTGGGGCTGGCCAGGAGCTGGATCATCTCTCCCACTCCTGATCATGTGCTGTGCCGGCAGAAGTAGCTCATGGCTCCTGTACATGCTAAGTTTCTATGGATATAGAAAGAGAGGAACTCTTGAGGAGAAGGGATGTTGGGGGGAAGTGGGATGGCATCATAGCTTTACTCCAACATCACCTTCTCATTAAGGTCATCCTGCCGTCCTATCTCAAATGGATGATACCATCCTTGCACAGCCTATACCTTTGGGATGCCATAGATTTTACTTTTATGCCTGTTTTCTCAGTTAGAGTGTAAGGTCCACGAGGGCAGGGATTTTCATCAGCTTTGTTCATTGCTCTATATCCAGCTCCTAGATGAGTGCCCAACACATAATAGCACAAACATTGATGGAATGAATGAATGAACTCTGGCCCTGTGAACTCTTGACATCCAGGAACAGACTGAGGATCAGGGACCTTCCTGCCCATGTGCAGGCTCTCGCTGATTACATCAGCCAGTCGGACATGAGTGGACCATGCAGAGCCTTTTCAATCTAGTTCCATCGGTCATGAAGTTAGTGGGGCTTGCCTGAGGGATTGGCAATAGGTAGTCCATCCCAGCTGCAAAAGCAATAGCTGCAATAGCTAATGTTTATGCTATTTATATTAGACTGTTTAGAATTACTATCAACTGATTTCAAAAAATAGTAAGTACTATTATTATTCCAAAACTGAAGCATGAAATGGTTATGTAAACACCCCCAAAACTGCATAACTAGTAAGTAGCAGGTCTAGAAATTGAACTCAAATTTGTCAGACTCCCAAGTTCTTGCTTTTACCGTGAGCTCTCATCTCTTTTTGGTTTTGTGGGTATTTTAAGCTGTGTCAGGGCCTGCTCACCAGATGGCTTTTTAATCTCTCTCTTGTTGCTACATTATTAATCTCTAAATTGTTCAGTGGAGAGGACTGGTACAGAAAGGAGGCATCTATATGGGAGAGGCTTCCTGGAATGGCTGCTGACATTTCACGTGGGCCTTGGTGGGTGGCTTAGGCTTGGGTAGAGGGAGAAGAGGCAGGCACACCGGAACCGGGGAACAACACTGGCACCCATCTGTATGGCAGCTGCCCTTCTGGGGATGGAGCAGACACACCCACGCTACCAGCAACACACAACTGTGAACTGGATTTAGCCAAATATTTAGCTGGTGGCTGCTTCCTGCTTCTGTCTGCTCAGAAAGGGATTAAAAACTCCTTGTAATCTTCCATTTTCTAAGAATCCATAATGCACTGAATTTTGGATACTCTTTTTGGAAAAAGGTTGATGCTTCAGGCAGAATTCTGCAAGCAGCAACGTCCCACAGCCTGGAAGCTTTCCCTGGGCATGTTCACTCCTTAGAATGCGTCACGCTAAGCCCGGGGACAGACAGCTGCCACATGTCCTTTGAATAGGCTATGTGTAGGAGGCTGTAGAGGTTGATGTGGCTTCTCTGGAAGCTGAGAGCCAGGAACCTCTCTGGTCCTTGCATCCTTGCAGGATGGAGTAGATGGTGCTCTCAGATGAATAAAGTAGAGGGAGGCTGGAAATCTGAAAAGCTCCTCTATTCTGCCAACCATAAAGCATTTTGAACTTGCTCCACCCTTTCTATTTTCCATCTGCCTCATTATTCAGCACAGTAATATTTGGGCACTTTGAAAAGAGTGATATTTTCACATAAAGCTATTCCAAGGAGAAGGAAAAATATCCTCATTTGGCATAAACCACTCATGCAAATTAGCCTAAATAAAAATAAGACTAAAGGCAACTCAGAATATTATTGTACTTTTCCAGGCTCCTGCCAGTCACTGCTGTCAGCTGTAGCATCTCTCCATCCTGGATGACAGTGTTGAGAAGTAGGGCTTACCATTTTGGAGAAGTTGTTGGTAAAGAACCCACTCAAAAAGAATGGGTATGAAACATCCTGCACTCAGGTTGTGTTGCAACCACGCCCTTGAAGGCAACACAATGTACCAGTGATTGGACTTCCTAGAAGTACGTTCCCTCTGGATTTCCATGTTGGGCTTATCACAGACGCGTTCATCAAGGACTTGACATTCACTCTGTTTCCGGGAGACCATTTAAGTACTGTGTGTGTGTGTGTGTGTGTGTGTGTGTGTGTGTGTGTATTAAGGGCCAGTGCTATGCAAACTGCAAACTGCATGAAAATGTTTTTTTTTTTTTTTCTTCTGGAGGAGAAGAGACTATAACAGCTCAAGGCCTCTGGCACAGGAAGTCTTTAGAGCAGGATAAACAAATCATTATTCTCATGCCACTGATGGCAGTGAAGCAGTTTCTCTACTTTCTCTCCATTTGCACTTCTTTCTTTTCTCTCCTTCTCCTCTCTTTACTCTTCTCCTACTCTTAGTCTCCTTCTGCCTTCTCTTCCTTCTTTTGTGGGTGTGCCTTATGTTTGCTCTGGGTTCTAAGGTCATCCAGACTTGAAGCAATATGTGGGTCCAAAATTGAGGACATGTTCTATGGCTACCCAAGACAAAGGATGTTAGTTTTTATTATTAACTTCCTCAACCCGTGGTTGAAATGGCATCATTAGATACAGTCTCAAAGTCCCTTTCTCAGCCTAGTTGTATTTGTGAACCATTCTGAAAGGAGAATCTCAGTCTGCTATATTTATTCCAAGGTTCTATTTCAATCAGATGTTAAGACAACTGGGACAACACCCTTACTGGACTAGTCACAAAGGAGACAAACATGCCAGAACAGCCATCCCACATCTCTAATTTCAAAGGTCATGAGAATGGTGGTTGTATACACCCTACTGCAGCTTTGATTTGTTGGGGTGGAATTTGCAATGCTATATGAAATCAACAATGCTGACTTTTGAATTTCCTTTTTTCAAAATCCTCTCTCTTTTTAAAATCTCTCTCTCTCTCTCTGTTTTCTATTGAGACCATGATCTTGCAATCTGTTTTTCATCTGAGAAATGTTTCACTGAGGAAACATGCCAAGAGATAAATGGGGAAGTGCTGAGGTGTCCATCTATAAAGTTAGTTTTTCAGTTGAGTCAGGGAGGAGACTAAGATTTCTGAAGTGTTCTATGAACCCCATTCCTCCGGATGTTTGGTTTATAAGTGAAGTTTCCAAATCTCTGATTTCTTTACCTGAATGCCTTCAGGCCTCCTTCATTAGTCATGTTCTTCCCATTCCTCCAAAACAGCCTCCTTTTCTTATCTTTCCCCTTACCTCAAACTCTCAATATTTCCAGCAGATCAGACTCCAAATCTCAGCCACATGGTTGATTTGTATAGAAGTCCCGACTATTTTGCATGCTCTTTGATCTAGTAATTCCACCTAGAGCTATTTGTTTATGCTGGTACGTGCAAATATTAGGCATAGAGGTGACCATTAGAGCATCTGTAATGAGATGAACATCAGAACAACGAGATCGTTGCTGAATAAAATATGAACATTGATAAAATGGAATCAGATGCAGTCACTTCAAATGATGTAAAAGATTGACATAGAAAATATATTCAATGTATTATTTAGAAGAGATAAAAAGACAGTTATAAGTAGTTTTGTTCTATTTTATTAAAAACACGTACATATGGTTATTTTAGAAAAGACTATTCATATACATCAAAATGGAAACAATGGTTGTCTCTGAATAATAGGATTAGAGGGAATTTTTATCTTATTAATTTTTTTGCTGATCTATTTTTTTATTTTTAACTTTTTTGTTCATGTATATCTTCATATATATATAGTATAATTTAAATTTTATTTTCTCCTCTTATTATAGTTTGTCACTTCTTCAAGAAGTCAGAACTAAACTAGGGAGGGGATTAAAGAACTTGTAGAGAGTTCAAAATTAAGCCACAAATGGTGGTTTGAAGAGGGTTCAAAGGTTAGCCACAAAAATGGTTTGAATATGATGGAAAGTAGAAACAGGATTGGGAAGAGGGGAAGAGAAGGATAAAAAATACAGACTAAAGAGGCCACGTCATTAGTTCTACTAGAGGTTTTAGGGGAGATTTGATCAATCCGTGGGTCTACAAAAGCTCTTTCCCACAGCAGGGGAATCAGTCTTTCTACAGCAACTAAAAAATAGAAGTGACTTCAAAGTCTGGTATAGGGAATAGTAGGAGAAATTTTCTTTTAGAAACAGTGGAAGGGGAGACTTGAAGAGTTGTGGAAGCTGGGAGATTTCCATGTGCCTGCAATGATTTGTTACTTTGGAAACAGAATAGGATCAGTGTTAAAAGCCAGATTTCTGAAAGGACAAGAGGTGTAGACCATAGAAAATTACCAGAGGCCACTGCCAGGAAATTACTCTAACATTAAACAAAGTTAACCAGGGAAACCCACGTAAGCTGAGTTATAAGCTTCTTTTTAGGTGTGAAAGTCAGTGTTCTCTGATCAATCCATACCTGTGACAGAACCCTGGCCCAGACTGTCCTCAGAACACCAAAGGTGGTCAGGTCAATGGCCTTCATTTTTTTTTTTTCAAGGTTAGGAGATGTTTGGAGGAGTTTGTCAGAGAGTCATCAAACTGGTGACATTACTAGAGAACTTGGATCATAGAGAGAGAAAGTTTAAAAGAGAATTGCAATTATTTCATCTACTATTAGGAAGAAGGAGATAACATGACCTAATTGACGCTCTTTCAAATAGGAAAAATATTAATAGAAAATACAGTCAAGAGACAATTTAAATTAAATTGTTTAGTGACATTGGAAAAACACCAGAAGAGAACTCAAATATGATAGTGTCAGAAAAAAAATTTTTTTTGGTGGAGAAGTAAAATCTCCACCCATTGGAACCTAACTAATTCCAATCCTAAATTAATCAGAATTTATACTTAAGGAAAAATGTGGAACATATACCCCTAGCAGAGAATTCTTAACAGAATAAACCATCAGTCGGATCTGGTATGGCAATTCCTACATGTTTGTTTGTTTATTTGTGTTTAAAAGCTATGAGTATCTTGAAAATCAGCCTTATTGCCCACACCTACAATTTAGAATGACAGCCCCAAGTGTTGCTAGATTCTAAATCATCCAAAAAATATTCCTTCATGCTCAGTGTAATCCTCTTAGAATGGCAGGAACAACCAATGTTACAGTTTAGGAAGAATTTTCAAACACGGGGGTAGATGATGAAAGAAGTTTTATGTGATTGTTTTTCTTTTTGGATAAAGCTTCCTTTGACAAGAAAAATAAACCAGAATATACTTCATTCATTAATTTATTCATGTATGTAACCACTCAACAAGTGGTTACTGAACTCATGATATGTGCCAGATGCAGTATTGGTTGTGAAGGATAAGGAATAAAGACCAGGTCCTGCCCTCAGGAAGTTTGCAGTCTAACCAAAGACACCTACCGATTGGGTGCTTTCACGAAATGTACTACCAATATTAAATGTGCTGAAAAGTCAAATAGAGCTGATTTCATCCATTTCTCTAAATCAATATTTTTATCCATTCTGCAATGTCTTTGCAATATATATTTTTTCTTTTTTTTAAAGTTTTCTTCCTGGTATCTGGTACGCAGCTAAACAGGATCAGTTTCTGAATATGGATTAATTTCCCAGAGAGTTGTGTTGGCTTCCCTTTGCCCCTCCAGGTCCTCTCTCTGCCCTTCTCCATCCAACTCTGCCTGGGAGGCTGGTCTGTGTGCCCTCTGGCTTTGGGTGGGGTTCAGCCAGTGAGAGGGGTGGCGGGAGATGAATGGGTGAGGGGATACTATGATTGGGGTATTCATTTCCCCACTGCCACCCATCCTTTATCGCTCTACAAAGACTCAAGCGGGAAACCCTCTCCAAACACCACCCTCATGTCTGAAGGTGGAATGGTTGCCTGCTATTGGGAGTAAGGGGCACTGCACTCTCCCTTTTGGTTTCCTAAATCCAATTGACGTTTTTGTAAATAGTCCCTCTATTAAACCCTCCTCAAATTTCCTGGCTTAAGGGTACCATCTATTTCATGCCTTCCTGATAGAGAGTAGGGAAAGCCTTCTTCATTAAAGGAAAAAACAAAATATCTATTCTAGATTATTTCTGGGACCAGCATTAATGGAATGCTTAGAGAAAGCTTTAATTTAAGTAACTCTTGTTCATAATTATTCCATTCTGATATGTAAATCAGTAGTACTTTGTGAGACATAATCAGATCGTAGATTTTAAAACCTTTCTTATTTCTTTTACCACCTAGGAAACCATAGACATGCTAACTCCATGTCATTGCTAAATTCCCAACATTAACGTAGTCCCTTGCCCCAGAGCTGGGAACAATGGTCTTCCATATTCAGGTTCAACCTGATGTGAGTTCCCAGGACAGGTCCTGATGTCAGATATCAGGGACTTGGCATCAAGACTCACTGGTTTCTAGCCTGGCTGCAACCTGGTCTTCCTCTCCTTACCCCCGTGTCTCTCTGTCCATTCTCTCTTGGACTCAAAAATCCTACTTTAATCAATACACTGCCCAGGAATTCTGCAGCCCATGGGTGCAGCGATGGGTCCTGGGTCTCTGCTAACCAACCACCTGTGCTAGCTGCTAGTGTGACTGGGATAGGGCCTGGTCTGCACTTCCCATGCTGCCTTTGTACGGCACCATACCCACACTGAGCATAAGGAGTTATGGCACTTCCAAAAATGCCAACTCACTTGTTTACTGAGTGGCTATTCTGTTCTAGGAACTGTTCTGGGTTCTGGGGAGGTTGGTTTCATATTACATTTAAAAAGTAGGAATAAGTGAATAAATTCTACTCTTAGAAGCAAAAGGAAGGGAGATAGCTTATCCACTTAAGCCTTAGCTTTCATTCATCATGTGGGTTTCTTCCTTTTCCTTTGAATACACATCTATCACATTCCCTTTTGTTTTCTTTTAAAGATAGTTTGCTTTCCCTTCATAGATAAGTAAAGCAATTATATATTTTAATGATTGTATCAAAAAATCTGATTCTACTGCAATTCTAGAACTAGTATTTACTTTCAAAGACTGTAAGTCTAAAATCATCAAAACTCCACTTTCAAACGCTCATAATTTAAATTGAGAGATATATTCAGTATTTTGCCCACTTCTATATAATGAGGATATTTCTGTCTTTTCGCTAGCTACACAAACTGGCCCTGACTTGCTGATATGTGTTTAACAAATTCTTTTGAATAAAATAGCCCGTAAAACAGCTTTAGTGACAGGTTGCTGTCCACTTAACAGATTTTCAAGTTTTATTTACTAAAGCTGTTTGGGAAAGTTTTTATGTACAGTTTGGGCGACAGTTCTTTTTGTTTCTTAGTTCCACTACTAATGATTTGGTGTGTATAACCATTTCTTTTTGTTTTAAAGGTGAGGACACATGGTGAGTAGAGGGCTTGCTGGCAATTGGTTCACAAGCTGAGGAGGGCACAAAGGCCAGATACTTCGTCTGAAGAGTTCACAGGCTATTAAAAACATTAACAAGGTTTTACTGCCTTGCCTAGGATGGAAATAATTGCTTTCAAGTGAACTGGCATTAAAGTGAACACGTCAAGACTACCCACTTGGAAACTACAGGAGACAGAAACAGAAAACACGACTCCTGATTCATGTTCCATTACTTTAATCGCTAAACACCACTCCGTTTAAGCTAAAGAGATATAATAGTACATTTGACAGATGCCTTCACATCAAGATGAGATAGGGCCCTGAAAGTCGTATGTTGAACCTTTCTTACCTTCTACGAGGATGTCACTCAAAATCTCTTCTCAATCCCTCTTCACTGGCTGATTACACAATACAGAGTCATTCCTAGTGCAACCCAACCCTCTCCCAGGTGAACCTTGCTTTACACAAAACACCTGTGTGTAAATAACCTGGTAATCATTTAGTTGTATTCTAAATGCACCCAGAGATCTCACCTTTTAAGGAACACTGAAATAAATGCTTCTGTGAAGCAGAATAGCCCTTTTGTAATGTAAACAATATAAGCCTAGATAAAGCTTCCAATTTACCTAAGTTTAGATTTTTGCATATTGGGTTTCATTAAAGCAGCACATATTTGTAAAAGAAAATATTTTAAGCCTCAGCCCTTTGCCAATCATAATGGTTTTTTAAAATCTCATTATAATAAAACCCATTAGTTTGAATAACTAAATACCAAAAAATGCTTTCCGCAGGTATTGAAATTTCTGATTTTAATAGAAAAAACCAACAGAATGACTGTTTTTAAGCTTCTAGTTCAATCTTATTTTAAAATGACAAACAGTATAATGACTAACATCATGCAGAAAGTATACTGCAGAGTGGGGGAGTGACTAACAAAATATGGCCATGATCTACCTTTAGGACAATAGAGGACAAATAAAAAGGATTAGAACCAGCTGTGCCCAGTGGCTCATGCTTGTAATCCCAGCACTTTGGGAGGCTGAGGCAGGTGGATCACCTGAGGTCAGGAGTTCAAGACCAGTCTGGCCAACATGGTGAAACCCCATCTCTACTAAAAATACAAAAATTAGCCAGGTTTGGTGGTGTGGGCCTGTAATCCCAGCTACCTGGGAGGCTGAGGCAGAATTGCTGGAACCTAGGAGGTGGAGGCTGCAGTGAACCGAGATAGCGCCATTGCACTCCAGTCTGGGTGACGGAGCGAGACTCCTTCAAAAAAAAAAAAAAAGGAATAGAACCAGGTCTGAGCGCTAAAACCTTGGAGAAGGTACAGTAGCAGCTAAGCAGGCAATGTGTTATTGTTACAGCTTGACAACTATGCAGGTCCACAAAGGAATGGAAGCTGAGAAATGTGGAGTAACATGTTCAATGTCACATGGGTTCTAAGCAGAGGTCAGAATTCAAACTCAGATTTCTACCTCTGAAATAAATGCGCTTAACCCCTCTGCATACCATTTGATTGAACCTTAAATTGTAGATGTTTGAACACTTTGATTGACAAGGATGGATTTTCAAATGGTTTAACTGAAAACCTCTCTCCACCACACAGAAATAAAAGTGGGAAAAGGTAGCCATGACCCAAGTTGACCTGAGTCTGTTTTATAGGACCAGAAAGAGCCCCAGGCTGTTTTTTCTCTTCTGCCCCACACGTTTTCAGGCTACACCCACCCACTTTTGGATGTACTTGCACAGTTCCCTTTTTATTCAGGAATCTTTAGAGGGCACCATCTGTTCACCAGACCCTGTGTGACGCGCTGGAGCCACCACCCTGAGTACAACTTAGTCCCTGACCTTGAGAAGTCCGCATTCTTACCCTTCAGGGAACAAAGCAAGAGTATAGAAATTGCACGAGCAGAAAATTATTTCAGGGATGGATCCAGCTGCCTTTGCACATGTGAGAATGGCCGTGCCAACTTAGCATACCCCCTCAAAGAGGGGATGAATGGAGGGCACCTGAGCCCCACTGCCTGTCCCTCCCCATCCTGTGTCCTCTCCAGGACCTGCTGATTGCCACTGTCTCTTCATCCCAACAGCTAAAGAAAGTTGCATGGGATGTGGGGTGGGGGAATGAAATCAAAAGTCTAGAACCCACACGGAATGCTGGTCATTCTTCATCTCTCATTTGTCGCTCTAAAAACCTGTCATTTCATGGCTCAAGTGAAGCCACGTTTCACTGCAGTTTATTCCCTCAGAAGCTGAAGCTCCATGCTCTGGTTTCTATCCCACATACTGTATTTAATTTTAGCAAAAATCTCAGTAAATAAAATAATTTGGAAAAATATGGAAGTTCATGAGATTTAGCTTACATACCCATGTACTCATGCATTTATTACAGAGTTTATTAAAGTGAGTTGATATTTCATATAGCTTTAAAACAAACACACCAACCCAGTTTTTCTTCTAGAATATTGCCCACAGAACCGTGGGTGGCATACTCCTGCCCAGTGTACATGATTTCACACATTTCTCGTAGCCTTAAATGTTTGCTTTCAGAAGAAGATCTTTTCAAATGTTTTAGGCTGGACATTAAATTTGGTTGGTTATTGTGTTTAGTTCAGAGCAGAAAACAAACTCACTTTGAACATTGCAGTGGATTTTTGTTTAATAGAGACACATCCTTCACTTATGGCCAGCCCTTAGCACTAAGAAAACAAATTCTCATTTATCCTGCACATAAGGTGAGATGTCATTAAATTGGAAATTATTAATGACAACTAATGGTTGGTAGTTATTAATTACATTTGTGAGAGCAGGATAAAAACAATAATTACCATAATTTGAGGTGTCATGAATAAGCAGTAATTGTAATAATGATTACTATTATAATAATGAGTGAGAAAATGATTTTAGGTTATTAAATCAGCAAGAATAAAGGAAGCCTGCATATGTATATATGTATATTTGATTGCGGAACATTGCCAGATAAAAACAATAGTCACTCTTTCTTTTTTTCCCACCTTGGTGTTTTTATTTTATTTTTTAAAATAATTGTGTGGGTCCTTAGTAGGTGTATATATATGTATGTGGTACACGAGCTGTTTTGATACAGGCATGCAATGTGAAATAAGCATATCATGGGGAAAGGGATATCCATCCCTCCAAGCACTTATCCTTTGAGTTACAAACAATTCAATTACACTCTTAGTTATTTTTAAATGTACAATTAAGTTCTTATTGACTATAGCCACCCTGTTTTGCAATCAAATAGTAGGTCTTATTCTTTCTATTTTTTGTACCCATTAACCATTCCCTTCTCCCCTCCAATCCCCCACTACCCTTCCTAGCATCTAATAATCATCTTTCTACTCTCTATGTCCATGAGTTCAATTGTTTTGATTTTTAGAACCCTCAAATAAGTGAGAACATGCAATGTTTGTCTTTCTGTGCCTGGCTTATTTCACTGAATATAATGATCTCCAGTTCCATCCATGTTGTAGAAAATGACTGGATCTCGGCCGGGCGCGGTGGCTCAAGCCTGTAATCCCAGCACTTTGGGAGGCCGAGATGGGTGGATCACGAGGTCAGGAGATCGAGACCATCCTGAGCTACATGGTGAAACCCCGTCTCTACTAAAAAAAATACAAAAAACTAGCCGGGCGAGATGGCGGGCGCCTGTAGTCCCAGCTACTCGGGAGGCTGAGGCAGAAGAATGGCGTAAACCCGGGAGGCGGAGCTTGCAGTGAGCCGAGATCGCGCCACTGCACTCCAGCCTGGGCGACAGAGCTAGACTCCGTCTCCAAAAAAAAAAGAAAATGACTGGATCTCATTCTTTTTAAGGCTGAATAGTTCTCCATTGTGGTATATGTGGTATACCACCTCCACTGTGGTATTATGTATCACATTTTCTTTATCCATTCATCTGTTGATGGACATTTAGGTTGCTTCCAAATCTTAGCTATTGTAAATAGTGCTGCAACAGACATGGGAGTGCAGCTATCTCTCCCATTTCCTTTCTTTTGGGTATTTACCCAACAGTGGGATTGCTGGATCATATGGTAGCTCAATTTTTAGGTTTTCGAGGAAACTCCAAACTGTTCTCCATAGTGGTTGCACTAATTTACATTCCCACCAATAGTATACAAGGGTTCCCCTTTCCTGCCACATCCTCACTAGCATTTGTTAATCCCTGTCTTTTTTATATAAGCCATTTGAATTGGGATGAGATGATATCTCATTGTCAAAAGTCACTCTTGATTGAGGACTTACCAGGTGCCAGGCACTGTGCCAAAGATGTGGCATACATTATCTCATTTAATCCAAAGCAACTCTGCAAGCGGATATTATTGGTAGCATTATTATCTTTGATACACAAATGAGAAAATGGAGGCTCAGAGCAGTTATGCAATTTGACAATGGTAAGTAAATAGCTGGTAACTGGCAAAAAAGGGGTTTAAAGCTGGTCTAGTTAAGACTGAAGCCCGTGCAATTAACCAGTATTCTTTGTTAACTGAAAACCAATGAATATATCCTGTTGCATAGGACAACGCTAGCACTTGCTCCACTGCCAATTGCCCCAAGGGGATAGGTCTGACCGATAAGTCATCTTAGACCCAAGGGTCCCAGCTGACATGAGGACCTTTCCACAGACCAGTATGATGACAACCCCACAAGGACAAGCCACAGACTCCTCAGTGGAGAAGCACCGAATATTTCTGTAAGGAAGATGTGGTTACTCCCCTGGATTGGGTATAAAGCCTTCTAAAAATGGGCCTCCTGGGGTTTTGTCAAATCCAAGTACTAATAAGGCCTGACTCTGCTTAATTTCCAAGATCAGACTAGATGGAGTGTGATCAGGGTGGTGATGTACTTTGGATATTTGTCCCCTCCAAATCTCATGTTGAAATTTGATCCCCAGTATTAGAGGTAGGACCTAAAGAAATGTGTCTGAATCATGGGAATGGATCCTTCATGAATGGCTTCATGACATCCTCATGGTAATGAGTGAGTTCTCGCTCTGTTAGTTCCCTCAAGAACTGGTAGTAAAAAAGAGATTGGCAGCTCCCTCCTCTCTCTCTTGCTTCTTCTTTCACCATGTAATCTGCACACTCCTGCTCCCCTTTGTCTTCCACCATGAATGGAAGCTTCCTAAGACCCTCATCAGATGCACATGCCAGCACCATGCTTCTTGTACGCCCTGCAGAACTGTGAGCCAAATAAACCTTTTTTCTTTATGAATTACCCAGCCTCAGGTATTCCTTTATAGCAACAAAAAACAAACTAACACAGGTGGTATGGCTGCAGACTTCCTTGGGGTTTTCTGATCAGAGCTGTGATCTAAGTCACATCTTGACTCTCCCTACAGGCAGGCAGCAAATTCCCTGCCCTCCATCCACAATGAGGTGTATGTTCAGAAAAGGCCATGCATTTGTACATGTCTGTGTTGTGTTAAGGATGTACATAGAGGCCGGGTGCAGTGGCTCAGGCCTGTAATCCCAGCACTTTGGGTGGCCAAGGTGGGTGGATTGCCTGAGGTCAGGAGTTCGAGACCAGCCTGGACAACATGGTGAAACTCTGTCTCTACTAAAAATACAAAAATTAACTGGGCGTGGTGGTGGGAGCCTGTAATCCCAGTTACTTGGGAGGTTGAGGCAGGAGAATCGCTTGAACCCAGGGAGGTGAAGGTTGCATTCCAGTCTGGGCAACAAGAGCAAGACTACATTTCAAAAAAAAAAAAAAAAAAAAGAATGTACATAGAGCTGCAAAGTCATCATGAACATATCTATCAAAAATCAAAGTTCTGAGTCCTCTGGAGATTTGTTTTAAAAGTCACTCTCCCAGCTTCTATTTTTGAAAGATATTAGTTGGGTGTTTTTTCTTATTTGACACTGGGATAATAGGATTGTTGGCTAATATTTTATCTAACACAGGCTTACCTATATATCAACAAGAGTTATCAGTTTTGCAACGAATTATAAGAAAATCACATACACTTAATCCTAAGCTTGTAGTGAGCGTTATTTGATCCTTAATGATTCTACAGACATTTCAGGATCTTGTGGTACCTTGGAGTCATCATTAAGAGCATCACTTGTCGCTGTGCAGGAAATATACAGCCATTTGAGCATCACACATGGGCTTTTGGATAAATGGGCACTCAGGGCTGACTTTGAAAAATGATTCATAAGAACTAATGAGAGCTCAAAATGGTGGAAAGTTCACTTTAATGCAGAGGAAATATGAAATTTTGACTAGGAGCACAATAGTGTGCCTGTTCCCCTCACAAAAATGTGGTTTTATTTTACAGCAAATTGACCAAAATAGGATTGACATGTACTTCTGGGCTTCAGAGTCCATCCCCACAATTAGTTGTGCAGCATTTTCTGGTCTGGTGGACTTACATGATTTCAGGATGTATGTTGGAGTTCTTTTCCTTAGAATTTATTTCCAAACTAAAGCAAGGAGGCTAATCAAAACGACTTTTGGCTGAAAGCCATGGTAACCCATAGGAAAAAGGGGATCTGCAGGATAAGGACACGTTTTTGTGTGTTTTGTTTAATGAATTAACTCAGAGAGCCAAATGGGAGAACACACGTACCTTCCATGAGCAAAGAGGCCTGGCTTCCCTGGAGCCATGCGATGCTAAAATTAACATTCTGAATTGTAGGCCAGCAAACTCTGGTTGCAAATAGGTAGCTTCCATAAAAAACTAAACAGTAGTGAAAGACACTGAATGATCAACATTACGAAACTTGCAATTTTCCAACATCATGCATTTTGGGTTAGATTTCTTAAGTTAATATTTCATGAGCATTATTTCGGTCAGGTTTGTGTACATGTTTAAATAAAACAGTGCTCATGTAGAACTGTGTTAAAATGCTGGCACTCAGGCACGTGAAACAACCATGCTGTGGACTTTTTGTTTTGTGATGAGCTACACATGACAAGAAGACTTCTCTGCAGAAATGTAGTAATTTTGCACATTTTCTCATTTGTTCTTCACTGAAGTCCTCAGAGGTAGGCAAGGCAGGGATTATGCTTATGGCAAGAGTGATGTGATAAAAATAATGAGAACAAAGAGTTTCATAAAACCAGTAAAGTTCAATTTATAACCAGAGTGTCCCAGTACACCTGGCAGAAACACACTGCAGTACTCAATAGATAAAGTGATGTGCCACATTTGGATGAAGTTCTCATTAGCAATTCTCCCTCCTATAACAACTTCATAGATTTTACTGTTCCTTCTCTTATTTATCTCCACTAGGAACATTTTCATCAAAACTGGGTATTTGGTGCTTAAGAGTTCTCCTGACACTGCTTCTTACTCACCAAATAGAGTCATAATCCTTAGTATGTAACTTCAAAATCCTTTACACAATAACCAATTGCTTCCCCAAAGAGGATTGTGACTTTAGATGGAGAATAAGCTGCTGAAGGAAATTAACTCTCAAGAAATGAAAGTCCTGTTTCTGTGCACTTAGAGGCAGGGAAAGAAAAATCCAGAGGCTATCACCCAAATGCCAATGCATTCTTTTTTCTGCCTATAGAATTTCAGGACCAGATAGGTTATGTACAAGGTCACTCTGCCCTCTCATTCAAAGCTCACAGGCAGGAGAGAATGGATGGGACTCCTTCCCTGGAATCGTGTGGCACCTTTCAGCAAACTTGAAGGAAGTGTTGAAGAGGCTGGGGCTCTTCAAGACCTCCTTAATTCTCTAATGGAAATAGTACCCAAACCATTTCATTTACTTTTCCCTTTAGATTGTTATGCACTAGTTGAATCTCAGAGGTAAAGGAAGCCAGCATATGTCATTTAGTTTGGAAAAAAGAAAACACAGATACACATTTTGGAAGTGTTGTGTGTATTCACATAATTAACATGTTCTCCCTTAAGGTCGAATTAGCAAAGATGAAAGCAAATTCACAAGAGCATGAAAATGCCACATCAAGTCAGGCAAGTCCTCAATCTCCATCTGTGCTCAATCCCTACAGGGGCACCAATCGACAGGGTTGGGGGGGCGGGTGTATGGAGGTGAAAGAGTTTGGTGACCAAGGTCACAGCTCTGAGTCCCAGCAACACAGATGGGTAAACTCCAGCAAGTCACTCACCTCTCTGACCCTAGCTTTCCTCATCTGGAACATGAGGCATAAGATGATACCTGCTGCCTCCTACTCCAAGGGATTCTTTTGAAAGACAAATTAGATGACAGATATGAATGTATTTTGTTAACAGTACAGTTAACATCCTTGCACAAAGCAGGGTATTCAGATATCTGGGAGGAAGTGTCAAGAGATGCTCTCAGGGCTCATTCTGCCAGTGCCACGGACTCTCAGGCCAGTGCTCTTCCACTACATGACCATCAGTATGTGTCTCAGGCTCCCCTTGTTTGTTTGTTTGTTTGTTTGTAGACAGGGTCTTTCTCTGGTGCTGAGGCTGTAGTGGAGCGGCGTGATTTGAGCTCACTACTGCCTCGATTGCCCAGGTTCAAGTGATCCTCACACCTCAGCCTCCCGAGTAGCTAGGACCACAGGTACATGCCACCACGCCCAGCTAATTTTCATATTTTTTGCAGAGATAGGGTTTCACCATGTTGTCCAGGCTTGTCTTGAACTCCTGAGCTCAAGCGGTCTGCTTGACTCAGCCTCCCAAAGCGCTGGGATTACAGGCGTGAGCCACCATGACTGGCCCTCTCAGGTCCTTTAAATCCATGATTTCATTTAAGGTAACCATCCTAGGCCGGGCGCAGTGGCTCAAGCCTGTAATCCCAGCACTTTGGGAGGCCGAGACGGGCGGATCACGAGGTCAGGAGATCGAGACCATCCTGGCTAACATGGTGAGACCCCGTCTCTACTAAAAAATACAAAAATCTAGCCGGGCGAGGTGGCGGGCGCCTGTAGTCCCAGCTACTCCGGAGGCTGAGGCAGGAGAATGGCATGAACCCGGGAGGCGGAGCTTGCAGTGAGCTGAGATCCGGCCACTGCACTCCAGCCTGGGCGACAGAGCGAGACTCCGTCTCAAAAAAAAAAAAAAAAGGTAACCATCCTGGGTGGGTGGCATTCCCATAAGCAGAGCCTGAGATGGAGACTCTTGTGTAAGTGCACATGGAGACAGCACTCTCAGGAGAGGTCTCCAGAGAAGAAGAGGAAGTCAAGCAAAGGCATCATGTCCACTGAAGTCCAGGCTTAGACTGATCCCATACATGTCTGGAGCATGAGTGACACCACAGCATGAGGGAATGGCTGGCCGTTTGTTCCCCTGTACCAGTCAATCCTTGGGTTGGGCTGTAGCCACCCCATCCACCTGCCCACAGTGAAGATGGAATGGGGGTACCATCACTTCCGAGGCATTGCAGGTGATGCAGTTCGCCAGGCAGAGGACGAATTCTCCAAAGGGGTAGCCAACCCTCAGAGCAGCTGTGGGATGTGTCTTGTGTCTTCTGTGGGCCACCAGCAACATTTACTACAGATGGGGAAACTGAGGCTCAGAGAGGGTAAGGAATTTGTCAGCCTTAGGTCTTCACTCTTGCCTTTTCTTCTGCCCGGAACTCTCTTCACCTTCCTGGTCACTTGCCAATTCTTTTTAATTTTGTTTCTTGTTTTTTTTTTTTTTGTCTTGAGACACAGTCTTACTCTGTCACCCAGGCTGGAGTGCAGTGGCACAATCTCCGCTCACGGCAACCTCTGCCTCCTGGGTCCAAGTGATTCTCCCTGCCTCAGCCTCCTGAGTAGCTGGGATTACAGGCACCTGCCACCATGCCCAGTTCATTTTTATGTTTTTAGTAGAGATGGGGTTTCACCATGTTGGCCAGGCTGGGCTCAAACTCCTGACCTAAGGTGATCTGCCCCCCTCAGCCTCCCAAAGTGCTGGGATTACAGGCATGAGCCACCACACCCGGCACTTGCCAATTCTTATTGGTTTTGTAATAAATTTCAGGTTAAATATCACTCCCTCCAAAAAAATCTTCCTTCATGCACCCAGATTATTTGAGTCCCTCTGGGTGCTCTCACAGCATCCTGTGCTTGCCCTTGGAGGCACTTATCAAAATTTTAATTTAAATAATTATTTCTGCAATCATTTATTTATATCTACCTTCTCCACTAAATTGTAAACCCTATAAAGACAAGAACCATGCATGTCTTGACAGGCCCTCTTCCATCCTGACGCTACACTATCTGTAACACATGGCCTCCAGGAGCACCAAATCAAGAAACACTGCCAGAACCCTGCTGTGTAGCTCAGTGCAAATGCATAGCAGGTGTTCAACAGTACTATGTATTTGCTGGATGAATGATGGAACACAACTGGTAAGGGGAGCTCAAAACCAGGTCTCCCTATCTCAGAACTATATTCTTTTTCCACTCTGCTTTCAACCATGCACAAGTCTTGTTTATTTCTATATAATGTTTGTACACATTTTTGAAAATCCAGTTGCAGAATTCAATTTCCTGCTATATTTATCTTACACCATACCTTATCCCAATAACTAACCTGCTATAGAAAGTAGTGTTTTAGTTCTTTATCTTAAAACGACTTATTTCAGGTTTCAGGGTGCATTCCTTTGTAGAATTTTGCAAGTTTCAGTGAGTCAGACTGTGTCTTCCTCTCCTTCTGTCCCTTTCATAATATAAACCCTTTGATCGCATCTTGCTCAGCCTTTGTGCTTTCAGGCTGAAGAGTTCCAATCATTTCAGCTTCTCCTCATACAAAAATCACATTTACTTGATCATTTTCATTCTCCTCTGGATGTTTTCCAGTTCTTTATATCTTTCTTGAGGAGAAATCCAACTTCAGCCGGGCTTTGATAATCCCTTATTGATTCTCTAGTTAGCACAGGCCTGACAGCAATTGCTTCAGACCATGGATTCTCTTCTCCAACCCCAGCTCCTATGACTACTCCCCAGATAGTGAACTCAGTGGTCAGCCCCTCACCTTCCACCAGTGAGAAGATCAGCCCCTCACCTTCCACCAGTGAGAAGATCAGCTCCACCAGTGAGAAGATCAGCTCATCCTGCAGGAGCCCTCAACCCTGACTTTTGTCCTCTCAGCCTTTCCTCTGTCTTCAGGTCAAGAACTGTTCTCCCTTCTAAATCCCACTCTTTCCTGAATCCTGACAGACTTCTCCCTTTCTCTCCAAGATCTCTTCATTTCCTTATGTTGCCAAAACATCAGGGATTTGGTCTAGGTCCTGCTGCTCACAGTACAGAAAGCCAATCACTGAGACAATGAATATTGCCTAGAAAGGGTTTAGTCGGGTGCTACAGCCAAGGAGATGGGAGATAAGTCTCAAGTCAATCTTCCTGACCAACTAAAATTAGAGGTTTATATAGCAGGGAACAAATGTAACTACATGAGGGGAAACAGGAATTAGGGAGGGGTGAGAAAGAAGAATAGGTCAATAGGATGCAGGTGATGGATTAGGCAATCATGACAGGTGAGGGGTCTGATCATTGTCCAGGTGCCATGATCTGGGAAGTTTTAGTTCCTTGGTGCTATCAGGGAGGCCTGAAGATTGGTTTCCTAAGAAAGGAACTCAGATAAGACAAACATAACTTTCTCAAATTTCAAGACGAGGAGGGTCAATCTCTATGTTTATTCAAAAGAAACCATAAAAGTCAGTTCTGCAGGACAACTGGGTTGGTTTCACTTAGTAAGAATAATGGAAATTAGTTATTTTATCAGACAACACTCTACAATTTCAGTGGCTTAACACAACAAAGACTAATGTCTCACTTTCGCAGTCTGAAAAAGGCTAGATGGCTCTCCTTTGCTTTGGAGCTACGTATCTGGAACACATAGTCTCTAGAGGCACCAAGTCAAGGAAAGAAGGTGCCGGAGAAGGCGCATCAGCTTTTCCTAGCTCCATCAAAAGCTCTGCACATCACTCCTGCTCACAGTCCTCTGGCCAGAAATAACTACGTGGCCCTCATCTGTTTGCAGAGAAGGCTGGGAAATGTGAGTAAGTATATAGCAGTGAATGCCAACTGTCTCTGCTATCTCCTTTACAAGTGTACACATTTCCTGTGACTTGAGAAAGCTTTGCCTGATCCTCTTGGACCTGAACTGCCTTTCAGTGAGAAGCTTCCCAAAGGAGTGTGTGCTTCTCCTCTGTGTGTTTCCTTATCAGCCCGTCTTTCTCTAACCCTGCATTGCGGCTTTTCCCTGCCTTGTTTTATTACAAGCCACTCTGAGGGTCGCCAATCACTCTCTCTCACGGCCTTCATTTCTTCAGTTCACTGCAGGCCTTGAACACATCAGCCTTCCTTTCCTGGTGTGATTCCCTCCTCCATAAGCAGATGTCCTCATCCAACTCTTCCTGGTTTCCGTGACCCCTCTGTATTCACTCCTCTTCCTGCTCCTTCCTGGTCCCTGTAGGCCAGCAGTCCCCAAGCTTTTTGGCACCAGGGACTGGTTTCATGGATGACAATTTTTCCACAGACTGGTTCAGGGGATGGTTTCAGGATGATTAAAGTGCATTACATTTATTGTGCATTTTATTTCTATTATTATTACATTGTAATGTATAATGAAATAATTTTATAATTCGTCGTAATGTAGAATCAGTGGAAGCCCTGAGCTTGTTTTCCTGCAACTAGATGGTCCCATCTGAGAGTGATGGGAGTCAGTGACAGAGCATCAGGCATTAGATTCTCATAAGGAGCACACAACCTAGATCCCTCACATGCACAGTTCACAAGAGGGCTCTTGCTCCTTTGAGAAGCTAATGCCACCATTGTTCTGATAGGAGGCAGAGCTCTGATTGTAAAGCTCACTCACCCACCACTCACCACCTGCTGTGTGGCCCAGATCCTAACAGGCCACAGACCAGTACCAGTCCGTGGCCCAGGGGTTGGGAACCCCTTCTGTAGGCAGTTCCCCAAGCCCAACCATTAGCCCTCTTCTTCTTTGACGGTACATTCTTTGCACTGAAGAACTCACTGATTTTCATGCCTTCAAATATTACCTCCATGCTGCCAAGCCCGGGAAAGAATATGGATTTGAAGTCAGGCAGACCAGGCCTTGTCACTTACTTTGGATAAGTTATGCAACTATCCTGAATTTCAATCTCATTTGTAAAAATGGAATTAAAAAAAAAAAGCATACCTACTGGGATTATAGGAAGGAGTAAATGAAAGCATCGGTGAAAGAGCTGGGCTCAAGAAAAGTACTATAGATGTTAGTTTCTCTTCTCTATCACTTCCACTTCTGCATTTCACCTGAATTTCATTCATTTGCATATATCATTCACTTATTCATTATTCCTTGACACACCCAACACCTCCTGTTTGCCCAGTGTAGTGCCAAACCTTGGGGATAGACACAGGAGTAAGGAGACCCTTGAAGAACTCAACGTGAGGTGAATAGTCCCAGCATGTGCAAAAGGCAGCTCACGGAAGGGAATGTTCTCATGCATATTTAGTTCTTTTTCAGGCAAAAACTGAGATAGAAATGAGGGCTTATTAATAGTCCCTATTTGTGTGGATAGTGATTCTTCATTCAGTCTAAAATTCAGACAGTTATGAGCTATGTGTGGCACATGGTGGCCCATTGGGCTGAACAGGTATTCACACAATGTAGGGTTGACCTTAAACCCCACAGCCATGGAGGCTGTTGCAGCTCATTGCAGCGCACTGTGTTTATAAGTGCTTGTTAGGTAGATTTGTGGATTGCATCATCCTTTTTAAACCAAACCAACCCACCAAGACGGACAACTAGCTTAAAAAATTTCCTGAAATAAAACAGTAAATTGGAGATAATACTAATAATTAGGGTGATCTCATTTATCATCCAAACAGGGACACTTCTGAGGTTAAAGGGGGCACTATTAATCATTATGCCAGGAAACAGGTGTGAACTGAGAATGTCCTAAGCAAACTGGGACACGTGTTCACTCCACTAATAACGCAGCACAAGCAAACAGTAAGAGAAAGCATTGCAGACACCCTTACTCCAGATACAAGCTCTTCCTCAGCCACATTCAAGGCAAAGAACAAGCAGATTACAATAAGGTCTGTCAAGAAGCTAATTAAGATATTTTGATGTTATTAAAAAAGATATTTTAAATATGAATTTATATCACTACCATTCACAATCCGTCCCATCCTTAGAGTTTCTTCCTCTGGAATATTAGCATTTGCTACAAAAATGAAGCATCACAGTAGCAAAATATTTTAAAATATTGTCTTTGTCAACTTAATCCTGCCTTCCTTTTTAATTTAAATTTTACAACAGCCCTTCATGATAAAAACGCTCAATAAATTCGGTATTGATGGAACGTACCTCAAAATAATAAGAGCTATTTATGACAAACCCACAGCTAATATCATACTGAATGGGCAAAAACTGGAAAAATTCCCTTTGAAAACTGGCACAAGACAGGGATGCCCTCTCTCACCACTCCTATTCAACATAGTGTTGGAAGTTCTGGCTAGGGCAATCAGGCAAGAGAAAGAAATCAAGGGTATTCAGTTAGGAAAAGAAGAAGTCAAATTGTCCCTGTTTGCAGATGACGTGATTGTATATTTAGAAAACCCCATTGTCTCAGCCCAAAATCTCCTTAAGCTGATAAGCAACTTCAGCAAAGTCTCAGGATACAAAATTAATGTGCAAAAATCACAAGCATTCTTATACACCAGTAACAGAGCCAAATCATGAATGAACTTCCATTTACAATCGCTTCAAAGAGAATAAAATACCTAGGAATCCAACTTACAAGGGATGTAAAGGACCTCTTCAAGGAGAACTACAAACCACTGCTCAGTGAAATCAAAGAGGACACAAACAAATGGAAGAACATACCATGCTCATGGATAGGAAGAATCAATATCGTGAAAATGGCCATACTGCCCAAGGTTATTTATAGATTCAATGCCATCCCCATCAAGCTACCAATGAGTTTCTTCACAGAATTGGAAAAAACTGCTTTAAAGTTCATATGGAACCAAAAAAGAGCCCGCATTGCCAAGACAATCCTAAGTCAAAAGGGCAAAGCTGGAGGCGTCACGCTACCTGACTTCAAGCTATACTACAAGGCTACAGTAACCAAAACAGCATGGTACTGGTATCAAAACAGAGCTATAGACCAATGGAACAGAACAGAGTCCTCAGAAATAATATCACACATCTACAGCCATCTGATCTTTGACAAACCTGAGAGAAACAAGAAATGGGGAAAGGATTCCCTATTTAATAAATGGTGCTGGGAAAATTGGCTAGCCATAAGTAGAAAGCTGAAACTGGATCCTTTCCTTACTCCTTATATGAAGATTAATTCAAGATGGATTAGAGACTTAAATGTTAGACCTAATACCATAAAAACCCTAGAAGAAAATCTAGGTAGTACCATTCAGGACATAGGCATGGGCAAGGACTTCATGTCTAAAACACCAAAAGCAACGGCAGCAAAAGCCAAAATTGACAAATGGGATCTAATTAAACTAAAGAGCTTCTGCACAGCAAAAGAAACTACCATCAGAGTGAACAGGCAACCTACAGAATGGGAGAAAATTTTTGCAATCTACTCATCTGACAAAGGGCTAATATCCAGAATCTACAAAGAACTCAAACAAATATACAAGAAAAAAAACAAACAACCCCATCAAAAAGTGGGCAAAGGATATGAACAGACATTTCTGAAAAGAAGACATTCATACAGCCAAGAGACACATGAAAAAATGCTCATCATCACTCGCCATCAGAGAAATGCAAATCAAAACCACAATGAGATACCATCTCACACCAGTTAGAATGGCAATCATTAAAAAGTCAGGAAACAACAGGTGTTGGAGAGGATGTGGAGAAATAGGAACACTTTTACACTGTTGGTGGGATTGTAAACTAGTTCAACCATTATGGAAAACAGTATGGCAATTCCTCAAGGATCTAGAACTAGATGTACCGTATGACCCAGCCATCCCACTACTGGGTATATACCCAAAGGATTATAAATTATTCTACTACAAAGACACATGCACACGTATGTTTATTGTGGCACTATTCACAATAGCAAAGACTTGGGATCAACCCAAATGTCCATCTGTGACAGACTGGATTAAGAAAATGTGGCACGTATACACCATGGAATACTATGTGGCCATAAAAAAGGATGAGTTTGCATCCTTTGTAGGGATATGGATGCAGCTGGAAACCATCATTCTTAGCAAACTATCACAAGAACAGAAAACCAAACACCGCATGTTCTCACTCACAGGTGGGAACTGAACAATGAGATCACTTGGACTCGGGAACGGGAACATCACACACCGGGGCCTATCATGGGGAGGTGGGAGGGGGGAGGGATTGCACTGGGAGTTATACATGATATAAATGATGAATTGATGGGTGCTGATGAGTTGATGGGTGCAGCACACCAACATGGCACAAGTATACATATGTAACAAACCTGCACGTTATGCACATGTACCCTAGAACTTAAAGTATAATAAAAATAAATAAATAAATAAATAAAATAAATAAAATGAGATACAAGTGTTTCAGGGACTTAAAGCATGTATTTAATAAAGAATTAAGCAAGAAAAAAATAAATTTAACATATACTTTGTAACGTATCTAATATATTGGAGTGTACATATACATAACAATAATAAGTAACAATAAACCATAGGTTGTATGTTCAAAACCCTTTCCTGATGGGTGTTTGGTGAAAATGTATGAATACCACTGGGCCAGAGAGTACCACTAGAGCCAACCTAGTTGCAGTCTGGCGGCCCCAGTGTTTTGGTCTCAATGTGCCAGTGTCACTCTGAACCTAGTGAGTTTAAAATGGCATCCAGCCCTTCTCCTCCAAAAGAACCCACCTTTTGACTACCCAGTTTCCCTCACTGGTATCTCCAGATTTCCAAGTTCAAGACTCGTAGAGGTTTTGAGTCTGCCTTCGCCAAGACTATCTCTGCCCAATATCCAATTATTCTTGAGATCTCTGCCTCCCTCACTATCTCCAGTTCTTCCCATTTTCCCTGCCACTACTTTCCTCCAGCTTCTCATCACATTCTCTCTTTATTTATTTATTATTTTTTGAGACTGAGTCTCGCTCTATCACCTAGGCTGGAGTGCAATGGCACGATCTTGGCTCACTACAACCTCTACCTCCCAGGTTCAAGTGATTCTCATGCAACAGCCTCCCGAGTAGTTGGGATTACAGGTGCCCACCACCACGCCCAGCTAATTTTTGTATTATTTTAGTAGAGACAGGGTTTCACCATGTTGGCCAGGCTGGTCTCAAATTCCTGACTTCAAGGGATCTGCTCACCTCCACCTTCCAAACTGCAGGAATTACAGGGGTGAGCCACCACGCCCAGCCTCTTTTAATTATTATAATAATGTCCTAACTGCTCTTCCCCCCTTCAAACCCTCCCTTTCCAATCCTTTCTGCACTCTGCTACCACATTCACTTTTCTAGACTGCTAGTCTCAGTTTGTTCCCCACCCCCAACCCTACCTCAAAAAGTGCAATTGTAAGTCTCTCATTATCTTCGAATTTGAGGACTTTTGAAAATGAGTTGCAAGAACTTCTATAATCTGAGCATACACTCTCCTTGATTTATTTAGTCAAAACTTATTGATTGAACATCTCCTTTTTCCCAGACACTATGTGGGTCACTAGACATATATCCATGCATAATAGAACAACAATTTACTAAGTGCCTACTATGTGACAGATGCTGTGCTGGGGAAAAAGAGAACATGGTTCCATCTTGCAAGGACTTTTCAGGCTATGTTGCCAAGGTTGATACTTTCTACCATATGATATATGACTTTCCCCATTTAACTCCATCAGCCACAATTCTTTATCCCTTACAAATACGCTGGATTTATTCTCTAGTTCTGCCCTGGTTGCACATCCCCCTTCCCCTTGGCTCGACTCCAGCAGCCTCTCACCTGACCACATCTGTCCATTCTTTAAGGTGCTACTCATTTCCTGTGACCTTGTGGATCTGTGCTTGGATACCAGGCCTTATTCATAAGCCCCTACAATCCTAAACCAGTCACACCATCATGCATGACCCCATTCTGTTATTAGGTTGGTGCAAAAGGAATTGCGATTTTTGCCATTACTATCAATGGCACTTAATAAATTGTTGTTCTATTATTCATGGATATATGTCTAGTGACCCACATAGTGTCTGGGAAAAAGGAGACGTTCAATCACTAATTTTTGACTAAATAAGTCAAGGAAACTGTATGCTCAGATTATAGAAGGTCTTGCAAGTCATTTTGAAGAGTCTTCAAATTCGAAGATAATAAGAGACTTACAATTGCACTTTACTATTACTTCACCATTACTATCAATAGCAAAAACCTCAATTACTTTTGCACCAACCTAATAGTTGAGTGACATGCACATGTAAGACCTCTCCAGCCAGCCTACAAACCTCTTACTTTATGCTTTTGTTGCTGTGGTTGTTTGTTCCACCACACTGCATCTACCACTGTGAATGCTCCTTAAATACTATTCAGTTACACCAAGATTAATACAGTGGTCTCATTAGGGCAGGGGATTATGGCAGTCTTTTTTTCCAATATATTTTTCATATTATCTATAATGGGGCTAGATTACTTTTATAATGAAAAAATTTCAAATAAAAATGAGTAAAATACTTTTTTAATTTAATTGAATTGAAATCCAGAAATAATTGTTCTCATTAGGTAGCTAGACCTTGGAAGTACTAGGGCTAATTTAGACCAGATTGGAAAAATTCAAAAGTCGTTATTAGCATCCACCAGTTCCTCCAAATATAAATTACTCTTTCTCGATGACAGGCCAAATTTTCTGGGGCACATCTAATGTTGTCCTAGTTCTGGATTCCCTAGAACATCCTCCAGGGTCAAGCCAGGAGCAGCTGTCAGAAATGCCTAACATCAGGACTTGTGTATTGCATGTTAAGCCTATAAAAACATGTATTTATATAAATTTCTAGCAGTTGCCAAATGGACCCTAAAGGACTTTTGCTTTCAGTGTCGCCTATAATGGTATCTTGGGAAAATGAACGAAACTCAAATCAGTTGCAGCAGGAGCTAGGCTGTTTGCTCTTACAGCCATCACAACAGAGTGGCATAATTTGCATAAGATGATGAATATTCTTTGGTTAACCAGCTAATATTTTAAAGTAACAGGAAAGAGGGGTGGGCAGGTAGGTGGACCTCCTATAAAATTAACAACCAGCCTGAATTCTGCGGTATGCTTGAGAAGGTTAGGGTGACACTATGAAATGAATAGAATCCCTGCAGAGCAAATATACACTTTTCCTCAACCACAAATTCCCTCAACCACAAATTCCCTCTATCTTCTGCCTCTCCGACTGACTAATTGAGCAGTGAGTTTTATTGCTTTGATCATTTATGTCATATCTTTTTATCTTTCTCTCACTTAACTCTCCCTCGTCCATGAAGGGCAGTTTTGATATCTAGCCCTGTTGAAATTTGCTGGACTGGTACAATAGACCAGGTATGTGGAGTATTAAACTGCCGATGCCATTCCCCACCTTGGTCTGCTGCAAAGAAAAAAGCATTTCACCCTACTTTGCTGATAAAGAAAGCCCTGAGCATTCAGCAGACTTTGGGTGCAGATAATAAACAGGCAAGACCGAGAAGCTTAGAGGACTGGAGTACAGGCTGTGTTTCTGCTCAGATGTTCTTTGCTTTAAGATCATATCATAGAAGTATGAAGGGTTAGGAATTTAAATTTCCTAGGAAATAGGCTCTAGAAGTGTTTTATTTCTCTGAAAAGGTAAGGAGAACATATTCGGGAGGGAAATTGTCCCACATGATAAATGTTCTTTCTCTTCCAGCTCCCACCTCCTCACTCCTACAGAAGAGAAAATGTTAGCAACGCTACAATGTGCAACACTGTAAACACCTCTCCTCAGTCCGTTCCAATTGCAGAATGAACTATGTCTAGAACAAGATAATACCGGGAACTGGATGCCCAAGGATTGCAGATTTCAGCATTTTCCCCAGTGCCATCTGAGCAAAGGGGTTTCCAGGAAGCGGAGAGGCCTCCAAGCGTGAATCCAATTCAGGATAAACAAGGCAAGCTGCCAATGGTTTTCCCTTTCCCCAGCAGGGTTACATAAGCACCTTCCTAGTTTTTCAAAAATTAGAAGCGCTATTGATTTAGTGCTCACCATGCTTCTGGTCATGATTTATGACCCAGAAGATTTCTGACAGCATTTAGGCTGCTTTGTGAGGTTCCAGGCCAAAAATGCAATGAAGAAATGTGGAAAGAACTTTTCTCACTTGCAGATAAACCACTGAAAATCTCATCTCCATGATTAAATCCACCTCTGCTTTGCTTAAGGCCTTCTTTAGATAGGGAAAAATTAAACTTCAAATTTGACCACTTTCTCTGCAAATGCCTATCTTTTTGGAACAAAAATACCATGAGAACCGCTTTGCTCTGTTTTCTGATGGTCACCACAACTTTCTTCATTCTCCTGGTTTGAGATATTTAAGTTTTAGATGTACTACTGCTTAACTTAACAAAGTTATTAAACATCTGTTTTATGCCGACACCATGATATATTTATGAAGCTAACAAAAATGAATGTTTTAAAACTTTCATTTTTCCCTCAAAGAGCTGGTAGTATAGCAGGTCTGTAACAGAAATGGGTTGCTGTCCAACAGACTTCATGAAGACCTTCCATAATGTAGAACGTCCCAATAACAGGGACCGCATTTCCTAACCTCCTTGCATCTAGATGAAGCCATGTGACTATTCTAGCTCCAAAAGTGAGAATTGTTGGATGTCTTCCAGAACAACCCCTCCCCACCGCCTACATGCACAAGCATATGAAATTCTCTTCCTCTTCTGTCTAGGTAGAATGAAGACGAGTCCCAGGGCAACCTTGAAAACCACATATTGAAAATGGTTGGCCAAGCATGGTCACTCACGCCTGTAATCCCAGCACTTTGGGAGGCTGAGAAGAGTGGATTACCTGAGGTTAGGAGTTCAAGACCAGCCTGGCCAACGTGGTGAAACTTTATCTCTACTAAAAAATAGAAAAATTAGCTGGGCATGGTGGCAGGCATCTGTAGTCCCAGCTACTCAGGAGGCTGAAGCAGAGAATTGCTTGAACCCAGGAGGCAGAGGTTGCAGTGAGCCGAGATTGCACCACTGTACTCCAGCCTGGGTTACAGACAAAAAAAAGAAAATGGCAAAGCTTCCATTGGCCTGGGTCCCTAAATAACCGTGTGGAGAAGGATACCTATTGACTTATTCACCTGCCTTATATCATTATTATATCAAGAAGAAATAAATTTCTCACCCTTACACAATTTATTCATGTACTGAGACATGAGGTTGTCCCCATAAATAATGTGCAATGATTATGTATCAGTCATACACAATGGCAGTTTACATTTTTAAGGTCTACTAATTATAGCATTTAACCTACCCTAACTAACATGAAGGAAAAAATAAATGCATTCAATAACACAGCATTGTGAACAAAGAAGAGGAATGGGAAGTGGTCAAGGTTAAAAACCGCAACAGTTTTGCGGGGAAAGCCCTGTGCCAGGAGCAGTATCTTCATGTTAAAGGAGCATAATAGGCAAGGACATCAAAATGGGCCAAAAAAAAAAAAAATTCCTTCCCCAAAGTTCAAAACTGTGTTTCCCAGTGTGCTAATATGTATTAGACATCAAATAAGTTGGCATAGAATTGGGATCAACAAAGCTTTACAGATTTCTTCCTCAGAAGTTCCTAAAGATTTTAATATTCCACCACACACTGGGTAAACCCAGCTTAAAGTGTTCCAGTGACCGCCTGTCCTAATCAGGAAGAAAGCTAAGTCCTTATCATGGTCTACAAGAACTTACATGATCCATTCTCTGTCTTTTCTCTGAGCTTCCTTCATGCAATGCCCCATGAGACTTTGGGTGTTGAATGACTTGTTGATCACTTATACCCAGCCCAAAGTAACATATTTTTTGAAAGCATTTTTCAAACTTACTTGGTCGAGCCCAAAGTAACATATTTTTTGAAAGCATTTTTCAAACTTACTTGGTCGAGGAATCCTAATTTGAGGAACACCTAGGGGAACTAGTATTGGGTGGAACAGATTTTGGAAAACGCTGGTATAGAGAAAGCCCTGAATCTTTCCCAGTAACCTCATGTGGATTCAGAGATACATGCAAATACAGAGGGAGATTGCAGTTCAACTGATCTGGCACTGGGAATAAAGAAGTATCCTTTGCTGCTACGTGGAATATTTTACAGATTCATAAAGGGAGTGGAAAATGGAGGGTCAAACTCTTCATGACTTCATTGCTTCTCTCCTCAACTGCAGAGATATTGATGATGGTTGTGCCAGGTCAAAGAATCCCCACTGCGTTTGGTAGCCAAGTGTCGACAGCACTTACTTGGTTTAATCGTTAAGAATTCACCAAAGATCTGACCTGCCATTTGGTTTTGAACCAACATACTCATAATTAGTGGCTTTGCTAGACAAAATGGTAGAGTTATGTTCAGCTTTGGTGAATCCCCATTTTCCTTGTCCACTTTACATGGCTTCCTCCAGTCCTTCAAAGTAGACAGGGCTTGTCTTGCACAGGTGTTATCCTGCGGGAAGTCTGGCATTTGTTGAGAAGTCGAGTGGGCTTCATCATTATCATTATTATCTTGAGCACTTGCTGATCACCTTCTCTGAGGCTCTGCATGCTACATATCTCCGCATAGCCACCCCTTGGTGAGGCAGGCATCTTAAGGTCAAAGACATGAGGGAACAGAGCAGTTAATCATGTGCAACTCCCATCTGTTAATAAACAGTGTAAATGGGACAGAATTCATCATCCGCTTTTGGAGACACAAAGGTTAAGTGCTTTGTCCCACCCTACAAATCAAGACACTGTCAGAGCCCAGAATGGAATAGGGAGCATTGACAGGGCTCTTTGCAATCTACCAACATCTTTTTCCACAGAAGTATTAGTTGGCTAGAATACTTCCATGGAAGTCAGAAAATGGCAGTTAAAGAAAAACTTAAAGCACCCAGAGCAATCAATTGATGCTTGAAGTAAAACTACAAGAGAAAGTCCAAGTAGAAATATTCAGTTAACAGACTCCAATCTTCTCCACATTGAAAGGCAAGCTTAATTTGCTGAATTTCATCCCATCGATGCTATAAAACAAATGAGTGCTATTTAAAGAAAGGATTTCAAAGTTCTCCAATGATATCGACTCATTTACTCCTCATTTCCAGGCTTGTTAGATAAGGCAGATTGCCACCTCATCATATCTGAAAGTAGTTTGGGCAAGATCTAAAGAAAAATATTTCCTGGACGTTATTCTTTATATAACTTTTTCTTAAAGTACCAAGGGGCAGAGATAAATATATCTTAAAAATAAACCAGAATGTATTAGTTGAATGCCTCCCCCATCCCAAGCTTTTGTCCTGCAAATTTTATAGTGTTGGTTTAGTGACTTTCCTAAGAGACATAGTCTGATTCAATGGACCTGATTCAGGAATCTCAGATCTCTGAGATCAGAAAGTCCTGATTGACCTAGCCTTCCCAGACCTTGGATTTCAAGCTTCTAACTCAGGACAATGTCTCATTTTGACTCCTTTTACCTATAAGACCCCTTCTTTCCTAGATCACTGCATTATTTGGAAAGCCTAATCTTTATTATTAGAAATTATTAGAAAGCCTAATCTTTCTTACATAATTTTCCCCATAGGCTTTAGATGTTCATCCTGTAGGTCCTTCAATTGTGGGTCTGGGCATCTGCTAATGACCCTTTAGAATCACATGGAAATAGTCTTATAAACTTAATAGTGAAAAAAATTTAAAATTCTTATGGAAAAGTATTTTTATTGTTTTATATTTGAATATAGTGTATCATATTAGTAACACTGTACATTATACAAGTGAGGTTCCATTTTGTTCCTGACCATCCATGAGAGGTCATGGGAGAGGAATTCATCAAGAACAGAATGCTCAGATAGGTTGATGCTACTGCATTTGATTTTTTTAAAGCAGCAAATATGGAGGAAAGAATATTCCTGAATGTGTTATTGCATGATTTATGATCCTCTCAATCCTAAGACGCAAATTAAAGTCTAGCAGATGGTTCTCCAAAGCCCTGTAACTATAGTTACATGTTTTAAAAGTCAGAAACATCTTAGTGAATTGCTATTGAATTGTAGAGCTTTTCCACGCCACAGAAAGGCGTCTCCACCCAGAAGAGGGTGTGGCACTGAATGGGGCAGCCAACTCCCTGCCTCAGTTCCTGACAGGAGCTTTCCCAGATGCCTGTGGCTGCCCTTCCCAGGCTGCTCTGGTGTCAAGGAACAAACCATGTAAGTAGCCTTGGTCCCATCGGATGGATGAGACTTGCTTGATATGGAGTAACTGACCACCCCAGAATGTAAGTTCATGTGGAGATGGATTTTATTTGGTTTTATTCATGGAAGTACCCCAGGCCTTTGATTTGTGTTGGCACACAGTAGGGATATAATAACCTTTGAATGAATGAATGAATGAATAGTCCTGGCAGTCTGACCTCTCAGGAGTGCCTCTGTGTGACTATCATGCCCCAGTGTGTTCCCCAAGCACTGAGAAGTGCTTCCTGGGAGGAATGGGATCATTGAACTCCTGGGCCTGAGCTCTGAAGAGTACAGGTCTGCTCCTCTCTCCAACCCAGGACTCAGCCCAGTCTTGCCCAGATTCCCATTTGAGCTTCATTCACATGATGGAAATCCATTCTTCTTAGTCTCCTGAGAACACCATTTGCTTCCCTAAGGCTAGAGATAGCTGCTGCTTGCTTTGCCAACCCATTGAACTTCCATATTCCACAAACGATGCTCAGTAGCATCTGCCTCCTCTCTGGGGTATCATAGCATGTCCTGGCCCTTCCTCAAACCCTGCTTCCCTGTGGGTACACAGCCATGCCTGTCCAACAAGCCCTGAGATAGGATCAGCTTTGAGAGAAATCATGAACCCATTGATGCCCTGGCACTGAAGCAAACAAGGTCATCTGAGAGTTACTGACTCGTCCATGTAATTGGACACTTGAACTATTTTTTTACATTGGTTGATCCATTTTTCTGAGTCAGTTCTCCTTGCTTGAGACACAAAATCCCAAGCCCTGGAAGACTCAGCTTCTCCCTTTCAATGGAGTTTTTTCAGTCTTTAGAGATTACCAAGGGTCATTTTAATCAAAATGAAAGACATCTCTTATTAAGATGGCTTTGCTGACAAATAATTAAGATGTATTACTAGCATATACTTATCCCAGATGGCTCATTGGTGTCCGTTTGAAGTAAGCATATGAAGCCCATAGTCCACACCTCAGCTCTTTAAAAGCAATTTATAACCTAACTCACCATCCTAACTACCTGAGAAGATTTTAATCCTAAACCTGTCACCAGCCATTATTTTCACGGAGTCCTGACAGTTCTACATTAAAACAGTTTATAAGTAAAAGTTAACAAGGCCTAAAGAGAGTGATTTATGTTTTACTGCGTGAAACGGTCAACTTTCTTTCCCTGGCCAAAGATAGCCCAGAGCTCTCTATGGGCTGAAGGGAGAAAATTATCTTGGAAAGATGAATGGCTTGTGCCTTTGGGCAGGTGGCTGATGTGTGGTCCTGGGCCCAAGTCCCAGGCATCGAGTAAAGCTTATGGATGTGAGGAACCAAGTGCAGCACCTCCTCCCTCCCCATTCCTTTCTAGCATCACCACCCTCTTGGGTCTATGTCATCTCTCAGGTATTTGGTGGTATGAAGGAAATGTTAACTTTCCTCTTTATAAAATGTTGATGACTCAGAAATTATCCTTGATTCATCAAAACCAACAGTGAGGAGTTGTAAATCAGTCCTGTTTGCCACTGGCAATTATGAATGGGTGATTCAGAGGAGGCAGGAGAGGTATTTATGAAATAGACCCCACATCCCAAAAAAACCATACCTTAGGGAAGACAGAGCAGCCGAATGCTTTCTCTCTTTAAACTTGAGCTCTCTTCTCCAGTGTCCTGACCAACACGCCTTCTGAGAAGCTGTCTTTTCTGTAAAGGGACATCCCGCTCCCACCCCAGTTGTATTAGTTTGCCCAGGCTGCCGTAACAAAATTCTACAGACTGGGTGGCTTACACAACAGGAATTTATCTTCTCACAGTTCTGGAGACTGAAAGTCCAAGATCAATGTGTTGGCAGATGGGATTTCTTCTGAGGCCTCATTCCTTGGCTTGCAGACGGCTGCCTTCTCTCTGGGTCCTCACATGGTCTTTCCTCTGTGCACATACACATCCCTGCTGTCTCTGTGCATTCAAATTTTCTCTTCTTATGATTGGATTAGGGCCCACCCTAATGGCCTCATTTTAACATAATCACTCCCTTAAAGGTCCTGTCTCCAATTAGTCACATTGAAGACGTGGGAGTTAGGGTTCTGAGGGAGAATTTGGGGAGGATATAGTTCAGCCCATAACACCAATTGATTGCAGAAGCACTCCAGTTGAAAAACATCTACAGAGGAAGTACATTGAGGAGTTTCTCTAACTCTTGATGTGGCCAAAATAATCCCATTTTGAGGAATAAATATAACACTCTTTGCAAAAGGAAACAGAATTGCCACCTTAGAAAGGAAGCTATCAAAGAACTGAAAAACAGCTCAGCAAAACAAACTCCTTTCCAGGATGTTAATTTCATTTCCTTCCTTTGGTGCAGGGCAGATCAAATCTCTCTTTCTTTTTTTCTTTATGAAAGAAAAAGGGGTCTTTCTCCCTTCTCATTTTATTCAAAGATACCATTAAAACAACATCCTCTCTTTGCCACACTGCATTCCATTTTTGGTACCCAACTTTCTAAATGTGAACAGAAACTAATTTAGGGTGCTCAGTCTGAAGCTGGTATGGAAGGTATTTCTCCATTCATTATTTCAAGTTATAATAAGCCAGGTGATTGGTGTTGCTCCCAAGAGAAGCAGGCCATAATATTTTCACTGTCACCATGATCACAGACTAAGATAAGAGGCCAACATGCTATTTTTACTCCCTATTTTTTACTCCTGGTGTTAAATACAAGGAGAACAAGTGAAAAACAAACTGCCTTGGCCCCTGCCGCAAAGTACAAAACATCCAACCTTTTCCTTTTCCAAGCCGGCCACGATGTACGCCAAGGATGACACAGATACTATTGAGGTGGTTCGGTGCTGAAGAGATGCCTCTTAATTGTGTTTGCAGCGCAGAGCAGAAAGCATGCCCATTCAAGGTACTTGTTGTATCATTTTTAAATCAAGGCCATCTTTTTCTCAGTGGTAAACGTGAAATGTTTTTAAAGGCCAGACTTAGCATAAAAATCTATTGGTTGCCATGGATACCACTTACCACACAGGACTGCGCTCTGTGTTCAACTGTGTGATTTTCTCTATTCAAAGGTTCAGCATTGTCAAAAAACAAATTACTTTTTCTGTTGTTTATCTCAAAGTTCATTATGGGAAAGGCAATAAATAAGAAGATATTCATGTGTGGAGGGGAGCGACGTGGGGAGTCACTTGGGTGCCGTGCCTTAAAATTCAGTATTTTACTATAATTATAGCCAAATTGGCTATTGTTAGGAAATAAAATGCATTTTGATCTTTTTTGTGTATGTGAATATAAAGTAAAGCAGGTACTTGGAAGTCTGTTCCCAACAAAATTACATGGTAATAAGGCTTTTCACACCTACACAGCACTTAGTTACAAAGCTCTGAAAGAAGGAGATTAAGCTCTGATAGGTTTGAAACTTGGTACCTGAGGCTTGTGGCTTTCCTCTTTATGCGAGAAAACGTGGGTTCGGGACCTCGTGCTTGCTGAATTATTCATGCCATCTTTCCATCATACATCTTTAGGGGTGGAACTCGTTAGGCTCCTACTATTACGCATGCGGGTCCACCCTGTGCTGACACAGCCCAGAAGCCTGCACCACTGCCCTTGGCTAATTAGTTTGAATATTTGCAGCTGGCCACGCCTTCCTCTCCCCACTTCTTCCCTCCCACCTCTGCTCCTGAAGGAAAAGTTGGGGGAAAAAACCCACAGAGAATTTACATAAGTAGCAAAAGGGAGTTTCTCCCATGACTGGAGGGTATTCAAAGGTAATTCGTTGTCAGCAAGTTCCCATTGGCTGAAGCCTGGTGTATTTTGCTATAACTCCCAAGTAATCAAGGAATGCCCGGAAGATAGACTTGTTACTTATTTAAAATGCTCTTCCATCACCTCTCCAGCACTTTTTAGACTCCTTCATTTGGATGATTTGCATAACAATGAGGTAAAGGGGAGACCTTAATGAAGGCATATGTTTTTGAATGGGCTAGTGGTATTGGGTGCCTGTAATAATAGCCTGGAGGGGGCTGGAATTCTCATTTGCGTTCATGGTGAAGCAGTACTCTGATGGCTGCTAATATGCAAATTCCAACTTGTCACCACAATTATGCCTATAGCTGGTGGAATTGTCAAGGCTGCAGAGTAACAGTGGAATTGCGGCTGGGCATAACCCACTTGCAAGATGCACTGGTAATTGATTTACATATTGCAAACATAAAAACAAGACAAAATAAAAGTGAGAATGCCCAAGTAAAGCTCAAGCAGTATTGGTAATCTCCTCACTGCGCACTTGCCCTTGTGGGAAACTGACTTGGCCTGTCTTGGAGCTTCAGGCCTGTACCAAGGAAACAGAGGTGAGAGCCCTACAGCAGGAGTTTCACTGGCTGGAAATCGGAAGAGGTGGCCGTGAAACAGACGCAATGAACAGGGTGGTAATCTGTTTTATTCATAGATATATCTCAGTCCCTAGACATTGTCTGGTACACGGCAAATACACAAGATATATTTGTCTTTGAGTTAAACAATAGGCAGTACTGAGAGACAGTTGTCTTGTTACTGGTGGCGAATCCACATGGGTCTGCAGCAACCTCAATTCTTGCCTCCTCAGAAGAAAGAATTCGACTGAGGGGCATAAGGCAGAAGGAGAGACCGAGGCAAGTTTTAGAGCAGGAGTGAAAGTTTATTAAAAAGTTTAGTACAGCAACGAAAGGAAGTAAAGTACGCTCGGAAGAGGGCCAAGTGGGTGAATTGAGAAATCAAGTACGTGGTTTACCTTTGACTTCGGGTGTTATATGTTGGCATGCTTCTGGGAGACTATGTCCCTTCTCCTCTCGTTCTTCTCTTGGGGTGGGCTATCCACATGTGCAGTGGCCTGCCAGCACTTGGGAGGGGAGCAGCCATAGTGTGTTTACTGGAGTTGTACGCATGCTCACTTGAGGTGTTCTCCCCTTACCAGTTCCTCCCTTACCAGTCAGAATGTCCCTAGAAGGTCATATGCCAGTTAAACTCCACCATTTTGCCTCCTAGTGCACATGCGTAAGAGCCCACTCACCCAACTCCTGAGAGCTTATTGGGAAGCTGTGACCAGTTTCAGGTTTTTCTATCTATTGGGAGACTGCCTTTCCCTGGTGCTGACTGTGACCAATTATTATTTTAGAGAAGCAGTTTAACAAGCACTTGACCATCACCTGATGGTTGCCTGACATTCCTGGTTGGGGGCCTCTCCTGCCCTGCTCGTGTCTGACTAGCTACCTACTGTAGCTACCTACCGTAACAGGACCAGTTAAACATATATTTGTGGCAAGCAACAAACACCAACTTTGGTTAGCTTATGCAGAGATGGTACTTATAGCCTTGCCATTGGGAAAAGTGAAAAACCAGACAACAGGAATCAGGGCAGTTTCAGGAGTCAAGGAGGAAGAAATCAATGGAGGATAGCTTCAAGATGCTGCCACTGGGATGGGGTAGCTCCAACTTTGTTCAGTCTTTTTGTCATTCTGCCCAAGATTCAAATTTTGAGGAAGAGTATCCTTTACCTTAGTTTGGGTTATATGTCCACCTCTTAACTAGAATTTACCTGGAGCACTTGGGGCATGAGCTTGGCTAGAAACTACAAGTCCCAGCCTCCCTTGTAGCCAAGTGTAGTCAGGAGATGAAGTTCTCACCGATGGAATATGAGTGAAAGTAATATACAGCTGTTTACAGGACTGGACCTAAAGACACAGAGTGGGAACTCTTCCATGCTCTATTTCCTTCCTGCTGGACAGAAATGGCAAAGCCTGGGGCAACCATGGAACCATGCGTTCAGGATGGCAGAGCTGCCCCCATAGCCTAGGTCCCTGCATGACTATGTGGAGCAGAACCTATCTACTGGCTCTGGGTTGTTAAGACAACTAATCTTTATCTTGTTTGAGATGTTACATTTTGGGATCTCTGTGTTATGGCTACTAAGCCTTCATTTTTTCTAATACTAGAAGTGAGAAGAGAAGCATCATTCCCCACCCCAGCCAAGCAATCTGTGAGGTTTCTTTCATCAGAAGAAGGAGAAATGAATATTTGGAAGCAAATACAATAAATGCCCACTGCAATAGTTGTTGTTATTGGCAACATGATCATTGTGCACAGCCTACATTCAGTGTAAGTATTCCCTGCTCCTGTTCACAGATTATCTGGTTTGAAATTTCTAACCAGGAAGTGCCTCGTTCTTTGCCACTCACATGCATAACTTGCTCCAAGCTACCAAGTGTGGTGCAGCTCTCCTCCACTTACTGAAATGCCAATCACAGAGTCCCTCATTTAAGGGACTGGTGGTGAATTAAGTCACAATTTACTATAAAATGAAAGGAATTTAAATTTTGTGCCTGCCCTCTTGTCTCTGTAGCTACCACCACTTGTGATGCAGACTAATCTTTAATACTGATGAGCACATGCCCAGCCTCAATAAGCACCATTTTGTCCTAACGACTCTTAAGGAGAAGTCATTGCCAGTGAAATAAACAACTCATTAGTTTGGGGAGAGCATGATCAGCAGAAGCATGGACTCCTAATTTGTATTTTTATTTTGTGATTTATTTTCAGTCAATCAGTAAGTACTTATTGATTGCTTACTATGTGCCTATCCATGCTTTCATTTTGAGTGGAATAATGTATTGTTTTCAACCTGAGTATTGTTGTCAGTGTTTAATGAAACATATTGGATTTTTTTCCTGGTTGAAATACAGACACACACACTCATGTACTTTAACTCTTGCTGCAGTGTTAGTGGTAACTTTTCTACTTCATGCTGGAAATCAAAAGGAAAATGGGATTTTATTTCAAATAATTTCATTCTTGAGTAAACTTTTTCTGGAATGTGCTTATTTCATTGATAATGGCTTTACTTTTTTCCCTCTTTCTTCAATTTACTTGTATTCCATTCCTGTACCAATCTGTGTGCCCACATTTTGGCATGACACAAGTGTGAGACATTTCATTATCAACTGTGCAGGTTGTTTAACCAGTTCAGGGTTCTTTTCTTTTTTTTTTTTTTTTTTTAGACACGGAGTCTCACTCTGTTGCCCGGGCTGGAGTGCAGTGGCCGGATCTCAGCTCACTGCAAGCTCCGCCTCCCAGGTTCACGCCATTCTCCTGCCTCAGCCTCCCGAGTAGCTGGTCCTACAGGCGCCCGCCACCTCGCCCGGCTCGTTTTTTGTATTTTTTAGTAGAGACGGGATTTCACTGTGTTAGCCAGGATGGTCTCGATCTCCTGACCTCGTGATCCACCCGTCTCGGCCTCCCAAAGTGCTGGGATTACAGGCTTGAGCCACCGTGCCCAGCCCAGGGTTCTTTTCAAATGAGAGTGAGACTTACTCATCTCTCTGTTCGCTTCCCACACTCAGCCTACAAATCTTTTAGATATGGTCTTTCCTGCTTTGCCCAAGTACCTGGTTCTGATCAAGCCAGCTTTGATCATCAGTATCTACACACAAAACCTTCTAGACTGCTCAGCCATCTCCAATCTTTAGATTTTCCTTGGCCATTGGCCTGCTGACCCACCTGAGGAATGGCTTGCTCCTCACCCCCAAAAGAAAAAGAGAAATCACTCCAATGCTTCAACATTCTAGCAGAAAGGTGCAATTCTGGCCAGAAGTAGAGAGTCAGTCCTTTCGTGTAAGAAAAACCATCTTATGAGCTTTCCTTATGCAGAGATGGGTAGAATCTCATCTAGGGAACAGGCTTAGACAAAAAGAAATTATGAGTTGTTTCGGGGGGGTGGGGTTCTTGGTTTATTGAAAAGGAATGGGTATTTGTGGTGAGGGAAGTCTGGAGCCAGAAGAAAAGTTAAGATGGAGAGTCTAAAGGAGAACATTCCATGATGACAGAACTGTTTCATATCTTTGCTATCCAATATGGTGACTATTAGCCACAAGTGGCTATTGAGCACTTTCACTTTTATTTAATTTTAATTCATTTCAATTTAAATAGTCACACATAGCCAGGCACAGTGGCTCACACCTGTAATCCCAGCACTGTGGGAGGCCGAGGCAGGCAGATCACTTGAGGTCAGGAGTTCGAGAACAACCTAGCCAACATGGTGAAACCCCGTCTCTACTAAAAACACACAAAAATTTAGCCGGGCACGGAGGTGCATACCAGTAATCCCAGCCACCTGGGAGTCTGAGGCAGGAGAATTGCCTGAACCCGGGGGATGGAGATTTTAGTAAGTCGAGATCGCGCCACTGCACACCAGCCTGGGGGACAGAGTGAGACTCTGTCTAAAACAACAACACAAAAGTCACACATATGGCTAGTGACTACTGTTTTGGACCACGCTGGTCTACAGCCTCAGCAGATCCAAGATGAAGCCTTAGAAACAGCCAGTGAGAAACTGCCTGCAGTAAGAATGGTAAAAAAGCTTTGGGTTTCTGCCCTGTGTCATGACAGTCTCCTCTATAGCGTTGGGAATGGAAGGAGGAAGGAACATGAAAGGAATACCTGGAGGGGAGAATCAGAGGCCTTGACAGGTCCTTTTAACCTTAGTATCCAAAATGCTTGTGACTTAGACTAAGCCAATGAAAGCAGAGGCTAGGCAGAGTTAGAAGTGGGCCCAGGAAGGACAATGAAGATCTGGTCTACAGGTAAACAGGGGCAAACTAGGTGAAGAATGAGGCTGGGCTTGTATTGCATGCTGTTAATATCTCTGAAGGACCAACGCCCACCTGCTGCAGTTCCACAGCAGAGTTTTGGAAGATGTAGTGGGGAGGGTGGGACTGCTGGAGACCCACAGGACAGAGGCCAGCTTCCCTGAACCCACTTTTGGGACAGAAACATTAATCCCCTGAGAGGTGGAAATAGGAGGTTACTCAGCAGAGGTGACCCCTCCCTTCAGAAGCTGCCAAACATTTCCTTTTGTCCCAGGAAGCCCTCTCCTGGAGTGCTCCAGTCTGTTCATTACCCCCACCCTCATCATCATCATCTTCCTCCTAGTATGGCCTGCATACTTACAGAGAGGAAATGAGCAAAATGACTTAACACCCACAGGATGAACTTGCAGCTACCATGGTTGCCTGATAAATTAGGAGGCAGATCAGTCTGAACACCCACTCATAGTACCCGAGGCTTCAGAGTAGCACAGTGCAATGCAGGCCTTTCAGGTGCTCTCCAAGTGTCTAGACCAGGGGTCCCCAAAACCTGGGCCACAGACTAGGTCAGTGGCTGGTTAGGAACCAGGTCACACAGAAGGAGGTGAGTGGCAGGCAAGCAAGCCTTACCACCTGAGCTCCATCTCCTGTCAGATCAGCAGGGCATTCAATTCTTTTAGGAGCGTGAACCCTATTGTGAACTGCTTATGGGAGGGATCTAGGTTGCATGCTCCTTATGAGAATCTAATGCCTGAGAATCTATCAGTATCTCCCATCACTCCCAGATGGGACCATCTAGTTGCAGGAAAACAAGCTCAGGGCTCCCACTGATTCTACATTATGGTGAGTTGTATAATTATTTCATTATATATTACAATGTAATAATAATAGCAATAAAGTGCACAATAAATGTAATGCACTTGAATCATCCTGAAACCTTCCCCACCCCCAACCCTGGTCCAAGAAAAAATTCTTTTCCATGTAACCAGTCCCTGGTGCCAAAAGGGTTAGAGAATCAAAACACCCTCCCTCAGCAGAAAGGCGGGCTATCTCCAACACAAAGGCCTTTGCTCCTCCTCCCACCTGTGAAATATCTTCGCTGGCTCTCTGCTTACAAGAGGCTAGTCTCAATGTGGGTACACAGCTCCAGTTCCTCCTGAACCCCAGTGCTGGAAAACAGAGGGCTCAGCTCCCCAGGCTGCCAAATCTAGTACTTTCATGAACACTACATTGGCTTAATTATTTTAATTGAAAAAAATAGCCGACTAATGATTACAGCTCTCTCATCCAATACATAATGGAGCCATGAAGCTAAAAGAACCGAGGTCCACTGTGAGTTGTTAAAGCCTTGTTATTTCAGAATGACTCTCACGTTTGGGTTGGACCAGGGAGCTGCCACCCTTCGGGGAGGGATAGTTAACATAGTTGATGTCAATTCATTCCTTTTGCTTTTCATGGAAAACCCACCCATGGCTCTGCCTGAGTCACAAGTGTTCTGGAGTGCTTATGATTTCTTGCTCAAGAAAAATAATAGTCTTTTGCATAATTCTCAGAGCAAGCAACATGACTCTCCACCACATCTGGGAAAATTCCGAGATACACAACGCATAAGATGAATAGAGGTCTCAGCAAGCAAGCCGTGATGAGGAGGTGTGTGGCATTCCACGCCAGTCTCCTGCCTGTGAAGTGACATAAAAGCCCAGTTAGTGCTGCATTAACAGCTGTATTTTTCTTGTCTACGAATTCCAGTTGTATGAAAGTGGAATGCAACAAGGAAACCCCATGTCTGCCAATAATGGAAATTGTTTGAGATTTCTGAAGAATTGGGTGAACAAGAGGGGGTTGCACTGAGGTAGCTTTGAGAGTTCATGTCTTGCCTGAAGATTTGGACACAGACGTGTTGTTCTTAACTTAGCAGCCTCAAACAGGGATGAGTGGAAATTTTGTACTTAGATGGGACAGGGCAAGTGGGGAGCATATAGAATTTGAGGCTCTGGCCAGGTGTGGTTGCTCATGCCTTTAATCCCAGCACTTTGGGAGGCTGAGGCAGGTCAATCACCTGAGGTCAGGAGTTCAAGACCAGACTGACCAACGTGGTGAAACCCCGTCCCTACTAAAAATGCAAAAATTAGCCAGGCATGGTGGTGGGCACCTGTAATCCCAGCTATTCGGGAGGCTGAGGCAGGAGAATCACTTGAACCTGGGAGGCAGAGGTTGCAGTGAGCTGAGATTGTGCCACTGCACTCCAACCTTGATGACAGAACAAGACTCCATCTACAAAAAAAAAAAAAAAAATTGAGGATCTGTGGAGATTAGAATTGGAACATGAAGGCAGATAAAAGGCATAGAATTTGGCCATCCCAGTATAAGAACCTCCTGTTAGGTTCTTTCCATCTCTGGCCAATTACTACCGCATCCTGAGTTCTGCCCGAAAGACTTTAGAAGGCCAGAGCAGAGACACGTTAGTAAGAAGCTCCTACCTCTGAATCGAGGCATCTTCCACAAGGAGCCTCTCAATTGTCCTTCCACTTGCTGCTCTCTCACCTTCTAGATCTCAGGTTGTTGGGGGAGTGGTGGGGACGTGGGGCATGGACCCTCATGACCATCCATGAGGTGGGCTTAGTATATAGCATTATGTCTAGTTTTATAGATGAGGACATTGGGGCTTAAAAAAATGCAAATGCCCGAGGCTGTGATCTACCAAACGGCAGAGGAAGAATGCAGACCCAGCCTCTCGAAGCCATGCTCAGTGTCCTTCATAACCTGCTACCTCCTCTACAGATGAGCTCAGCTCTGACCTTCAGCTTGCCCTTTTGGCCCCTACCTTGCTTTGCCCTTCGATGTATCCATCTGGCTCCCAATAGCCTGCTTGTCTTAGCCTCCAGTGTCCACCCACACCCCTGCTTCTGCTTGCAGTACTGCTTGGGAAAGGCGGTTGCTGGTTTCCCCTGTTTCCAAACTCCTGACAATCTATCTGCCTGGTTTCTGACCTCAACTTCAGCCCACTCCAGGTCTGACCGTGTTGGGTTTTGGCTGTTTCTGTGCTTTAAGGTCATGTTTGCTGGAGGACTGCCCATGAAGCTGGGCCGTGTTTGGTGGGAGCCGTGCCAGACAGCAGGTCATCAGGCAATGACCACTCCAAGATGCTGGGCCAGATAGGAGAAGCAAAGTCAGAAGCTAGGGAATGGAACCAAAGGTGCATCAGGGGCAGGAACCCATGCATAGGTCAGCAGGGTGTGAGCCAAAGAAACATGCCAGGCAAAGGCAGATGAAATGGGGGGTTCTGGAGGTCATTCCATGAGCTCTGGCCATCTACTATGGAGTATTCTGTGAAAACATGGCTGAGCATGTTTTACTAGTGTTTCAACCATGTTATCCTGGGTGAGGAATTGGGAGGCCAGACGCAGATCAAGAGAGAGAAGCAGGATAGAGTGGTACAGATGGTTATAGTCACAGTTCCATGGGAAGAACAGAGCGCACTATGTGGGATTGTCCCTGGTTGACTGCTCCTTGGCCTTGGGGCAATTAGGACTGGTATTTATTGACCTAGGAGTGTGAGAGCCCAATAAGCGAGGCCATGTAGGGGTGTGAATTTAACTGGCTACTCATAAAGGGGAACTAATCAGCCTCTGGCCAGTGTGCCTCAAAACTGGGTCAAGGTAGCATCAATAAAAGCTATATTACAAATGGGTTGTGATAGACTCCTAAAGAGAGTGTTTTAGTTTTATATATATATATGTTTTTGTATTTTTTGTATATGTGTGTGTATATATATATATATTGTTTTTAGACGGAGTCTCGCTCTGTCACCCAGATTGGAGTGCAAAGGTGCGATCTTGGCTCACTGCAACTTCCGCCTACTGGGTATAAGCAATTCTCCTGCCTCAGTCTCCTGAGTAGCTTGGATTACAGGCACCCGCCACCACGCCTGGCTAATTTTTGTATTTTTACTAGAGATGGGATTTCACCATGTTGGCCAGGCTGGTCTCGAACTCCTGACCTCAGGTGATCTGCCCGCTTCAGCCTCTCAAAGTGCTGGGAGTACAGGTGTGAGCCACCGTGTCCAACCTAGTTATATTTTTAAGTACAAAAAGCAGTATATAGAAGTTGAAAATTCAATAACACAGTGAAGACTGATTTTACAAATGACTCTGTGACTCAACATCACAGAGGAAACTACTATTCATAGATAAATACACATTTTTTCAGAACATTGGCTATGCTGATAGGAAATGTGTATTCATGAACATTTATGCATATACCCATTGTTTTACAGTGTATAATACAGATAAAAAATCGTATCATATATGGCATAATTCCTTTTTTTAGCTCGATAATAAATTATGGACCTTCTGCCACATTGATACCTACATACTGACATCATTCTCTCTTAAGGGCTGCATAATATTCCATGGTTTGTCTCATTCTACTATTAATTAATATTTATGTTGCCTTCACATTTTTACTATTACATTAACTAAGTAAACACTATACACACTTGCATGACTTTTCTGGGGAATAAGTTCCTCTAAGTGAAATTTCTGGATCAAAATTTGTATGTATTTGAAATTGTATTAGTAACTATTCAATTTCTCTCTAAAAAGATTATACCAGTTTATGTTCCCACAGCAGTTTATGACTAGACATTAGACATTATTGATCTTTATTTTCCCAATCTAATTGCTGGGAAATGTGACTCTGTTTTAATTTGTATATATCTGATCACTAGGGAGGTAGGTAGGTCTTCTAAAATGTTATCTGTTTGAATAGCCTCACCTATAAATTAACTCTTCTGGTCTTTTTCCATTTTAAAACTTTATTCTTTGTATATTAAGAATATTAACTCTTGTCCATGTCAATTATAAATATTTTTATTAGCCTATCATTTGCTTTTTGTTTTGTCTATAGTGTTTTGTTCTGTATAAAAACTTTTCTGTTTTAGATAATAAAATCTGTCAGTATTTTCTTTCATGGTCTTAGGTTTCCTGTCTTGTTTAGGAAGGTCTTCCCGATAGGGTAAATTTTTCAGGGGAGTGGGCTGGGAGAGACGATATTCCCAGCAATGACGTGATACTGATGAGGCTGAGGCTGCTGGGGGGCTGGGCAAAGGTGTTGCCACTGCAAGTCACTGTTAAGTGACTCTTAACTTTTTGTGTGCCATATATTTCTCTGAGATTCTGATAAAAACTATGGACCCCAGACACAATTTCGACTACGATTTCAGAGGTTTTACAGACCACTTGAAGTTTATCACAGACCCCTGCTTATCTTCATCTGGTTAAGAACCCAAGAACCCTCCCTATTGCATTGGGAAATATCCACTCTAGGAAAACATTTCAAATGATTTCTGCTGTCGAATATAGACCCTCAATTGTCCAGTAAATTTCACCTGGGAAGCCGAGTATTCTAAGGCAGCCTCTTTCTGTAACCGACTTGCCTACCCTGGAAATTCATGACTCCTCCTGGCCCTGAATGTAAGGACGAGCATCATCCTAGCTTGGGACCAGCATTCTCAGCCCTTCGCAGTAGAGCAGCCTTTTTCACTGCGCCCATGCATTCCCTACAGTCACTCTGACTTCACTGGATTTCAGACCTGGGGAGATGACAGCTGAGGCTGGGAGATGGAGGTGGGTGTGGGATTATGGGAAGGGATGCTAAGGGCGGCAAGACACCATCAAGAAGATTAGAATCTGCCCGCCTTTGAAGAGCCCATGAAGAAGGACATTAAATTTAGCAGCAGTCTTACAAAGGCTCTGTTCTTGAGTCTGTCTGTTCAGTTCTGTCTGTTGAAATTTTGCCCTTTGCATATGTCCTATGATGCTATTATCTCTTGGAGATCTAAGTTGGAGTACCTTTTTCTTGTTTCATTTGCAGGAAATCTTTAATTTCAGCTTACATTCTCTATCAACAAATTTCTTCAAAGGTTAGTCTTTCTAAAACCACAAAATGCTGGTTGCCTACAACCTAGTTGCTCCTCCTTCATCCGTTGGTCCGTGTCTATATTCTCTCTTCATTGTCTGCCACAATCAGCATTCTCCACGCTCTAAAGATGGAAGGGGAGTTTTAAATTTCTTTTGGTGGAAAAATTACTTTCAACTTCAAAGATAAATGAGAGTTAATTTCTTCACCATATGTAAGTGCCTGGTGATTCCTGCGTAACACAGTGAAACATTCTCCCCTGTACCTCCTCAAAATAAACACACACATTTTACATAAGACTACAGTAACCTAAGAAGAGAGCCTCCTTAACATTTTATACCATATTGTGTAAGCCAAGGGGCAAATCTGGCTACAGTAGGCAGTATTTTTAGTGGTACAGATTCCTGAGCCCAGCCTGGACTTTGGATTAGATGCTTTGAGGGTAAGCCCTGAGAGTCCTTATGCCCAGCCTAACTAACTTCTTCAGTGGTTTGCTGTATGTAGCCAGCCCGGCACAGGTATGAAAACTGGGATAGTTTACAATGACAAAGAGTAAGAGTATATTATATAATCATGCAAAGTAAAAGAAGCAGAGAAAGCCTCTTTTCCTTGAAATTGGGGAACAATTTATGGAAGAATGAGTATTTCAGACCAGCCTGAGTGAAGAGAGCTCATGAAGGAGCAGGTGTTGTCAGCAGCAATGGAGCCAGGGTGAGAGTCAGAAGCAGACATGGAAAAAAGGGGAATTATACGGATACCCTGGGAGAAATGAAGAGGCCAGGCTGGCTTGCTTCAGGCTTTGTGATCCTTCACGCTTCCGGGATTCCCCACCTTTGATGAGAAAGTGCTTTCATCCTCAGAGCCATGCAATTGGACAGAGGGAAGGTGTGCGTTGATAGCAGTAAATTTCCCAAGCAGACCAGACAGGGTCTCCCTGGCTGGAAATCCCTGCATGGAGCTATACCTCTTGCCTGAGCAACCCACCACCAGGGTCTCCAAGGCCACCCAACCCATGTTGCACATTAGAATCACCTGGATCCTTTTAAAAAATACCAATGCCCAGGCCCCTTCCCCAATATTCTGATTTACTAGGTCTGGGGTGGGGCCCCAGCACAGGTTTTTTGTTTTGTTTTGGTTTTGAGACGGAGTCTCACTTTGTCGCCCAGCATAGGTTTTTTTTTTTGAGACGGAGTCCAGGCTGGAGTGCAGTGGTGAGAGGCTCACTGCAAGCTCTGCCTCCCGGGTTCACACCATTCTTCTCCCTCAGCCTCCCTAGTAGCTGGGACTACAGGCACCTGCCACCATGCCCGGCTAATTTTTTGTATTTTTAGTAGAGATGGGTTTTTACCATGTTAGCCAGGATGGTCTCGATCTCCTGACCTTGTGATCCACCCGCCTCGGCCTCCCAAAGTGCTGGGATTACAGGCGTGAGCCACCGCGCCCGGCCCCAGCATAGGTATTTTTTGAAGTCCCCAGATGATTCTAATGTGCAGCCACAGTTGAGAACTACTGACCTGGCCAGTTGGAACCAACTAGCTGGGAAATTGTTGTTGACTTTGAGCCTCAATTTCCTCATCTGTTCTGGGGAATGTTGCCGAGGTGATGTCGAGGGTCTCCAGGACCTCCCTTCTGTCCTCTTCTCTTCGCAGGCATCTGGTTCTCTTTCCCAGCCTCTCTACTGCTCCCTGTGGTGTTTCGCTCCCATCTTTTCCCCTTCATGTCTTATCTGCTATGCTTTGGTTCCTGTGGGCCCAGATCTCTGCTAAGTGACAAAGACTGCTAATTGCTTAGTCAGATAAACTAATTGCTGTTAACACTACCTGACTGAATCATTCCCTTGCAAGTAAAAGACTACCTTGAGCCACTAAGATTGTGCTCCCCAAGGAGTGAAGAGCAGTCTCTACAATGTGGTTTTCAGGCAGGGCTGATAGTGAATACCAGGGCGTTGCAGTTCCTCCAGGCCTACCACAGAGGGGCCATATCTTTGGACAGAGAAAGTGTAGACAGAGAAAACAGCAGAGCCCCGACCTTACTGGCTGTTTGAAACTGGGGCATTACTTGGTTTCTCTGTTGTTTAGGGGGTGGCAACACTTACCTTCCAGAATTATTATTAAGGGCCCATAAAAGGATGTGGCATGTTGTAGGTGTTCTATAAATATTAGCCTCCATTTTCCTTCCAAAGCCGAGATTCAAATACAGCTTTTGATAGCTACATCTCACTTTTAACACCCAGGGTTTAACTCTGTAGTTAAGCCATGTCTCTTTCATCCTGAAACTTGGGCAATTTTCTTTTCAATTTTTTTTTTCTTTCTGTCTTTTTTTTGAGACAGAGTTTCGCTCTTTATTGCCCAGGCTGGAGTGCAATGGCACAATCTTGGCTCACTGCAACCTCCACCTCCCTGGTTCAACCTATTCTCCTGCCTCAGCCTCCCAAGTAGTTGGGATTACAGATGCCCACCACCATGCCTGGCTAATTTTTGTATTTTTAGTAGAGATGAGGTTTCACCATGTTGGCCAGGCTAGCCTCGAATTCCTGATTTTAGGTGATCTGCCCACCTCAGCCTCCCAAATTGCTGGGATTACAGGCGTGAACCACCATGCCCTGCTTCAGTTATTTTTTCTTGTGGTGAATTAACACATGACATGAACTTCACCAGCTTAACCGTTTTTAAGTGTATGGTTCGTAATATTAAGCACATTCACATCACTGTACAACCATGACTTCCACATTGTATTATCCAGTTCCAGAAGTCTTCATTCTGCAAAACCGAAACTCAATTAAATAATACCCCTGCATTCCCTCCTCAATGGTGCAGTTAATTTTTTAGATCTAAAGATTGAATTTTATATTTTTTCCTGTTAAATTCTCTCTTGCTACTTTTTTTTCCCCAGCCTTACAGCATTTCCTGAGCTTCTGGATCCTGATTTTATTGTCCGACATGGTAGCTAACCTTCCCAGGTCTGTGCCATCAGCAGAGATAGACAGAGGGCTCTCGATGTCTTCACTCAAATCATAAGTAACATTTTCGACAGAAAAGGGCAAGAGACAAAACCCTTCTGCACCCTGAGCTTCCAGCATGATGCTGACAAATTAAGCAAACCTCTTTAGTTTTAATGTTAGTTTCAAACTAACGGAACTGTATTATCATTCAGTTCACAATCCTTAATTCTCCACTGCCACTTTCTGCAGCAGAAACTAGTTTCCTATCCCAACATCCATTCTTCCCTTCCTCCTTAGTAACAGAACTCTAATTTTTAGCTGCTCTGATCCCAGCTTCTCTTGAAACTAGAGATGGTCGTGTGCCTCATTCTGGTCAATGAGTTGGAAATAGAATTCTTTTGTGGAACTTCAGGCAAATCTCCCTAAAAGTAACTGACTCAGCTAAGGGGTAGATAGCCCTGCCTCCTTCCTGGTGCTTGAATGTGGATGTAATGGCTGAGCCTCCAGCAGCCATCTTGAATCGTGAGGTGACCTTGAGGATGAAGGATAAAGGAATCTGGTCTTTACCGACCATGGGACCATATCATAGCAGCCTGGGATTGCCTATTGCCAGATCTTCTTACAGGAGAAATAAACTTTCAAATTGTTTAAGCTTTTGAATCTAATTTTAATGAATGATGAAAATAATGAACACTTTGTTTAAAATCCAAACACTCTGTCTTTCTCAGAAAAAAGACAGGGAGAAAGAAAAACGAGAGAAAGAGAGACAGAAAAAAAGAAAGAAAAAAAGGTAAAGGGAGAGGAAGGAGGGAAGGAAGGAAGGAAGGAAGGAAGGAGGGAAGGAAGGAAACAGAGGGAATGAAGGAAGGCAGGGGAAAGAGACTTTGAGTTTTCTGATGCAAATCTGGAATTCCTCCCATATCTGGAAGAGTTCTGTGCATCTACAGCCTCTCCAACCTTTGAAAAAGAGTTTGGGAGGTCATTAGGAAAGGGAGAAAAACAAAAAGGGAAATTTGTCAGCCTGGGTTTGAGTAGACCTCCTGATGTGAAGAGCTAGAGAAGCCTCTCTTTGGAGACCTAGGCCATTTCTAACAGTTTCCTTTGAAATCACTAATTATGTTCTAAAAAAGAAGGCATCATTGGAGCCAGAACCAGCAGCCAATTACCCACGAGAAATCACTCACTGTGTGGGCTGCCTTTTCTCTCTGTTCGCATAATTTTAAAATGCAATTTCTAGAATCATGCTAAATACTTGTAAACAGAGATTGGTTTAATTGCAAGGAGAAACAATTTCAGGGGATAAAAAGGAGTTGTTTCTCCTTGTTTTATTGATAATAGAGCAGTCCCCTTTAGGTCAGACTTAGAGACTTACTTAGCCCATCTATCTCCTCACCCAAAGTCAGGTCCCTCTGCAAATCTAGGGAGAGGTACAGACTTCAGGAGAAGACAGAGGTTGAGGCTGCTATGGGGTAGTGGAAAGAGCATAGCATTTGGACTTAGAAGACCTGGGTTCATAGTCCCAGCTCTGGCAGTTTCTAGATTGCTTCTATTATAACATTATAATAGCAAGTCACTTAGCCTTCCCGAGCCTCAGTTTTCTCATCTGAAGAGTGGGACTGCCACACAGGGTGGGAGGATTAAGGGGTAATGTATACTTGTGAAAACTATAAAGAACGCTAATGGAATGTGAGCTCCGTGAGAGTAGTGGCTCAGCTGCCTGCCGCCTTTCCTGTGTTCTGGATGGTGCCTGTAAGATTGTATCCATTATTTTGTATCAATCAAAACTGCCACATAATGAAAACTACAGAGTGGCAGGGGCCTACCACCACCCACATTTGGTTCTCACAGTTCTGTGGGGTCTGGCTGATCTAGGCTGGGCCTGGCTGATCACCACCCGGCTGGTTCAGCTGGAGCAACTTAGCCAGAAAACCATGCTTCTCTCAAGACTAAGGGCTAGCTGGGGCTCATCCTTGTCATGGTGATGGCAGAAAGGCAAGAAGAAGCAAGGCCAGCATGTCTGTGCTATGTTTACTAATATCCCATCAGTCAAAGGTGGAAGACATGTGGCTGGGGCTAGGGTTGGGAATTTCATTCTGCCCACAAAACGGGAAGACACTGCAAAGTTACACGGCAAAGGGTGTGAAGAATTGGGCCATTAATGCTGTCTACCACAAATTGCAAGTAGAATACACATGGTTTTTGAATAAATGAACGTTTTCCAAATGAATGAAGACACATTGAAGACAGTTGAGGCTTGTAAAGCAAGTTCTCACCTTGGGCATCAAGGCTGTGTGTCTTTCGATGCCTGCAATCCTTTAACCAATGGAAAAGGGATTAGGGAAAAAGTTACTACAGTCGGACAGAGCCATGTAGTAAAAATAAATGAGTCTCCAGCCTTCCCCTGTGAGCCCTGCCTAGCACCTAGAATCTTCAGCTCACTCTTAACTGTTGCTGAGATTACAGTTGATCTCTAAGGCGTTACCTAAAGATGTTGAGTCCATTTAAGAACTGGAGGGACAATCGAGGTGGGAAAATATGTTTGTCTTCTTTAATCACAGGGAATCGTTTGATTGCTTCTTGAGTTGAAATTAAGACAACAAGTCACTTAAAATTATAACAATAACCCAAAGAGCCAAACTGTGAAATTATTAATGGTGGCTCCATTTGATGAATTAGATTAGGGATAAGGTAGATGAAGAAGGTATTTTCTTTATATTTTATAACTTCCTGGGCTATTGGGAAAACACTGTTTAACCATCTGCATGTTATTTTTATAATACATTTTTGAAAAGGTTTAAAGATGCAGGCTGTGAAACTCCCTTCTTCTATGTGCTTTCAAACCCTAGAGGGATGAAGCTTTGAAGGCGGGATGACGGGCATTGGCTGTAGGAGGGAGGCCAGAGGCCTTGCCCAGAACCATCTCAAATCCTACCCTGTGGACGGCAGCTTGCCTGCTCGACTCACAAGGCCTCCATCTAGAAAAAGAAAAGGAAAGCAATCCCCTCTTCCTCATGATAACACACAGAAGAGAGCATGAATGAAATTAACATTTTTGTCTGCTCACCCAGAATAAAATGTCACTGGGTGAGTAAGAAAGCGATTACTTCCAAGGCTGAATGAGCAAGTTCTTTAGGCAGATGGGGAAGTCTTGTTGTACTCTTGATTTTGGGGTTATTTCCCTTGTCTTTCCATTTCTTCCTGCCTCCTCCAGGCTTCCTGTGGACCCGGGTTTGCATAAAGAGTGTGTTTGGGGGCGCATATCCTGGGAAGGCACTGGCCTCTTTTTAGCATTTGCAATTTGGTTTTTAAATGTTGCTGTATAGCAGGAAGGCACATTAAGAAAAAGCATGTGAGTTAAGATGGATTTTTTTTTGGAAAATGCTGTTTGCAGCTCTCATCTGAGTAAGGCTTGGATAGCTCTGTTCTCAGAGTTTATTTCTGGTACAGAATGATACAGGTGGAGAACGACCTGGCCGCAGTTTTACGTTGCATAATGGCTGGATGGGGTCCTTTAGCTGCTGAATTGCTCCTTATATCACGGCTGATCAGAAATCTGGTGGTTTTCTCTGGGGAAGAGTCTCAGCCCAGCCGTCTCTGAAATGATAAGAGGGGAAGAGATTCTGGAATTCCCGAGTTCCTTATTTATTGCTGAGACCAAAAGGTCTGTGTGTGGATGCAACTCTGTGTGTGTGTGTGTGTGTGTGTGCGCGCGCGCGCGCTTACTTACGAGTGTGTGCTGAGGTGGGGGCACTTGGGAGGAGAAAATCTCGGAGCAAAAGGACTTTTCCAAAGAAGAACATCATCTACCTTGTGCTCCTGTCATTTTGGCCACAGAGAGCAGAACAAACCATAAAAATCAAAGCTCTAGTCCCCCATAAGCTAAGACAAATGACCACATGCCTCAAAGTCACTCCAACCTTGAAACTCACAGCTTGGAAAAGTCTTCCTGTAGCATGGTAACAAGTCATCCAGACTAAAGTTGGTTACAACCCAGCGAGGACCTGCCCTCACAGATGCAGGAACTGGGAATGAGAAGAGGGTTTTGCTTCAGCCTGGATCACAGGCTCCCCGGTTCTCTCCTCTCCCTGTATTCCTCTTGGCTTCCTTTGCAGACATTTTCAGTCTATTGCAGCATCTCCCCATTAAAGTAAATAGTGCTTTCCCGAGAGCACATCTTCGATATTTCTGCAATTGTGCCATAGCCAGCTAATGTGTAATGCTGTAGTTTAATAGTCTATTAAAACACAGCACTGCACATTAAAATCTCGACTGTATCACTGCAGATCTACTTAACAAAGGCAAGGTCCCCAGAAAGCACTATTCACTTGCTGAGAGTTGCTGCAACAGAACAGGAGAAGTCTCTTATGGTGGAAAAATTTAAAGGGGAAATGGGATAGTAAAGGGGACCTCCCTGTATCTCCCATGGCCAAATAGAGCAGCCCCTTTGCCCGTCTGAAAGGAGCAAAATCTGCTGGTGCTATGGATTGCATCTGGAAATTCTTGGAGTTTAATAACAAATCCCTGTAGATCAAATCTTATTACTCAGATCTTTATTTGGAAGCACTTCAGTTTCCTCTCTCTCCCTCTCAGAGAGAGACAGAGTTCAGGAAAGCTGCCCCCAGCCTGGAAAATGCACCACAGCTCCTCCCTCTAGAACAATTGCCAGGGCGGAGGAGGAATTCTTCAAACAGCTGTAAATCCTCCCACCAACGTCTTCCTCCTTTAGAAACTACAACATATCCCCACATCAAAGCCTCCCCTCAGCTGCCAAGAGAAAGAATCAATAGTGTAACAGAAAGGAAGCAACGTGAATGCAGGGTGTGTGCTGTAAACACCTCTACTGCAGATAACCCAAATATCACCTTAGAAACAGGAGAATAAAACTCCTGGTGCTGAGGCTTCTGATGGGCCCTGCAAGTGAGCAGTCAAAATACCGGTAGCAGTTTGCCGCAGAGTCAGGTCCGGGAGAGACTAGGGAAGACAGCAAGGCAAGGATGGGACTTTGCAGGTGGGATGGTCAGAATCAAAGGCAAAGAAAAAGTAGGTGCGTCGAGAAATAAGGTTCAAAAAAGTAGAAGAGACACACTCATTGGAATGAGCATCAGAAGCTCTGGCAATGGCCATGCTGCCGTTCGATGACTTTAGGATGGGTCAGGTCAGTAACCCGAACATCCTCATCCACTAGCAAATGCAGGCCCTCTCAGTTTCCCCCAGTTCTAGCGATTCCATGGACTCTGAGTGAACCTACGCGGTGGTTGTGCATGTGTGTAGGGTACACATCTTTAATCATCTTAGTTTTTAAACTCTCAATGTCACTTGATAATTGTTCAATTTGTTGAGTCTATGATGCCTGCAGTGTTTCCGTGTCATAGAGTCAGAGCTTGTTGGAATTCGTTGTGGACTTGTATTTTCCAAGCAAAGCCCTGAGTTATCTCAATTTGGTCATTTAAACTAGGAATTTAAATGACCAGTTTAGGAGTATCTGTTCGTGGCTTCCTGGATGATGAACATGTGGCCACCTTCTTCCGGAGACTACGAAGAAAGCAGCCATGGCCTGGCCCCTCCTGACTCTCACACTGAGAATGCAGCAGCCCCAGTGCTTTTCTGCCCATGGAAGGAACAGAGGGTGTGGCCACGGTTGTTAATTTTAGTCGTTTTCTCTTCTAATCGTTCCTCAAAAGCGCCAGTTGGGGCAGGGAGTGTAAATACATGGTTCTTTATCAATGTCCAGCTCTTCTTGGATCTGTTCACATAACTGACATGCATTTTGTGAGCTAACTTTCTGCCTGGCTCCCTCTTATCCTTCCAGTAGCTCACCTCCCCCATGTCACTGTGTCCTCACCTACTGAACTTGAATTTAATCTAAATTGAAATCTTACTGTCGTGACACATTTGGAGTTGCCTGGGATCCTATTTGGGGCAAAATGGACACGAAACATGCATAAATGAACGGATAATTCCCTGACCTTTCTCCCCTAGTTGTAGGTACAGGTGTGTCTAGGAGTGGGGAAGTAACGGAAGATGGCGAAAACAGATCTGCCTTGGTGACTTGGGGTAGAAATGGTGGGGTGAAGCTTTTACTTGACATTTAAGTGGAATGGGGTAACCGTGAAAAGAAGTGTGAGGCCTTCAGCATGTCTGAAAGCAAACTTGTATGAGGAGAAGCAAATAACTACAGGGACAATGTGATTTCTGAAGTGATGGGTGATGTTTCTCTTTAGTTTTCAATTTAATATTGAGGCACCGAGTATCTAGTCAGGAAGACCCTGTCAGGGAAGGGCCAAACCGCTACTGAGTCCTCCACTGGGCCGGTGGCTGGCTTTCATATGCATTATCTTGTTGGGTCCTTGCAATGACCCTTCCACAGGGATTGTTCAGATTTTATAGGGGAAGAAACTGAGGCAGAAATGGGGTTAAGCCAGGGGTCCCCAACCCCAGAGCCAGAGACTGGTAGCAGTCTATGCCCTGTTAGGCTGCACAGGAGAAGGTGAGCAGTGGCAAGCCAGCATTACCCCCTGAGCCCCACCTCCTGTCAGATCAGGGTTGGCATTAGATTCACAAGGTCTATTGTGACCTGTGCATGTGGGGGATCTAGGTTGCATGTTCCTTATGAGAATTTAATGCCTGATGATCTGAGGTGGAACAGTTACATCCCCAAACTATCTCCCAACTCCTGCCTACTATCTATGGAAAAATTGTCTTCCATGAAACTGATCCCTGGTGGCAAAAAGGTTGGGGACTTCTGGGTTAAGTAATGGGCCCAGGGACACACACCAGCAAGGCGCAAAAATTAGTATTTCAATACAGTTTTCCTATCACCTTCTTATATGATATGTTGGGGCCACTTAGCCCGTTAAAAACTTTGGGCCATAAAAGTATGAATAATCCAATGTCTTTGAAATTGCCTTTGCAAAGATTATGACAGAGAGAGAAGTCTAGCGTGGCTGACTCCATCTTGCTTCTAATCTCACAGGCTGGCTCTCTTTGCTCATTCCTAGGCATAGACCAAGCTAACCATAGGTGGAATTTAGTTTACTGTTTAACTTTGAAGCAAGGATGATAATAGTCCCACCTAAAACTGATTTCTTCCTGTTAGGGCTGGAACCGCTTCTGTAAGCCTAATGAAAGTCCACAAGGTTAGGATTATCAGAGGAGCTCAAATTCTGCTAAAAGGTAGGTATATTTCTATGACCTCTTACTGTTCAGGAGTCACGCAGCTAGAGGATACAAGATCTGTGACTTCTCCAATTGCTCCTACAGATGACATCTCTATCGTAGAACCTAAGATTGGTCTTTTGAGATGTTTTTCTGGCTGACCCTCCCAGACTGGTGACATCATGATTCAACCCATCGTGTTGCCCCCAACCCAAGGGTGGATTCAGCTCCTGGGGACCACGTTCCCTGTTCCTATGATTGCATCCCCAACCAATCCACAGCACCCACTCCCTAGTCTCCTGCACACCACACTATCCTTGAAAAACCCTAATCTCCAAGCCTTTGGGGAGACTGATTTGAGCAATAACTCCATCTCCTGTGTGGCTGGCCTCCCGTCAATTAAACTCTTTCTGTCCTGTGATTTCTTGGTCTCAGTGACCTGCTTTTTTCTGTGCAGAGGGAAAGAAGAACCCATCAGCAATTACATCGTCTCCCTCAAGGCAAGTAAAATCTGAGAGATGGAGATAGAAAATCCAGGAATGGCTATTGAATTAAGAAGGAGAAAGAAAGGACAAAACAAGTGTTTTTAGGAAGGTGGCAACACCTCCAGCTGGTCTAAAGGATCTATGGGGAAGCAGCTGCAGACCCACTGCACTTCCAGAGTCCTGCCACAGCCATAAGTCTAGAAATGACCCAGATCCTCAAACAGAGGTTTCCTGTGTCCCAGGAAGAGTTGCCCACTGGCCAGTTTCCTCACTTTCCGCTCATCAGGCAAAGCGGGGAAGAAGGCAGGCTGGAGTGCCCGGAAGGACAGAGAGGAGGCATCTAGGTGGAGGGAGAAGAGATCCTTATAGGTAAAAGAGATGCATGGTTGGGCTGGGAGCCAAAGCTGATTTCCCCTCCTGTCTCCACACTAGGAACTGGTAGTTGTGCACACATGTCTTTGTGTGAAGTGCTCCCAAATTGAAGAAGTGATAGTGACACCCTCAAACCCTGAAGAAGAGCACAGGGGAGTAACTACTGCACGCTTATCTCTGCCCCCAGCTGGGACGCTGATGGAAGCTATTAAAGTGAGCCTCTGTGAGTGGCATTTGTGATGTCAGGGGTGGGCCTGGGGATTGGAGAGAGAAAGAAAGAGAAAAAGAAACAGAGAGAAGCAGCCTGGGAAATGCTTGCTGCTTTCCTTCTCAAAATAGTAAAGGTGGGAGGGGCGATAACTGAGAAATGCAAATGCATGATTTGGAGGATTTCATGGCTGTTGCCCAAGATAGTGCAGGGTGGGTGCCACCTGAAGACCAAGGCCTAAAACACTCTTGGTTGCTACCTTAGATGCAAGAATTTAGAACTATGACTCTAAATTAGAATAATCGCATTAATGCAGTCTCCTCCCTCAGGCTCCTCTTTAGGCTTCTAACACAGCACCGGAAGAGAATTCAGGAATAAAAGATGTGAGCTCAAGTCAGCTATGTGACCTTAGAAACTCCTCTTAACAACCTCTTTAGTCTAGATTGCTCATCAGCAACTACACAGGGCCATTACTGAAAAACAAGCACCAGTGAAGCTGAAAGCATTTTGCACACTGTAGAATGTCACATGAATAGTGTTTATTTGTTACAACCAAGGTGTAGCCTTGGGAGGTCCAAAACACCACAGCCCAGTTTAACTGGATAGCAAGATCTTGCCCAAGCCCTCCGGCTTCCTTGTAATTAACTCTTGGGGTCCAGTACAAAGTCCAGGAGGTCTTGGATGTCCTCTGCAGCTTTCATGGGGCTGTGCTAGGGAAAAGCCAATGAACTTACTCCCAAGAAGCCAACAGGTGGCTAACAGAGGGACCTTGAAAATGCTGTCCCCTGTATGGGTGCTCTGCTAACAAGGCCCTCTCAGGCATGAGAGCCAGGAGGGGTGCAGTGGTGTTCCTGCAGCCAGGCAAGGCAGGGTGGAACATGCAACACCATTCAAGGAGGCCCTGAGTTCTCTGCCAAGGAAAGAGCCTGGCCCTGCCCTTATTTTAGGAAATGGGGCTGTTCAGTTTTATACCTACCACTTTCCTCACCCGAGGATGCACACACAGTCAAACCTCAGGACCAACTGGAGAGACAGGACATCATCAGGCACCATGTTGACATCTCTGCTGGCCTTGGCAGGTAGTTTAGGGCACAGACCAGCGTTCCTCATCGCCAGCCGTGGCAACTGGCTTCACAAGCACTCTCCTCTGTGTGAAAGCGCCTGTGTGCTTCTCCGAGAGCTTAACTCTCAGCAGTGGGGATCCTGACGCCTTGTGCTCCCGTCCTCAGCCTTCTTCAGTGGCCCTGGGTTCCTGAGATGCAAAATGCCCATGCACAGCCAACCCTGTGCCCTTGGTCCTGGCCTTCCGGGCACAATCACAGTGCTCCCTACACCTCCTTGTTGGCCATGCCCCACCCAGGTGCTCCTTTGTGCTTTTCCTTCCTCTTCTACTAAAACCTAGTATATGGAAAGAAAATGATGTCATTGATTATACTGAGACATAGATCTTATGTTCCTTTTCAGATTTCCTTGGTTGCAGCCTCCTACTCCTCTTCCTCCTCCTCCATCTCTTTCTCTTTTTGTTAGTGTCTCCACCTGTTCTACTTTCCCCCTCCACTTTTTTTTTTTTTTTTAAAGATAGTGCTATGGTTTGCATATCTCCTCTAAAAATCAGGTTGAAATTTAATTGCCATTATAACAGAATTAAGAGATAGGACTTTTAAGAGGTGATTAGGCCCTGAGGCCTCTGCCCTCCTGAACGGCTTAGATGGATGCCTTTATCGTGGGGGTGGATTAGTCATTGCGGGCGTGGGCTCCTGGTTACACGGTAACTTCAGCCCCTATTTTCTCTCTGTCTCGTGCACTTGCTCACCACGTGATGCCTTCCACCCTCATCAGATGCCGATGCTGTGCTCTTGGTCTTCTCAGCCTCCAGAGCCATGAGCCAAATAAACTTCTATTCTTTATAAGTTACCCCGTCTGTGGTATTCTGTTATAGCAGCAGAAAATGGACTCAGACAGATGGTAAGGCAGACTTTATTCAGGATGGTAGGTACGAGGACTACTTCGATGAGGTTTTGCAGTCGGGGAGAGAGATTGGGCTTCCTGCCCCGCCACTTTCAGAGCTGAATAAAACACCACCATGTAAGGTGTGAGATCTGGCTGCCTGAGATGAGGGACTGAATTACATAATCTGGAAGTATGGGGGAGTAGCTCCCTTTGGGAGGAAACTTGAAAAATGGGAGAGGAGAGACAGGAGGGAGCCTGACAGATTCCTCTCCTTTCTCCCTCCTGTGCACTATTCTGGGAGATGAGGTGTGCTTCTTGCAGTCATTCCAGAGAAGTCCCTTGTACCAAGTAAACATATCTGCTAAGCCCCTAGCTGTCCTCCTGGCTAGTACTGCCCAGAGTGAAAGGGCCTCCTGTGGAATCACTTCTCACCTTGACCTTCGTCACCTCCCTTTGATCTTTACCACCTGTCTCCTTGCCCAGTCCCTGCTTTTCGAGAAGACAATGTCCGAGACACCTCTTTAATTTTATTGAGAGATCAAGCTCCACCCACTCTCTTACTTCTCCTCCAAGGTATTTAACACATCTCTAATCGTGGCCTTTATATTTGTTAATCATTAAAGGAAGCAAAGGAGGAAGAGGAGGCATGAGTTAGGGGAGGAGGAGAAACAGGAGGCTCGTCTCTTGCTCCTAAAAGCTCACTCCATTGGTCTTCTTTTACCCTGAAGGGAAAATCTGTCATGCTTCTATCTATAGAGTTTCAGGCATTTTTGAACCAGACAGGCTAGAATGCAGAAATTTCAGTGAGGTGGGATTTCGGGAGAATAATTTGGCAAAGCCTTTTCCAGGCTGAGCGCAGCTTGAAAAATGCCCTTTTCTGTCTATTGACTAAAAACTTGCCCAGAAAGGAAAAATCATAGCCGGCATAGTTCAGCTACTTCGAAGGACTTCTGTTCTCTCTCTCTTTTAAGACAATATAATCAATGAAAGGATTTGGAAAAAATGAACTATAGAGAGCATAAGGGGTCTTGAAGTGGGTTTTCATCTGCATCACTTCCCTTTCGGAGGTTTACTTTTATTTGCCTTTCGAAAGATGGGGCTGTGTCAATAGCAGTGTTCATCCCATCAGCCAGGCTGATAAGCACAGAGGTGGGCTGTCCTTTCGCCTCTTCTGCTCAAGGAGCTGGAGTTGCACATGTGGTATATGCGTTTGCAACAGGCTGCTGGGAACCAGTGATCAGCTTTCTGGCAGTATCTGGTAAATAAGAACGTCTCCAACGTGCAAATTGCAGAAATTGGCTTCTCCCACTACTCTTTTGCCAGGAAATGGGGAACGCACAGAGGAGGAACACTGAATGCCCGGGGAACATTCATTTTCATGTTACTGTATTTAGGTGTTGTGTTTGGTGAGTTCAGGAGAGACAGCAGAGGCGGCCGGACTAGAAGGAATGGGCTGGAGGTTGACTTGGTCGAGTCCCATGGGTCAGAGAAGGCAATTTCAGCCACTAAAGAGCAAAAAAGTCACAAGATCTCTATCCACTTCCACATTTATGCAGATTGAAACTGCACATGTCCCAAACCGAATTCATCCTTTTCCCTCCAAAGCCTGTTCTCTTCTGCTGGCCCTTCTGTTGTCCAGTTGCTCCAATGAGTGTAAGGAACTAAAGTCATCTGTGACTCTCCCTCTTCTTTATCTATAAATCTCATTAATAAATGTTATGAGCTTTACAAGATTATAGTATTTCTGGAATCATCTATCCTCCCACCTCCACTTTTCCATCTTAGTCCAAGCACCTGTCCCCTCTCACTTGGATGACTGCAATGGCCTCATTCTTGTTGTCTCCTAATCCATTCCTCAGCCTGCAGGAAAGTTCATATTTTTAAAGGCTAAAGATCATATTGTTATCCCTCTTGCTCTAAAGCCCTTGCATGTTTCCCATTGCCCTTTAAGTTTGGGCTCAAGTCTCAGAGTCCTTAACCATGATTTCCTAGGCCTTCCTCAGTGCAGTCCTGCCCTTACACACCCATCCCCACTCTCCTCCACTGCCTCCCTGCTCCTGGGTGCCTTCAGGCCTTTCACGTGCCCACACTCATCTCAGAGCTTCTGACTATGTGGTTCCCTCTGCCTGATGTCAGGGTTCAGCACATGATACCCCAGAGTAGGGCTCCGTGGTATGCTGGGTACTTTGAACTGACAGAGATTAGAAGGACCTCAGAAACAAGGTTACTCTGACCTTCTCCTATCCTGCTTTCTGTCTCAAACAGGGCACAGAAACTAGAATTCCTCATCCCAAAGCAAGCCATAAACCTGGGAAGGTCTCAGACCTTCTCCCTTCCCTGCCAAAAGTCCTCCTGCGACAGGTGTCCTGCCCTGTACCTGGCAGAGAGGCATGTCTTGCAGAGACACAGAAAAGACTCTGGACAAACGGGCCTTGCAGACCCCCACCGCCTCCCGGTTCCTTCCCATTAGATCAGACCCTTTTTTGGCCAATCGTGTTTCTTCATAACCATGCACTTCTTTCTTCAGATCTTGCATAAAAATATAACTTTCTCTGGGTTTTGGGGTCTTCATTTCTGAAGACTTCATGTCGCATAAAAGTTTGTTAAGTAAGTTTGTTGTGTTTTCCTTGTGTTACAGTCTGTCTTTCATTATCAGGGTTGTCAGTCATGACCGTATGACTGATGGATGAAGAAAAGGTATGACTTTTTCCCCCCTACCCTGGGACAGCCCTTCCTTGCTCTGTTCCCTTCCATAGCACCAAGACTGGTGTCATTTATTTACCTATGTTTTTGTGTTTCTTGCTTGACTCAGCTCTATGGGGGAAGACACTATGTCTGTTGTGGTTCCCACTGCATCCCTAGCACGCAACACAATGCCTAGCATCTATTAGATGCTCTCTCTATAGCTGTAGATATAGATATATAGATATAGATTATATAGAGATTATACATAGAACATATATAGAATTAATGAGATTATGGTAAATCTGCGTTGGAATTATAAAGGCTATATAATACTGGTAATTTTTATTTCTGCCTTCTAGCTCAGAAAAGGCAGGATAGAATATTCTATTATCATTTAAACTTGAGTGGAACTTATTTATATCTGTGTGTTGAGGCTTCCAGGTATTTGCATCTTAAGCTTTTTATTTATACCTGCAAAATGAAGGGATTTGTGCCTCTTTAAAGGAATTTCAGGCAATAGCCAGCAGGTGGGTTCATTAAGGAAGGAACAGAACACTTTCATCACTATTTTTATTTCTTTTTTAACAGTTTGGAAACTGAAAAACAAAGAGACAAGCACCTGTGGGCAAAGGAAGTAGGTGGGGTGGTAGGAACGGGCTTTGGATAAGTTGCCTAGCTCCCTTAGGAGCACTCTCCTCACCTCCACACCCACCCACGGGGAGGAGGGGCTGCCAGCCTGCTGGGAAGGCTGCTTGGTAGAGTAGGAGGGGCCAGGGCTACCGGCAGACACCCTGAGTTCAAACCTGCCATTAACCCTGGGATTTCCAGTAGTCACTAATTTCTGCCTCAGTTTCCTTATTTGTAGAACAAAGCTCTAATCCCTGATCTCACAGGATTAGTGTGACGATTAAAGAGATAATGTGTCAGAAAACTCTTGGCCAGATGCAATGACTCATCCCCGTAATCCCAGCACTTTGAGAGGCTGAGGTAGGCAGATAGCTTGATCCCAGGAGTTCGTGACCAGCCTGGGCAACATGGTGAAACCCTGTCCCTACAAAAAATACAAAAATTAGCCAGGCATGGTGGCATGCATCTGTAGTCCCAGCTACTCAGGAGGCTGAGGTGCGAGTATCACCTGAGCCTGGGAGGTGGAGGCTGCAATGAGATTGTGGCACTGCATTCCAGCCTGGGAGACAGAGTAGGACTCTGTCTAAAAAAAAGAGAGACAGAGAGAGAAAGGGAAGAAATGAAAAGAAAGGATAAGAAAGGAAAGGAAACCCTTCATAAACTGCAAATATAAATTAAAGGTGGTATGATTATGCCACTAAACCAGTCTTCCCAAATATAAAAATTAAGTCTGACTTTCCTTCACCGTGTGCTGCCCCCACCATTGTAACTCCATGGACATGATTGTGTGTCAAGACCAGCGCTGAGTATCTGCATTTCTCCTGATTCCAGTGGTCTGTAAACTCACAGGATGGGTCTTAGCCATTGGATGTCCCTAGTAACCTGTAGTGTCAGATGCTCAACATGCCTTGAATAAACATTGAGTGAATAAATGTAAGGTGGGAAGCACGGAGGAGGTAAGTCTGAAGGAAAAGGTGAAAAGGGAAGAGTGGGCTAGATTTCTAGAAAAATTTACATGTTCTTGGAAATCAGGAGGAACAATTAGAGGCACTGGATTAACTGGAGTGAATCTCCTTAAGTCTATTGGCTCAAATGTCAACTCCCAGAATTCACTTGGAGTAGAGTGAGCTTCAGGGATGCTTAATTCAGCAAGGCTGAATTCAGCTTTGGAGGTCTTTCCTTAGTGGCAGGGAAGGGGTGCCCTGCTGAGCCACAGGGAGTAGTGGTATATTAGAAATATCTAAATTTTGGAAACCTTTCAAAAGATGCATGCCCTTGTCTCGTGCCCAAACAAGGCTGATAGAGCCAAAAATCAAAGAAACAGTTCTTCCTAGTCCCTGGAAAAAAGCGAAACATCTATCCATCTATCAAAAATCTGCTAGGTCCCTGCTGTGTGCTGTACTAGGTGCTGGAGTGCTGTAAAAGGAAACACACTTGAGGCCGATCCCAAGACTTCTCTTCCACTTGGAGGAAGCTCACAGGGGAGCCAGCACTGATGCAGGTCCAGGCCTGGGGAAAGCATATGCCCCTGAGACCCATCAAGCCTGTCCCTGCCATCTCTCTCCACCATTCTAGCTTCACCCTAGCTTGTGGGTACCATGGGTACCTATTTCCAGGAACCCAGGGAACTCCTTTTGACCTTGCTGGGAAACTGCAAATCACCAAACAGGAGCTTAGCTGTGCAGCCAACATTTGGATCTACCCAATAGCTTTCTGGAGTCAACAAATAAGGAAATCATTTCTTTAGGATCAAAAAAATAAAAAGTTATTTTGTTTTAGTAAAGGGTAATGGCACTCCATGCAAATGGAAACTGTTCTCCCCTTGGTTTGAGCGGAGCCCATTTGTCAGCACTGCTTGAGGCCTGCGAAGTGACGATCTAGGTATTTTTCTCGAGTAAAGAATGATCTGAGGACATCTTCCCCACTGGCTCCCTCTTACTCATGTGACTTCCAAGTTTTCAGGTGGTAAAGTTGGAGGCAGAGAGAGCATGCCCCTGAATTGGACAGCAGAGTGTCCTTCAACTATAGAAGATCACTTCAGGGCAGGTGGAGCAGCCACAGAAGAAAATGGCAATTACCCAACTGCTCCTGTGCCTCATTTTGAATCTATCCTGCTCTTCAGCTCTTTCTGCACATAAAGGAAGAGGCTCCTTGTCATTTGAAAAGATTGCACCAAAGTGGCAGTGTTGACAGAGCCTTCCCTGTCAGAGCCACTTTCTCAATACATTTAATTAGCAAGGGCTGCCAAGGGCCCCCTGCCAGGCCAACACAGGTCTGGATGACACCTGAGTGAGGTTGCCACAGTCCCAGCCAAGCCCTTTCCAGCCCCATTTTTAGATGTGCTACAACCAGCTAGCTTTTAGCGAGTTCCCCTCCCACCCCTTTGCCCAATGCTGGTCAGCTGGGCTGCTTGACTGTGAAGCCTTTCTTTCCAGGCCATGGGGAAAGAACCAAAGGAAGCTGCTTTCTCTCATGCGTGCAGTATTTTTGAACAAAGAGGCCTGTATGCACTGCAACAACAGCGTCTCTAGATCCTGAGCATGGGCCCCGCTTGGCGGAGGGTCAGCAGCGTGGTGGAGGACATGCATTGGAATACAGATTGCCACCAAGCCTCTGGGGCCATGTCCATCATGTGGCTGGGCCTGGCTCTGACAATCCGACATTGAGCTGCCAACAGCTTGCAGGCCTGTTTGCTGCATGGCCAGCATCCTGTTTGGTGGTTTGATGAGAGTCCCAGGCTCTCTTTGCATATCAGAACGCTGGTCTCCGTGTACCTCGCATGGGATGACTGCATCTGGACAACTGAGATGTTCCTTGCCATTGATCAAATGCTCAGCAAGCTCAGAAAATACAGCTGGAAACTCCTTGGAGCCCTCCGCCTGCTGCTCTTCATTCGCAGCTTCTCCCTGCAAAGTGGGGCTTTATTATTCTTGGAGAGACGCAGCTATCTGTTACAGGGTACTGTCTTGCAATAGGGCTGAAATACTTCAGATTCTGATAAAGATAAGAAATATTGAATGCCCCCTCCCATTATTTTCTAAACAGTTACCACCCCTACAATCATAACTAGTGATGTCACTGTGGGACCGGTGTAGCTGAAATGTATACTTGCCCTTTTAACCCAGCTTTAATGCTTTTGTACAAGCTATTTGCAAAGTTACATAGACTCTTTAGTGTGAAGATTGACTGTTTACTTGTATCTCACACACAGCAAAATCGAAAGCAGCACAAGTGTGTTGCTTTTCTACAATATCCGTGCATCCTTTATGCTCTCTTGGTCCTCATGTCCACTGACCTCTCTCTCTTCTCCTCATTCATCGGGCTCTGCCTGCCCTCTCTCCCTTCATTCTGGACTCAGTGACTCATTCAGTCTCACCAGACACTCACAAAGCAAAATTCCAACCTGTCAACCTTTGTCTTGCTCCGTCTCTGAGACTGAGCACTCCCAGGGAAATGGACTCTCCTACATAGGCCAGGGCACTACAAGTTCATGGTCCCTGGCCTCTCCTGGGCCTCAGGGCTGCCCATCTCACCTTCACCTGTCCTGGAAGAGCTTCCTCTCATCTGCCTTAGGTGACCATTCCAAGCCTTCTAGCACTCTCCCCAAAGCTCCTACTCAACCTTCTGTCTCATACTCAGCAGATATACCTGTCTCCAACATCAAGACCATCAGGCCCAATGTCCCTCAACTTTCTACCCGCTTCCTACAAACACCTCTGCACCCACTCCATCCTCACCTTCAGTCTCTGAGGTATGTTCCTCTTTCTGTGTCCTTTGCTCTATCCTTTGATGTCTACTACAGACTTTGATAGTAATTTTTAAAAATTGTTTTCATCTCCCTTGACTATACTTGAGTTTGGTGCCCTGTATCTCCCTCTCAGTGTTGCTCAGCTTCCCCCCTCCCATTCTCTTCCAAAATTCCTGCTGCCTACACGTCCGTTCGCCCTTTCAGCTCTCTGGAATCTGGCTTCTGTTCCCACCCACCACACTCCTAAAACTGCTGTCACTGAGGTGACCACCAACTTCCCGGATAACAAATTGAATAGACTCGTTTCAATCCTTTCCTGACTAGGACTTTCTGTGGCATTTGAAAACATGGTTTACCTTCTTTGAAGCTTCCTGAGCCCTGAACTTCCACATGTTACGTTCTCGATTCTGCACTGCCCGTCTGCAGGGGCCCATCTGCCCTGCCTGTGCCTGCTGCGCGCCTGTTGGTGTTCCCCAGGATTCTCTTCTAACTCACTGTTCCTCTTGCGCTGCCACACACACTCCCTGGAGAAACTCATCCTCTCTCGTGGGACATGCAAATTACTCTCAAATCCCTGTCTCCAATGGAACTCTTTGCCCTAGTTTCTCCCATAGGCAACACAAAGCCAGCACTCCCCAAATGGCAGTGGGAACACAGTCATTTTCCTGTTAAACTGCCCACTCTCCCCACCTTGCTGAACGGCACTGTGGCCCCCCTGCAGGGGTGGGGGTGCTGCTACTGCACTCCCCCCTTACTACATTCAACCGCTTAATTGCCATGTCCTCCCAAATCTCTCTCCTAAGTATCTCCTAAAGGTCTCCCTCTCTCCCTGCTATCCTACCTCCATCCACAGCTGCCTAGACGCTTGCCCTGTTTGCAGGCCTTACCATCTTCTTCCTAGCTGTGGAGTGACCCCTCTGAACGGTGAAACTGGTCTTGCCAAGTCTCTGCTTCAAACTTTTTCATCGTCCCTCTACCACTACCTGAAGTCTGGACTCTATGCAGATCGTGGGAGGTCTCCTGGGGCCAGAGCTGCTGCTCCTTCTCCGAAGCTTTGTGCTTTCTGCTCCTGCAGTGCCAGATCACCGGTGCTGGCTCTGGTTTTCTCCTCAGCCCAAAGTGGCCTGTCCTCCTCCTCCCTGCCCACTCATCTCTTCACTTGGCGGACCCTTATTCATCCTTAACACCAGGTAGGTTGTGCCCTCTTCATCATTCCTCCCTGACCATCTTGTAAATGCTCCTGTAATGCCCTGAGCTTATCCCCTATGTTATGGGTTGAATTCTGTTCCCAAAATTAGTACATTGAAGTCCTAACCCCAGAACCTCAGACTGACCTTATTCGGAAATAGAATCATTGCACATGCAATCAGTTAAAATGAGGTCCTACTGGAGGAGAGTGGGCCCTAATCCAATATGACTGGTGTTCTTATAAAAAGGAGAAATTAGGACACAGACCTACACAGACCTACAAAAGCAACATGAGAAGATAAAGCCAGAGAAGGGGTAATGCTTCCACAAGCCAAGGAACACCAGAGATGGCCCACAAACCTCCAAAAGTTGTGGGGGGGTCTGGAACAGAGCCTTCCCTGGCAGCCCTTAGAAGGAAGCTCTAGCCTCCAGAAATGGGAGACAATATACTCCTATTGTGAAGCCACCAGCATGTGGTACTCTGTGACAGCAGCCCTAGGAAACGGACGCACCCATCACTGTGCTTCTGTGTTGTATTGTAATGACCTACCTGTCCATGTTCACCACTCCCCACTGTGAACTTCTTAAGGGCAGAAAAGGTGTCTTATTTATCCTTGTAGCTCTAGTGCCCAAAATAGTGTGCAAAACATGAAAAACTCAGTAAATGTTTGATGAATGAATTAATGAAAGCACAACATCCCCAGAAAGTCAGACAAATCACAGACTAAGAAGTGTAACTGATTTGCCGTACCTCAGCACCCTACATTTCTTTGTTGAATCTGTCCATATCTTCCTGTCCTTTATGGGTGGGTGTGTTGGTTATTCTCCACTTGTCCTTCCAGAGGAATTTTCTGCTTATTTTCTGGCTATGGCTATCGTCTTCCGGGAAGCCATTTTGTAAGGTTCCAAATCTTGGTAGGTTCTGGCCACCCTGCTCTGTCCCTTTGTCCCTTCAAGCCTAAGGATGGCTAGGACTCCTCACTGTTGCTAGTCCCAGGGGCTTCATTCCTTGGTGTCCTCTTAATTCTGCCCACTCCTGTGCAAACAGTTTCTTCCTTCAATGCTGGTGAGCCATCTGTTTCCTGCTGGGACCCTACAGTTGGTAGGCAGGTGGGTGGGGACAGAGATGATAACCATGGTTCAAAAATAATCACATTTTAAAAAATGATCTTCTAAATCCCATTGCTTAATTCCCTTCCACTTCTGTTTTTAAAGCACCACATACCTAGCATTTTTACATAAAGCCTGCTATTTGCCCTATGCATTTGCTATGCATTTGACTAAACATAGAAAATGTTTCATTTAATTTGACATTTTGCTGAACACCTGTGATGGGCCAGGCACAGTGATGGGGATTGAGGATCCAAAGAGGAAAAGATCCTGTGTCTGCTAAAAAAGACTCAGAATCCAGTAGGATGACAGACACACCACCAACAGAACACAGGGTCTATGGGAGCAGTGTGGAGGGTGCTTTGCCAGTCTTGGGGTGGGTCCCACAGAACAACAATGAAATGCGGTTTATCTCCTTCCCAATCTAGACACCTTGGAGCTACACCGGTCCTTCTACTTTTATTGTTTTTCACAGAATCATCTTCACACTTTTTCATCAGAGAGATGCCTTCTGTCAGCCAAATGCACATAGAATGCTCATTTAAGATGTTTTGGGGTCAAATTTCCACCTTATATTTTCTCTTTTCCCAACATGATAGGTCTCTTATGTTGGAAAAGACTTTATTTATTTATTTTTTTTGAGGCGGCATCTCGCTCTGTCGCCCGGACTGGAGTGCTGTGGCCGGATCTCAGCTCACTGCAAGCTCCGCCTCCCGGGTTTACGCCATTCTCCTGCCTCAGCCTCCCGAGTAGCTGGGACTACAGGCGCCCGCCACCTCGCCCGGCTAGTTTTTTTGTATTTTTAGTAGAGACGGGGTTTCACTGTGTTAGCCAGGATGGTCTTGATCTCCTGACCTTGTGATCCGCCCGTCTCGGCCTCCCAAAGTGCTGGGATTACAGGCTTGAGCCACCGCGCCCGGCCTGGAAAAGACTTTATATGATCACTTGGACCAGTAATTGCTAATTCTGGATGGTCACCAGAGGGTTCTTTAAACACAGCAAATCCTGAGCCTTGTTGTCATTCTATCGAATCAAAACCCAAAGGGAGGAGGGGGCTGGGGACACCTTCTGGGGAGATCTAGGGGGTCAGGGTTTTTTTTTCAAGACCCTGTGATGATTCTGATATTCAGTCTGGTTAGGAACTATTGGTCTGGGTTAGCTCCTTTTTACAGCAATTATAATTTAGGACAGTTTAGGACAGGGTTTTTTTTTTTTTTCTAAGAGTGCTTCCTTGGCACCTGAGTGTGTCATACTGGCATAAGGATAGACATATAGATCAGTAGAAAGAGTCCAGAAATCAGCCTTGATATTTACAGTGAATTGCTTTTCTACAAGGGAGTCAGGACTATCTAAAGGGAACATTCTTTTCAACAAGTGGTGCTAGAATAATAGGTTGTTTATATGCAACAGAATGAAGTTGGACCCTTCCACCTCACATCATATAGAAAAATTAACTCAAAATGGATAGTAATCTAAATGTAAGATCTAAAACTATACAACTCTTAGGAAAAAACACAGACTTAAATCTTCATGTCTTTGAATTAGGCAGTGGTTTCTTAGATATAATACAAAGTGCTCAAGAAACAAGAGAGAAATAGATAAATTGGACTTCATCAAAATTAAAAGCTCTTGTCCATCAAAAGACACTATCAAGAGAATTAAAAGATAACTCACAGAATGAGATAAAATATTTGCAAATAATGTATCTGATATGAGACTAATATCCAGAATATATAAAGAGCACCTAAAACTCAATAACAACAAAAAAACACACAACCCAATTTAAAAAAAATGAGCAAAGCACTTGAATAAACTTTTCTCCAAAGAAGATACACAAATGGACAATAAGCACATGAAAAGATGTTCAGCATAACCAGTCATTAAGAAAATGCTTATCGGCCAGGCGCGGTGGCTCAAGCCTGTAATCCCAGCACTTTGGGAGGCCGAGACGGGCGGATCACAAGGTCAGGAGATCGAGACCATCCTGGCTAACACAGTGAAACCCCGTCTCTACTAAAAATACAAAAAACTAGCCGGGCGAGGTGGCAGCGCCTGTAGTCCCAGCTACTTGGGAGGCTGAGGCAGGAGAATGGCATGAACCCGGGAGGCGGAGCTTGCAGTGAGCTGAGATCTGGCCACTGCACTCCAGCCTGGGTGACAGAGCAAGACTCCGTCTCAAAAAAAAAAAAAAAAAAAAATGCTTATCAAAATTAAGGAGGGACGTTCCCTTCCCACCTGCTAGGGTAGCTATAATGAAAGATATGGACAATAACAAGTGCTAATGAGGATGCAAGGAAGTTGAAACCCTCATACATTGCTGGTGGGAATGCAAAATGTTTCAACTGCTGCAGAAGACAGTTTGAGTAGCTCCTCAAAAAGTTAAGCATAGAGTTACCAAATGACCTGGCAATTTCTACTCTCTTGGCTATATACCACTGAACTGGAAACACAAGTCCATACAAAAACTAACTCAAAATGTTCGTATTAGCATTATTTATAATATCCAAAAAGTGGAAACAATCTAAATGTCTGTCACCTGATGAATGGATAAATAAAATGCAGTATAGATCCATACAATGGAGTATTATGCAGTCATAAAAAAGAATGATGTAGTGATCCATGGTACAGCATGGATAAACCTTGACAACATTATGCTCGGTGAAAGAAGCAAGTCACAAAAGACCATATATTATATGATTCCATTACTAGGAAATATTCAGAATAGACACATGCATGGAGACCAGAAAGCAGTTTAGTAGTTTCCAAGGACTGAGGGGAAGGAGCAATGGGAAGTGACTGTTAATGAATGTGAGTTTCTTCTTAGAGTGATAAAAACGTTCTGGAATTAGATAGTGGTGATGGTTGCATAACTTTGTGAATACTAAAAACCACTGGATTGTACACTTAAAAAGGTGAATTTTATGACATGAAATATATCTCAGTTTTTTAAAATGAATTAATTTTCTTCAAAATTACCTGGGCATTTGGGGCCTGGGGATCTGTATTTCAAATAAGTCCCCAAGATGATTTTTAGGCACACTGAGATTGGAAAACCACAGCCATAACTATCTCCTTTGTATCACTTCATATCCTCTGAAAATTCTAAGTATTTAAAATCTGTTGGGGGAAAAAAAAACAAAACTAAACAAAACAAACAAGTCAAAAATAGGCAACCCAGGGCATAGAAAGTGACCATTCATTGAACAAATGTTTAACTGCTGCTTGCTGTGAAGCAGAGTAGGCTGGGCTCAGTGAGCTAGACACAAATCCCACTGTAAAAGCGTTAGAGTCCAGGAGGAAGGCAAACATGCAAACAAATGGTTGCAACACAAAAAGACAACTGTGACATCTGCTTCAATGGAGGTGTGTCCAGAGCAGAGCAAGGTTGATCAGGAGCTCCAAAGTCAGTTCAGTGGAGCCAAAGGATGAGGCAGTATTTGAGTTGAGGCTCAAGAGTTGGAGACCGAGGAGGGTGGGAGAGAGTATGAGACACAGGCAGGAGGAACAGCAGGTGCAAAGCTACAGAGCTTTAGGAGTACTTGGTGTATTAAAGCAACTGCAAGAGGCTGAAACAAAATGCCCAAGGGGAGGAGGTGGGAGAGGAAGCAGAGATTTACATTTTGTGTGCATTGAGAAGCCACTGGAGAATTTAGAAAAACTCTGCACCACTCCTGGTTTGGGAAGATGAGTCTGATGGCAGGTTTGGGGATTGGGGGACACCAGGTGGCTGGAAGGCTGGTGGGAAGACAGCTTTGTCTCAAGTGCTGAAGCTCCAGACTAGGACAGTAGAAGGGAGAGGAGGAGAGAGATTGATTCTATACCTGTTTAGGAAGAAGAGCATATAGTCCCTGGGGACAGACTGAATGCACCATAGTACGTTTAGCAGCACCCCCGGCCTCTACTCACTAGGTAGGAGTAGCACTTCCCTGGGTTGTGAAAACAAAAGTATCCCAGAGATTGCCTGGAGGGCAAAATCCGGGGGGACAGAATCTGTTCTAGTGGAGAACATTGGCCTAGATTAACTGAATCCTGCAGTGGAATATGGTCCCATTGCCTGCAAGGTGAACATTTTGTGTGAGGCACATTTGCGTGCCTCTACATGATAGGGAGCTGGGATTCCACTGAGCTCACAGATCTGCTTGTGTGACCCTTTTTGTACTTGTTTGCTAGTAAATGCCTCTGTGTGAGGCAGAATCTGATCTGAGGCTTGCTTTGATTATGAGGTTGTTAGGAGCAGACCTGTAGCCCTTACCTTCCTCTAACAATTGGAAGATCCCATCAGTTACCAAATAGATCGTAATTGTGAACAAGCAACCTGACTTTGGTCAGTTTGTAGCTGAGTTGTCAAAGGTGATTTGTCACTTTCTGGCTGGACCAGTGATGCCATTCCTGAAACAGGGGATCCCACGGGAGTGCCTACGGCCAAGGGTAGGAGGGAGGATGCAGTGGAGCCAGCCCTGACACCAGAAACTTTTAGAACATACAGAATGGATTTCCTCTGGGTTTCCCAAGTGATTGGTTTACAAGAATTATCACCCCAAAATTATGGGCTGTGAGGACCACAAGACGGCCCAAGCATAATTCTGCCCAGCTTTGAGGCCAAGCAGATCTCCTCAACAGAGAGCTCCACTCTGATAGCCATGATGCATAGGTAACAGTCTCAGAATGTCTGAGCAGGCCGGGACCTTAGAGAGAGCTCTCCTGTCACCATTCACAACAGTTCTGCACCTCACGTCAGTTCTAGATCTGGAATCTGTCCATCTCTCTGCCCTCACTACCACCGTCCTGGTCCAAGTTACCATGCTCTGCTGCTTGGACTTCCGTAATAGCCGCCCAACTGATGCTCTAGTTCCTTTTCTCTTCCCCTGTACCCTGTTCTCCATACAGCCACCAGAATAATTATTCGTGAGTAAATCTATCTTATCACCTCCTGATGAAATTCCTTCAGCGGCCTCCCCTTGCATTTAGAATAGTTCGCCTCTCCTTACAGGTTTTATAAAGCCCTTCAAAGTCTGGCCCCGAACCTCATTCAACCCTTGCCTCTCCATTGAACTCCAGCCACCGTGGCTTCCTTTTTGTTTCTAGAATATGCTTAGATCTTTTCCACCACAGGGCTTTAGATGTTAATGGTCCCTTTTCCAGGTCTTTCTGCGCCTGGCTTATTCTCACCCATGAGGCTTAGCTCAGATGATACTCTTTCAGAGAGGCCCCGCCTGCCTTCCCTTTCCACAGCAGCTCCTGGTGTCCCTGCCCACACTGTCACAGCAACTTCTTGCTCCATTACCACCACTTTCTCCACAGCAATTGTTTTTGTGATGATTGATTGATTGCTTCCTGCTTCTAAAAGACAAGATTCTTGCAAGCAAGAGATTGCCCTGGCCTTGGTCAGCATTTCATCTTTGGTGCCTAGCATAGGGCCTGAAGTGTCCCAGGTGATAAATTGATACTTGGTGAAGAGTTGAATGAACTAAAGTTTCGTTTGTGCCAGAGTAAATCCGTCCAAGTTGTTATGTGCACAATGATGGCCAAAATGAGATCTTTTTGTATCCCTGTCTTCTCTATCAATCAAGAGCTTTGTCTTCACTGAGCCCTCTAAGAGCCTAATTACAAGTCTCTAATCACGTGGACCCCTGCTCTCTCACTAGAGTGGAGATGTCTGTGCTTAAAGGCAAGTCCTGGATCACGTAGCTGGACTTCTCAAAACTGTTGCTTCTGTTCTCCTTTTCTTTCTCTTCTGTCTTCCCTCCCTCTTTTTCTCTCTGGCTTGTTCCTGAAAAATTATGTGTTAATTGAATAGTTTAACATCAAATTCTTCTTCCTGTTAACTTGCAGAGTAGCTTTAAAAGCCTGATAATTCTGTTCTAAAGGCTCTGATTGGCCACACTTTAGCCGTTGGCCTCTTTGTGAAATGATTAATGACCAGTAAACAAACACTTACACAGAACAGTTAAAGCACCCGCTATTTAGAGGTCCCTTGTGGTGAATCCTTTTTGTAAATGGAAGAACTGTCCGGTTTATCTCCCCTGTAAATATGGATTTTCCTATTTTGGAAGCCTTGTTGGCTACACCTGCCCCATTTATATGAATCCAAGATGTGCTGCTATCACCTCTCCATCCTTTCACCTGATTATTCCATTCAGTCATTCAACATACCTTTACTGAGCACCTACTATGTGCCACAGATATTAACAAGACAGCCTCAGTGATATACCTCCTGGCAAAGGAACTAGACAAGATGATGATCACAGTACAATGGGATCTGAGGAGAGACCCCTAAGCCCCAGGAGATCAGGGAGTACTTTCATGGTAGCCCTTGAGCTGTCTGGGGATAGATGAGTGGCAGGTAGCCAAGCAGATGGTAGGTGAGGACTCAGAAAGGGCAAAGGACCACCATGTTCAAAGGCACAGAGATCTGAAAGAGTGGCCTTTCAGAATGACTTCAGCCAAGTGTGGATACGAGTGCAAAGGCACTGAGGCTGGGGGAATAGCAGCACTGTCCTTCCACACAGAAGATGCAGGCGTTTATTCTTAAGGTGATGGAGAATCACTTACAGGTGTTACAGAGGACACGCAAAAGACCATGAACAAACCTGCTCTGTTAAACTCTTACTTGGACAGCTCCTGTGGAGAAAAGATCAAAAGAGGGGTAGGGTGAGTGGCAGGGATACTTGTTAAAGGTATCCACGTGAGACATAATGAAGCTTGAGCCAGAGATTTTTATCCTTGGACACAGAAGCACCCAGAGAAGGGGGTCTGTGTTAGTCAGGGTTCTCTAGAGGGACAGAACCAATAGGACCGATGTATATATGAAGGGAGTTTATTAAGGAATATTGACTCACATGATCATGGGTGAAGTCCCACAATAGGCTGTCTGCAAGTTGAGAAGCAAGGAAACCAGTCCCCAAACCCCAAAAGTAGCGAAGTCGACAGTGCAGCCTTCAGTCTGTGGTGGGAGATCCAAGGGCCCCTGGCAAACCACTGGTGTTAAGTCCAAGAGTCCAAAAGCTCAAGAACTTGGAGTCTGATGTTCTGGGGCAGGAAGCATCCAGCACGGGAGAAAGAGGAAGGCTGAAAGACTCAGATCAATCTAGTTCTTCCACATTAGGCCAGTGTAGTCCTTCCACATTCCTCTGTCTGCTTTTACCCTAGCTGTGCTGGTAGCTGATTAGATGGTGCCCACCCAGATTGAGGGTCGGTCTGCCTCTCGTAGTCCACTGACTCAAATGTTAATTTCCTTTGGCAACACTTTCACAGACACACCCAGAAACAATACTTTGCATCCTTCAATCCAATCAAGTTGACACTCAATATTAACCATCACAGGGTCCTCACTGGGCTTTGGAAAACCTAGAAATTCTTGTGTGAAAATGTATTTGTGTGTGTTTTCCTGAAAAGTGAATACATAGCTTTCATCAAAATTCAGGGGGATCCATGACACTGAACTAAGGCTACAGCAGTGAGGATAGTGAATCAAATGCAATGCGAGAGAGATTTAGAAAGAGTCACTGGGAGTGTGACAGATGATGTGTGAGGAGAGGAGAGGGAGGAGATGAGACCAAAGGCCAGGCTTCTGGCTTGGGCTATGACTGGGAAAACCATGTATCTTTTACCTAGAACCCTGGAGAAAGCAGAGTTTGAGGGTGGGGTAGGAGAGGGGGAGGAGATAAATTATTTATTCATTCAATTATTTATTGAGCCTTCACCCTGTTTCAAGAACTGTTCTAGGTGCCAAGGATTCAGCTAAACAAAGAAACATATTCCAGGAATGGTAAGCAGACAAAGAACACATTCATGGAGGGTGGTGATAATTGCTTTGAAGAGAAATAAAGCAGGGTAAGGGGATGGAGAGTGACAGTGATGGGGGAGGTATTTTAGATAGGCTGATCAGAGAAGCTTCTGTGAGCAGCTGATATGTCTGCAGAAACCTAAGTGAAGTGAAGGAGAGAGGTTTGTGGCTGTCAGATCTGGGGCAATAGCATTTCAGGCAGAGAGAACAACCAGGCCAAAGCCCTGTGAAAAGAGCATCCTTGACTTACTGGAAGAATAGCAAGGACGCCAGCTTGGCTTGTGCAGAGTGAGTCATGAGGAATCTAAATGATGAGGCAGAGAAGGGAGCTAGAGGCTAGATCACTTAAACCCCAGAGCCTTGAAGACCATAGCAATAATTATTGATTTTCTTTTAAATGCAATGAGGAAGCATGGGAAAGCACTAAGTAGGGAGAAAGATTCACTTCAGTTTGGGGCATTTGAGTTTGAAAGGGTGTATGAGACATCCAGGATGTGGGGGGTTATACATCAGACAATAGATAAGAACCCCACAAAGCAATGAGGACTTAGGGTACATTTATGGGAATCATCATCATAGAGGTGGTCGTGGAAATCATGGGTATGGATGGGTTTGACCAGGAATGTTGCAGAGTGTGATGAGAAGAGGAGAAATTCCAGGACATCAGCAGTTAAGGGGTAGAGAAAAGAGGAGGAATTTATGAAGAAGTTTGAAAAGGAGTGATGAGAGAGAAAGAAGGAGAGCCAGGGACAAGGTAGGCATCAAAGTAAAGGGAGAGAGGTTTTGAAGGAGGTCAGTGGTTTCAGAGGCTGCAGAGAGGGTAAAATAAGGACTAAAAAAGTATGCGTACTTGTCACAGTCTATAAGATAGTGCAGAGGGATTGGATGTGCGCTAAGGAATAAGTGACTAGTAGTAAATCAGGGTAGATGTCATCCCTAAACGATAAGCCTGGTCCAGACACGAATGTGTACACTTTCTGGGCCGACCCATTGGGCTGATGGCCAAGCTGCAGGCTTAACCGGAGGACAGAACCAAAATATCTCATGCCAAGTGGTAAACTGGTGGGCAGATCAGGAGGCTGTGATCATGGGGCCTGTGTAAACTAATGAGGAAGCAAAACCAGGAAGATTTTGATAAGGGGAGCAATGGAAGAGTAGAGGTCTGAAGTTCCTGATAAGCCTGAAGTATAGGCAAGGTGGTGAAAGAGGGTGGATGGACGGCTGGGAGAAAAGGAGGCTGAGGTCCAAGTGAAATATGGGACTTATGAATTTGAAAGATGAAGCAGAGAAAAGCCAAGGGTGTGATTTTAGGAGAAGATGGGTAAAGTGGAGCAGAGGTGATGTTCACTGGCTTCAAGAAGAGAAGAAATAATTCCGTTAAGGTAGCCTTGTGACATGGCTGGGCGTGGTGGCTCACACCTGTAATCCCAGCACTTTGGGAGGCTGAGGTGGGTGAATCATCTGAGGTCAGGAGTTCAAGACCAGACTGACCAATATGGTAAAACCCCGTTTCTACTAAAAATACAAAAATTAGCAGGGTGTGGTGGAATGCACCTGTAATCTCAGCTACTCAGGAGGCTGAGGCACAAGAATTGCTTGAACCCAGGAAGCAGAGGTTGCAGTGAGCTGATATTGTGCCACTGCACTCCAGCCTGGGTGACAAAGCAAGACTCTGTCTCAAAAAAAAAAAAAAAAAAGGGTAGGCTAGACCACAGGATAGACCACCACAGCCATGGCAACCAACTGAAGGGGGTTGGTCCAACAATCAAACAAATTAGTGGGTCCCAAGCAGCATTCTTTTATTTTTTTAGTGGAAGGAAATAGAACAAAATAGAAATTATCAATGTATGTTTTTTGTGTGTGTGATGGAGTCTCGCTCTGTCGCCTAGGCTGGGATGCAGTGGCATGAACTCAGCTCACTGCAACCTCTGCCTCCTGGGTTCAAGCAATTCTTCTGCCTCAGCTCTCAAGTAGCTGAGACTATAGGAGTGCACCACCACGCCTGACTAATTGGCTAATTTTTGTATTTTTAGTAGAGATGGGGTGTCATCATTTTAGCCAAGCTGCTCTCGAACTCCTGACCTTGTGATCTGCCCACATCAGCCTCCCAAAGTGCTTGGATTACAGGCATGAGCCACGGCGCCCAGCCCAATGCATCATTCTTAACAAAAAGAATGTTTTGAGAAACCTTGGTTTTAATTGTGTGTGTGTGTATGTGTGTGTGCATATTGGGTCAAAATGTAAAATGCATTTCTTATTGTGGGTGGTTATGAAAAAAATTGGAAGCTTAGATGACATAAGCCTCAAGGCACTTTTTGCAGGAAGGTAGAAGGGTGTGGAAGGTGAGACAGGACACTGAGGCCTCAGCCTCTTTTGGACTGAGTCACATGGGGCCCAGTAGAAGCAGTGGCCCAATGATAGACCAATGAAAATAGTGCATGCTTGGTTCAGAGATGCTGATGAAGGAGGCCATACCTCTGAGGTCCATAAACTCTAAGAACTAAGATCTCCCAGAACAAGACAAGATCATTATAAATGGTATTGTTTGGCAATGTAGGCTCAAGTCACAACACTCAGGAATCATAACACCAAAACAATCAATCAAACACTCTTGTTTTGCAAAAGAAGCAAGGTCTGGCTTAAATTTAGCTCTGTCAAAACACGACAAAATCTGCCAATGCAGTGCTGTGAGTGCCAACTCAATTTCTCTATAAGGCCTTCATTTTCAGAGTCTTCTGTGAGCAGAAAAGGTGAATGTCTATTTTTCCCTCTTAGTGTAAATTTTATTTGATTTTTTTTTCCCTTTTAGAGTCCTTGTTATCTTTTTCCCCCAACACTTTATTCTCCTCTGTTTCATTACTGTGCTGTGTGAAATATGCCTGAGCACCATGAGCCTGGGGGACTAGATACTTGAGATTAGTTTTAAGAACGAAGGCAAGGAAGAGCAGGTCTTAGGTTCCCCAGACACTGCGGGGAGTGCTCCTGGAGTTTGCAAGCGCCCTGCATGGCAGACCAATTGTTGTTCTAAACACCCATTTCCATTTCCTCCTGAGCATGCAAAGAGATTATTTTCCCAGCCTTCTTTGCAGTTAGGTGTGATTCAATTTCAGCCAAGAAATGTGGAGGCAGAAGTAATATGTGTGCTCTCCAGTCCTGACCCATGAAAACTCACTACATTCAAATCTGTCTTGCTTCCCCAGCTGTAGGCTGGATGTGAACGCCGGGTGGCATTGGAAGCTGCTTGTTGTAGATGGCAGAGACTTGGTCATTTTGGGGCCTGTGTGACTACATGGAGCAGAGAGGTCCTTCCCGTCCCTCCCATGCTCAGTTTGTTAGACTTTATGCAACAGGAAGGGAACATTTACTGTGTTAAGCCTTTTGGACTTTGGGGTTTGCCTGTTACAGCAGCTTGCATTACATTAACTACACCTTACTCTAGTGCATCCTTAGATGATCAACCCTGGGTGATGACTGGATACCTGTGTTCATTTATAGTTTGCCCTTGGAGCCAAACCAAGTTGGCGATTTCATTTTCTTTTTCCATGGAGGCCTAGCCTAGTGTTTTGAAAATAAGCTTTTTCAGTTCTGTTTTCATTTTAATGTGCATTTTTGTTTTCTCACCATTGTTGAAAACCAATAAGCTGCATAGTACTTCCTGCTTTCCCACCATGCGCCCCAAGTCCACACCAGTGATATCTACCAAAAGATATTTCATAAATACAGCTGAGCTGATTGCTGATTTCACTTTAAGAAATTATGTTTCCTCACTTCGGGAGGTCCTCTACTTAATTTACAACTGAGACATGCCAAGTGTTAGTGGAAATCCTCAACGATTTTAAATAAAAGTGACAATTACCACACACTGGTGTTGCAAGATGCCAGGCACTGTGCTAGACCTTTGATCTATTTTATCACAAATCGAATAATCCTGCAAGCGAGGCATTAATATATCATTTTAGTGATTTGAAACGGAATCTGAAAATAACTACAGGATGTACCAAGGTCACATAGCCAGGGATTGGTGGAGCCAAGATTCTGACTCAGACCTGACTGGCTCCAAAGCCTGTTCTTGATCCATTTGTTTCCCAAATGTGTGTTTCTCAGTTACCTTATGTCTGCTTGTTCCTTTCTCTTTCTTTCCTTTGATGCCAATTTTACTGGCTCTGCACATTGACTGGTTAAGACAGTATACCCTGAATTCAGCCAGGACCACTTAATTTTAACAGAGGAAACAGAACTCAACCTTTTCAGTGCAGGGAGTTCAGGCCCGCCTTGATGGGTATTAGAATATACAAATATTTACATAATTCCTCTGGCAAACACATGAGCATGCAATGCTCACTATTATTGAACAGCAGCAAAGGCATCACCTCTTGGCCTCCTTTGAATCCATCTGGCTCACAGTGAAAGCTGGTGGATTTAAAAATTCTTGAGGTCACCCAGGCGTGGTGGCTCACGCCTGTAATCTTAGCACTTTGGGAGGCCAAGGCAGGTGCATCACCTGAGGTCAGGAGTTCAAGACCAGCCTGACCAACATGGTGAAACCCCGTCTCTACTAAAAACACAAAAATTAGCCGGGTATGGTGGTGAATGCCTGTAATCCCAGCTACTTGGGAGGCTGAGGCAGGAGAATTGCTTGAACTTGGGAGGTGGAGTTTGCAGTAGACTGAGATTGTGCCACTGCACTCCAGCCTAGACAACAGAATGAGACTCCGTTTAAAAAAAAAAACAAAAAAAACCTTGAGGTCAGATGCTATATTAAAAAAGAACTTTGTAACCACATTCTCACCTCATGCCTTGCACAGGCCTGAAACTTGAGATATGTACATTGAATGAATGCTGAGTTAGCATGTTTACCTTTGAACACAATTTCTATTAAAAATGAGTGCCCACCCTAAGTAACCAAGGGCTGATACAACTTATTTTACTCGGAGGCAAGCTTGGGTATGGAGAAGAGGGGAAGAGGCACGGATTGGTTACCTTTATGAGGTGGCCATTTTAAGGTTTGCTGAATTGCAACAAACATGTTGGTCATGTTTCGGGCCTACAGACATTTGGCACTCAGTCTAGTTCTCCTTCCTTCAGGCAAGTTTCTGAACTCTTTGGGAATGAAAACCTGCCTAAGGGCTTGAGCTGGTGCTATGAGTCCCAGTCGGGCTAAAAGGACTGGCTCTGAAGTTTAGGTTAAAATCTTGGCCCCGTCACCAGTTAGCTCTATCGCTTTGGGCAAGGGGCTCAGGTCGGCACATTTTTCTCAGCACAGAAATGATATTACCGTAATATTACCACTACCACGGGATTATTTAGTGAATGCAATGAGCATGCAATGCTCACTATTCATGAACAACAGCAAATTAGTGAATAGCCCCTGTAAGTGAATCCTGTAAGGCATTCAGCATAGTGCTTGACACTTAGGAAGTGCTTAGTGACTGTGAGCCACTTCTTCCATCGCCTCTGTGTATTGAACTGGACTTTTCATCCTGGCCCCTCACTAAGGTTTTAACTCATCTAGTAAAGAAAGCATCCTGCCCCGGATGCTGGGATTGGCACCATAAAGAAAGGGTCTTGCCCTTGAGAAGCTGAGAGTTTATTTTCAGCCTTTAAATATTTAGACTCACAAGACGTTGAGCAAGTGACTTCACCTCTCTGTGCCTGAGTGTGTGGAAGGTGAACAGTAAGCAACCTTCCAACCCAATGTGTCCGTGAGTCTCAGTGTTGGCTGGAACTCAGCTACAGACAGAAGGAAAGAATGATTAGTCACTATGCTGGTAAACATAGCAAGGTTATCTCCTTTTATTAATAGACTAGGCTACGCAAGCCGTAAAAATAGGGTAGCTTCAAAACTTAAATTCTTGGAATTTTAGTTTCTGTTGCATCTGATGGAATGTGAAAAGGGACTTGTGTTACGTATAGACTTTGTGAAATGATCTTCTATCTCTTGCTGCAAATCAATTACTTATTAGTTTTTATTGCCAAGGAAAGGAAAATATGTTACTATTCATTTTAGTCTTTTTCTTATTGATTTTGTGAGCACAGTGATACTTTTTTAAAGAAAAATGATTACATTTATTTGTTCATTACAAAAGACCTATACCACATTATAGAAAACTCAAAAAGGGAAAAAGCAGAAGAAAAAAAGCTTTCCACACTACTCAGCAACTGTTAGTGTTTAAGTGTTCTACTTTCATTTTTCTTCTGAATATTTTTACATCGAGTATCGTATTTTCACTAAACACTAAGTAATAAACATTTACCATGTTCCTACATGGATTTTATAATGATTTTTAATTGTAGAATAATATTTCCACAAGGGACACTTTGGGTCAAAGGGTTCCTTTGACCATTTTCCTACTCTTGTCTTGTTAGAAGGCAGTAGAGCAGGGTTTCCATGGGATGTGGTGCCAGGGCTGGGTTGAGACATGGCTCTCTCATTTCCTAGCAGTGTGACCTTGGTTAGGCCACTAAATCTCTCCAGGCCTAGATGTCCTCATCTAGGAAAATGCGGGCTATATGAGTTCCAATCTCGTCAGGTCATTGTGAACACTACATGAGATCATGTACGTAGAAAGCTCACGAGTATCTGGAACGTCGTCGAGTTTGCTGATGTTAGTGGCTGCTGCTACGTAGCCTACATTCCAATCTGATGACTGGTTTGATTTTTATAAACATCCTCCAAGAAAATGCACATGGAATACCAGGCCACGTCATTTCATCTCTCATGTCACTTTATCTCTTGAGATCCTTATTTGCAAAGTGAGGTGGTCAGATTATACAGTGTGACCCCAAAGGCCCCTTCCGTCTCCAACATGCAGCCAAGAATCCTTGGCTTATGCTAAAAGCAGCTATAACCACTGCAGGGAAATGACCTATGGAAACTACAGCCCTGCCCATGAAGAAGGAAACCTGGAAAGGCCTGAGGGTTTGTGCACATCAGTTTATCTTTTAGTCCGGATAAACATTTGACATTTGTTCCGACACCTTCCTTCCAAAGGCCTCTCACAGTTCAGTCTGTGTGCTTCTCAGATCTCCATTTTTCAAATGGGTTCAGCAGCCGGTGTGCTTACCCAAAGTTTTATTTATCCATTTCACATTTCTAATGTCACTTTGCTGCTGTGATCATTTTCCTATGTGATCATTTAAGGAAGATGAATTGAACTGCAAATCTCAGTAGAGCAGGCATTGCTCTTAGTCATTCCCCAGGGGACAGAGAAGATTTTTCTCACTCTTAGCACCACCTGCTTGTGCTCGCCCTATAACCTCCCAAGAGGAGTTTTTAATTTAAAAAAATTATTTGGACATCAGAGTAGTTGGCTGAGTCGCCTCCCTGGTCCATGCACTGTTACCCCTAACATTCAGACTTCTCAGACCCCAAAACCAGGTGCTGAAAGGGACTGAACTAATCTCACCTTAGGATCAGAGGTGCCCCTGCCAAGAAGCAGATGTCATTAGCATAGAACTGACAGCCACAAAAGCTTCCCACCCATCACCTCTGACCTTCTGTTCCCAGAAAATTTCAGTGGAGCCAGCCTTCCCATCCAGAGAGCCTCTCCAGTGGGCACATTAGAAAGGAAACATTAGGATGGAGAAGAAGCCTGGCATACAAGGGCATCCAGTGGGATGCAGAATACAGTGTGAGTTTTTGTTTCTCTGGTGTTTTCGGCTTTTTTTTTGTTTTCAGACAGAGTCTCGTTCTGTTGCCCAAGCTGGAGTGCAGTGGTGTGATCTCGGCTCACTGCAGCTGCAGCCTCTGCCTCCTCCAGGGCTCAAGAGATTCTTTTGCCTCAGCCTCCCGAGTAGCTGGGATTACAGGTGCCCACCATCACACCTGGCTAATTTTTGAACTTTTAGTAGAGATAGGGTTTCTCCATGTTGGCCAGGCTGGTTTCAAACCCCTGGCCTCAAGTGATCTGCCCGCCTCGGCCTCCCAAAGTGATGGGATTCCAGGCATTGAGCCACCGCGCCCGGCCCAGCATGAGTATTAAGGTTAGGTTTGTGGGCTCTGGATCCGGGCTGCCTAGATTTGAATCCTTGCACTGTTTATTCTGTGTGACCTTAGGTAGGTTATTTAACCTCTCTGTGCTTCCATTTCCAAAATGAGAATAATATTAATAGAAGAGCTTTTCATAAGGCATGTGAGGATTACATGAGTTAGCACATGTAAAAAAATCATAAAACATGCCTGGCATATCCCAAAGGTGTGGTAAACAGCAGCTCGCACCATGAGTGACTGAGGACTGTGTGCTAAATGAGTGAATCCCATTCTCTCTGTAAGGGGCAGTCAGTAGTAGTAGAAAGAGCGTGGGTTTTAGGGGAAGACCTGAGTTTGAATCTTACCTCCAGTTTGTGTTTAACTTTAAATAAATTGCTAGACTTCTCATAGCCTCAGTGTCCTCATCTGTTAAATGGGAACACTTCCTCTACCTTCAAGGCTGACTATGGGGACTAAACAGGAGAATGTATTTTAAATGCTCAACACAGTGCCTAGCACGTAATCAGCTTTTGAATATGTGAGCTCCTGACACAGCCCAGCTGGAAACAGGAGCCAGGGTCTCCTCAGGGTTTTTAGAGGCAAGCACTGTTTCATTTATTCCCAGTGTTTGCTTTGTTGCTGCCAACCTAGTCTTCACAGTTCCTGGGGTTTGGGTCATCAAAGCCATTTTAAAAGTCTCTATTTTCCTCCAGCGTCTCCCTCCTGGTGGAGAGATGCCTGCCACCCGCTCGGGTAGCCTGTGTGTTTTTGGGTCACACTGCAGGTTTCCAGTGCCTTGGCTGCTTTGCTCTTCAACAAACCAACCACCAAGAGCCCTTTCACTTCCCTACCGCCCCCACCCACCAGCTGCAGTCCATCTTATCTTTACTACCGTGACAAAACTGGTCCTCTTAAAATCAACAGGGGCCTTGTTCTCTGTCCTCCTCTGTTTGCCTCTGTGGAGGGCTGGGCACTGAGGAACAATCCTTCTTTCCTTTCCTGGGACTGTTTTCTGCAGTAGCTTCTCCTTTTACTGCTACTTTGTTGCCTCCTCTTTTTTCAGGATCTGGCCGTCTCCCCACCCTAGAATCCCCTCCCTGCAAGCCCTATCCCACTCCTACCTCCCCAGGCCAGACTTCAGGGCAAGCTAAAGCCCCATCATCCTCCCAAAGACTTCCAGAGCTCTGGAGGTTCCAGAGAGCACTCTCCTCTGAATTTCAAAAGACTGCCCTGGCATATTGCTCATTAGGACCTTGGAAAGACAGAGGCTGCCTGTGTTTTCTATGCATGATGCTTCTATATTCCTCTGGTTTGCAAGCTCCTGGAGGGCAGACCCAGAACTTTCTGTATGAGAAGGGCTCTGTCAACATTGTTGATACACTACGAGTCGCTCCCATTTGCTGAGTGAGGCCGGGATGTGTATGTATCTTTGTGTCTATCTATCTGTGTATGTATCTATGTATCTATGTATATATCTATCTGTCATCTAGTTATCTAGTTACATATATCTATCAATCATCTATCTATCTTATCTTGTCATCACAACATTCCATGAAGTAGCTATTACTATGTTAATTGTATACGTGAAGAAACTGAAAGTCAGACAGAAAAAAAGAACTTGACCAAGACCAAATAGCTAGAAAGAAAGAGGGCCCAGGATCATAATTCTAGCATGTTTCCAATCCCTACGCACTAAATAAGTAGCCTCTAAACTTTCCGTATTTGGCATCCCTTTCAGAAAATATATGTCTTTGTTTGTCATTTATAACTTATTTATAATGTATTTACCATATTATTGATATATTATGTGCATTATAAAACATAAACTACAAAAAATAGAAATTAAAGGATAATACCCTAGGTATAGATTGTGGTCTCTCACTAAAAGAAATCAGGTCTTGGGAGAAGTGTCTAATTTTTAGTATGGGAAGTGTGCCTGGAGCATTTTGTCATACCAGAAAGCCAGGAAGCTATCAATTATTATTGGGTCCTGTCAAAAGGATGTGGGAACCAACCTGAAAAGGTTTCCATTGGCCAAACATGGGACATTTTGAGCAACTGCAATTGATTAAACCATATTTTAGGTGTGTGTGTGTGTGTGTGTATGTGTGTGTATTTTTTTCAAATTTATGTTTATTATGATACTAAAAAGATACCGTGGTGATCACTTTTAGAGAATACTAAATGACCAACTAATTACTTTGAAAACTGGTAAAGAAAAAGAAGAATTTGTTCTGCCTTTCCTGTAAGAATTGTGTCCCTGGATTAGCAAATAGACGATAAGAAGATTGTCTTAAAGAAGAATTCCAACTAATAAGTGAAGACACATAGATAGAATGAGGATACCATAGGACACCACACTTTGTAACTGCTAGTGAACAAGAGATTTGATAATGATTGCTATCACAAAAAGAGAGACAAGCAGACATTACGTCCCCCCAACAGATGTCCATAACACCAGTTGCAAAATGTTCTTGTCAGAAAGATTTAACATAAACCTGATGGAGCCTCTTGATTTCCTATTTACAGAAAATACAGGGGATGGAGGCACATGATAAATGATACCATGGGAACATAATCAGCGGAATCTGGCCTGTAGATTAACCAAGAAAAGCAACCCAAGTTTTTCAACCAAAAAAAAAAAAAAAAGCAAAAATAAAGAATGAGAGATTGAGAGAGGGAGTAATAGACTAAAAGAGACCTGAGGGGCATATTTATGTATCACAATGTGTGGACTTTGTTTGGGTCCCAACTCAAACTGTAAAAATAATTTTAGGAAAATCAAGGAAATATGAGCACTGATTGGATATTCAGTTATATTGTGGGCTAATTATTGATATGTTGGGAGTATAATGATGTTGTGGTTCAAGTTTTAAAAAGAGAAGGCATGTTTTTTAGATCCATATATTGAAATATTTACAGGTGTAATGAGGTAGTGTTTGCTGTCTTAGATAACAAAATAAAGGAGCAGGGAGGACAAGTAGGTGGGTTAATACGGGAAATAAGACTGGGCATGGAGTTGGTAATTTTTGAAGTTGAATGGTGGGAACATGGGTACCTGGAGGTTCATTATATGATTCTACTTTTATATATATTTAAACTTTTAACAAAAAAGTGGTTTTGTAATGATGATATCAGAATAAATATAAAGAGTTTTAATCTTTCTTTTCTTCCTCCTTCCCTTCTTCCTCCTTCCTTTCTTCCTTCTTCCTTTCCTTCCTTCCTTTCCTCCTCACCCTTTGCTTCCTCTCCCCTCCCCTTCCAATTCCTTCCTTCCTCTTCTTTCTTCCAGTGGGTTGTTTGGAGGTGGTGCCCTTGAGGTGTGATACCCCACTTTGGGGACCTTTGCTCTTGTCCCCTATGCAGCATCACCTCTCAACCTGGGGCCCAGGGAGGCTTGACCATGAGAAGCATCTCTTCCATCCAGGAACCAAAGTCTGCGCTGCATCTCCAAGCCTGCAGATAAATGATGTGTGACAGCCCACCTTGACAAATCAGCACTGCTTACAGCCCCGCCACCAGAATGCCTTCACTCTGTCCAACTCCAATTCCCTTTAAAGCAATGGAAGGAATCTGCTTTCCAAGATCCCTTCAGAAGGAAAGATTTGCATTGTTTAAAGGAGAAGAAAAATCAGATGTTTAAGAAAAAGGAAAAAGACAAAGTCTCCTTTCGAGAAGTAACAACTCTGCCAGCTTACTTAGGTCATGAAATAATGCTGTTGGCAATGACTTTGGGGTGTTCTATCACAGTCTCAGTACACTTTCTCCCCCAGGGCAGTATTTTATAGTTACTGCTTCTATGCCCCATTGGCTCAGACATAATTTATTATTTGTTTACATGCTTCGCTTACTCTGCTAAGGTGGAAGTCCAGTGATGCATTATTACTGAGAGCATCAGTGTGTGTGTGTGTATGTGTGTCTGTGTGTGTGTGTGTGTGTGTGTCATTGAAAGACTCAAGGAGATCTGACAGGTTCTGAACCTGCAACTTTTCAGAACACAAGTGGCCTCCTCAGGTCTACAAGAGCCTCCCTGGGCTCTTGGCTCAGATCAAATGTGTTCTATGTCCCTGTAGTTAGTTCCTTCTACTTCTTTGAGGAGCAAGACAATTCCAGGAAGACACAGGCTCCCCGGGACTGTGACTTTCTATTCACTCCTTTGACTTGTCTTCCTGTGTAATGATCAAAGTCCTCCCATTTCTGGGGGGAACGTCACAGTTTACACAGCACTTTCTTCACGACAATAGCATAAAGAAAATAATACCTGCCCTTTATCTCCACATGAGACACAGAGAGGTCAAGGACATGTGCAAGTTCAAAGAGCAAGAGTGGAATCCGGCCGGGACCAGCACCCCATGATGGAAGGGGAATGATCGTGGCTGGCCCAGTCACTTACAGCTCTTTGACCTGGGGCAGGTCAAGAAAAGCTCAGGTTCTTCACCTGCTAAAAGATGGAAGTGATAGTGCTTACTGCACAGGGCTGTTTTAGAAATAAAATAGATTTCTAAAAATGCTCAGCAAAATGACTGGCATGTAATAAACGTGCAATAAATGCTACCAACATTAATGGTCTTTTCAAAGCATTGTGTTTACAAAAGCTTTGGCGCCTTATAATAAGAATGGTAGTAGGTGACTATTTTGTGGTATAATAATAATAATGATAATGATAAAATAATAGGTGGCTTACAGGCATCATTTGAAGTCCCCTATGTGCATTAACCCTTTCATGTGTCATTAAGTCCTTCGTGCATTTTTGCCACAATAAACCTATGTGGTAGGTCGCATCAGTACTCCCCTATTAGGGATGAAGGACACAGATGGTAGTTAGGTTTAAGTAACCTGGCCTTTTACAAAGAATTAGTCCACATCTGAAGTGTTTGTCTGCTCTTTACTGTCCTCCTTCAGGGAGCATGGAACTGTGATCCCCCCCACCACCATCCATCAGCACCTGCTGAGAACTCAACAACCTCCCTGGCTTCCGCTCCCTGGCTTCCCCCTCTAGTAGTCAAGTTCATGATTTTATGTGTCAGGTGCTCTTTGGGAGAGGAAACCACGGCCCAGAGGGATTAGCCACTTGCCCAAATCCACGTGGGGAGCTGGATTTAGAGCCGGCCTGAGGATCAAGTCCGTGTTCTCACTCTCCCTTCCGTGTCCCCGTGATGCTGTAAGAATGCACAGGGCCTTGGGACCTCAGTCCTCCCTGCTGCCTGCACCCCGGGGTTTTAGCAGGCTTGAACTCCCGCACGCAGCCGCTGCAGCCGTCGGGGCCAGAGGGACAGAAAAGTTCCATAGGGGGCGCCTGAGAGCCCAGGTGGGCGCTGAGCTCCTGCCTTCCCTCCCTCCCGGCCCAGCCGACAGGGAGGGGTTCGGAATTTAATCCTCCGCATTCCAGCCAGGGTTCCTGTGACATAATGAGGCCCAAGGAGGGATCTCGAGTGACTTGTCAGCAGAACCCCCAAAGGGGTTTTCTATAGATAGCCAGGGCGTGTCTTGGGCTCGGTCTTCTGCGGCAGGAAAGTTCTTTAATGCCTGGGCTGGGCAACGCCGTGCGCAGCAGGTGGGTCGGATGAGGCCCGCCAGGCGCTGGGCCCAGAGGACTCCGCGCCGCTAGGAAGTGTGTGGCAGCCGGGGAGGGGACGCAAGGAGCCCGGGCCAGGAGAGGGAATTCCAACTATGGCGTTTTGGAGAAAACTATTTAGCTATTTGCCCTCGCTGACCCCACCCCACGTTGGGACTGCGGCTGCAAGGAGAGATCCCAAATACTGAGCCTCACACAGCCTTTGATGCTGGCTCTGGAAAGATTCTGTGGCATGAACCCGGCTCTCTTTGGGGAGAGAGACGTGTTTGGAATGTTGGTGTCTGGAGTGGTGTGATTGGAGGCTTGAGGTTTCAGAGTTCCTTAATTTGCATGGCCATGCACCAAGGTTATTATTTTCCACGATAGAGGATTGAAATTTGAAACTCTGTTTACCTTCCAGATACCAAACAAGCAACATTCCTATCAATAGTGTCACATAAATAACGGCATGATAGCCGAGAATCCTGTCATTAGTATATATATTCATATATATATATATTCATTCTGTTTGCTGGTGGAAACGGATTCTCAGAAGCTATGCATATATTTTACATAAAATAATAGCTAAGCTGCCAAGGGCTTTAACGATATAATTTCATCATGGGATTCTGGGCTCTTTGGTTTATGCCGCCATCAGAACCCCAAGACAGAATTAATTCATGTAACTGGGACAAGCCCAAATACTGTTTTCCCATTCCCCTTATAAGTGAACTCAACTATTTTAATTGGCCAAACATTTGGTGGGTAGGTTATAGCATGGAGAAAAGCCTATCTACTATATTCATTAGCGTCCTAATAAATTCATTAGAGGCAGCATATTGTTGTTTTAAAAACATGAAGTTTGCTTCTAATAGCCTGGGTCTGAATCCTCACTTGGCCTTAAAGCTATGAAAACTTGGGCAAGTTGTTATCTTGGAGCCTCCATTTCCTCATCTGTAAAACGTGGGTGCCGATCCCTAGCTCTCAGCATGGTTGAGCCATGATTAAATGGCTCTTGATTAAATGCTACTGGAACTGATGGAATGTATGAATTTGATACCCATCAAAGGTCCTTTACACAGTACCTAGAGCCTACAGTAAATGTCAATAGATGGCTACTTTATTATTAGCTCAATGGCAAAAGCAAAACATCCTTGAAACTGTTCCCTGACACCATGAAGGCCCAAGAATCTTAGCCACTTCCCTCCAGAAGCTTCTCTTTTTAGCTCCTAAATTCCCCAGATGCTCCACATTTGTAAGTTGTATTATTCCCAGCCAGAGAGCAGGGTGGCAGCCCCCACCCTGTCTGGAATCCCAGAGACACCTCTGAGATTCTGACTTAGCGCAGCTGCCTGTTACAAATAATTCGGGAAACATGCAACAAAACATATCGCAGCTCCACAGAAAGGTCTGAAGAGTGGACCTCATGTGTCTGTCACGGATCTGCTTTCTCCTGCAGAAGAGCCAAGGCAGGGCTCTGCCTGGAAGAGTACCCCCCGGGGCTCCTCAGTGAGAAGCTCATGTGCCTCCCAACGTCTGTTACAGTGCTACCTTGTCATGGTGGATAGAAGGGTTTCTCTCTAGATGTACACACAATTCTTGCCTGTGAGTAGACCTTAGCTTTGTAATACTGGATAAGATTATGGCTTCAAGTCTTGCCTCCATTCTGTACTAGCTGTGTGACCTTGGGTGAGGAACTTAGCATTTTTGAGCATGTTTATTCTTAAATCTGCAAGATGAAAAGAATGGTAGGCCTCTCACTAGATGGCTGGGTAGAATAAATGGGTTATCACAGGTAAAATGACCACAGGTAAAATGTGCCACCTCTGGCACAGCGCAGAGGGAGATAAGGCTGAATGCCCTTTCAGAGAGAAGAATTATTGAAGCCCATAGCCAGGTAAGCAAGACCTTCACCCTCACAAGCAGCCCAATTATTGATACCACTCCCTTTCCCAAGGCTTTCTCCAAGTATGCTAAACTAAGTGACCTGAAGTCTTTTTAGGGATCCTGTTGCTGTTAACAATCAAAGGGAGGGGAAATTTTATTTAAAACATGTTTTTTTTTTTTTTTTTTCTGCTTGAAATATGGTCACCCTATTTTCCAGCACTGAAAGTCCCAGTTGATCGGGGGTAGCATTAGAGTTTTTAAATATTCCTTGTCAAGCAATGGCAATGGACAATCATTGGAGAAGGGCAGGGGCGTGCCCCATAGGCTTCTGGTGGGGTCCCATTGAGGCTGCGTGTTGAGATTTTCCTTCCTAACCCACTGACTGTAGCTTGGTAATAGCCAAGAATTGGGGTTGGATTTATACAATCTCAACCCTTTTCTCCTTATTTTATGCAGCTTTTTGTTATGTGCCTTTGTTCTCTCTGAAAATATTTTCTTCTCACCTCTATGAGTAAACTGGTCACAGTCATTTTTAGGACCTGTGAATGTAGTTGAATTTATTTGCAGGTCAACTCTGCAGCTGCCAAATGCCCAAAACAGATCATTGGAGAGAAAGAATTCTAGCTACAGAGGAAAATAAATAGACTTTCTTGGTTTTGCCTCTAAAGTGGATACTGTGCCTGTTAAGTCCTGTGTATTTCCCCCCACAGCACCTAGAACTGTTCTCCCCAGTGACTGGCATTTCATACATAGCACTGTCTAACTTAAGGTTCAGGAAGGGACTAGAGGCATATGGAGTGGGGAGGGGTCTGCAGAAAATAGATTCTCCTCTTTTTAGTAACTTGTTGTTTGCAATTGACACCATTATACACCCCAGAGAACTAAGTATATAGTTTGTAGTAAATCATTCAAAGAAAATGTCAATCAATATACAAGATGCTGCATAACATAGCCACCAGATACTCATTCTTTTTTTTTTTTTTTTTTTTTTTTGAGATAGAATCTCACTCTATCATCCAGGCTGGAGTGCAGTGGCGTGATCTTGGCTCACTGCAACCTCCGCCTCCCGGGTTCAAGTGATTCTCCTGCCTCAGCCTCCAGAGTAGCTGGGACCACAGGTGCGCACCACCACGCCCAGCTAATTTTTTTGTGTTTTTAGTAGAGACAGGGTTTCACCATGTTAGCCACGCTGGTCTTGATCTCCTGATGTCGTGACCCACCCATCTCGGCCTCCCAAAGTGTTGGGATTACAGGCGTAAGCCACTGCACCCAGCCGCTCTTTTAGACTGTAATCACCAAAGAGGTTGAGCCTTCACTGTTCTGCTTTCTATCATCCCTAGCACTACGTTACATATGTATAGGCTCAAAAAAAAAATGCTATTAGATATTGACAATAATGTTAGAAAGAACACTGAGCTGGGATTGCTCTCATATTTGTAATGAACCAGCATGTCTCTTTGGTTAGTCTCTTGGCTCTTCTGGATTTCAGTTATATTTATAAAATAACCAGATTATTGCCTCAAACTGTTTAACCATCAAAAAACTTATTAGACACCCTCCCTCAAGCTTACCACCTCATTCATTTGCTTAACAAATATTTACTGAGCACTTACTATGTATCAGTCATGTGTCTAAAGGTTGGATATATAATTTATGAGAAAAACAGAAGCAGTTCTTGCCCTCATGAAGCTTATAGTCTAGTGGGAGAGACAGACATGAAACACACAGTCATGCACATAGAAATACAATCATAAACTGTGTTAAGTACCCTGAAGGGAAACAGGGATCTATGGAAGCCTGATTAGGAGCTGGGGGAGCAGATAAAAGACTTAGGGCTGTTTTATGTTTGCTTGTTTGTTTTCCTTTCCTTTCTTTCTTTCTTTTTCTTTTTCAAGTGATAGAGTCTCACTCTGTCACCCAGGTTGGAGTGCAGTGGCACGAACGTAACTCACTGCAGCCTTGAAATCCTGGGCTGAAGTGATTCTCCCACCTCAGCCTCCCAAGTAGCTGGGACTACAGGCATACATATGGCTGTATTTTTTAATGTTCTTTTAGAAACCACATAATGATAAAGTGTTACTGTCAATTGAGTAATGCTTTAACATTATTTGTATTTTAGTAATCATAACAGCATCTATATATACATGTGGAAAATTATAGTTTGTATATGCATGAGTTCATTATTCAGTCTAGAACTGCAGATGCTTTGCACACATGGACGCCCAGTATCCTGCAAACTTGATAGCCTCCTAGATGACTGGGGACCCTTAACCAGAATATTCCTCATTTTCCACTGGTTCTCATGGCAACTTGCAGGGCTTCTCAAGGGAGATCTTAAAGAAAAATGATTCCCTGCTCAGGGTTCACATTAACACTGAGTGAAGGCTGGGACAGCCCTTTCCACCACAATCGCCAAAATACCCAACCACTTTCAACCACAGATAAGAGGTCTGACCAGTTTGGTCCATCTCCCCACTAGTGTGCCAAGTTTGCTTACCTCCAGGCTGATTTGATCTAAATCAAGCCCAACATTTAAAACTATATCAAGCTCTGTCAATAGTTGGGAAGAGGAGGTAGCAAGGGCCTCTTTGGCTCTGTACCCTGCACCCCTGAACTTAAACATTGTCAGTCTGTATTTTCTCTCTCAGTGCTCACCTAGGTCATTGCATGTTACATCCCAGAGAAACATATGTGTTTCTTCCTTAGTGGCCTCCTAGCTACGTAAATGGCTGTACATATTTGATTTACGTTTCCAGATTATAGTATTTGAGGCTTTCTGTCAAGCCCCTCCTTGGAAGTAGAAGTTTGCAATATTCTAATCTTTCTTGCATAACCAGGGATCCATGAATTCAGATAAGAAGCTGGGTCCACCATGAGAACCATCGCCTTTAATAGGCAAAACCACCTAAGGGCAAATGAGAAACTCAAAGTCCGCTTGCCTCTGCTAGTTCCTTTCAGGAGGAGGAGGGAAAGAGGAGGTTCAGTCTGTGTGAGGCAATGAAGCTGGGGCAGTTCAGTCCCTTGCCTGGAAAAGATGTGTAGAAAAGGAAGGTCCTTGCATTGTTGGTAATACCTCCCTTCCACCCCAAATCCCTGGAGGGCAGAGAGATGATGTCTTTGTCATAGAGCTGCAGTGGTTAGCTCAGTGGGCACACAATCACTGTTCAGGAGTGAATAGTTCTGGAAAGGTAATGGGACTAGATCACTAACCCAGGCAAGTGGACAGAAATCAGCCCCCAAAATACAAGCAGCTGAAGTCTTTTAAGGTAGAGAAGCAAAGGAAGGTAAGTCAGACAAGTCAAGGAGAAGATAGGAGGGAGGACTTCAGACAGCACTGCTCCATTTCACTAGCCCATGGTAGGGTGAACAAGATGCTTCAGAAAACACAGTGCAAGCACGTGTGCATCTGGATACACTGGAGCTGAGTGCTCCTGTTACAAAAAGACTGTTCACTTTGCAGAAGGTTTGACTTCTTTCCTTTTCTTCGGAGATGTCTCATACTCATTTTAAATGCTGTTGCATTTACAATGCATTTTTTAGAGACTACCCCTTAGGACATTTCAAACATGTAAAGGGCACATTTACCTGTCACATGGGCTATTTATGTTTGCTCAGAAAAATGCCACATTTTAGTTTAGTTTCTATTTAGAGTATGACTTATTTGGATAATTTTTTTGTTTTTCCTGGAGTTTCTGATTGCTTCATTGTTGTTTTTGTTGATAGAAGAGACATATACCTTTATTATTACATTCAGCTTTTACTGATTTTTCACACTCCTGGGAATTCATTCCATTCTTCTTGGATTCCATTGATATTCTGTTTTAATTCAGACTAACTGCTTGCTAGGTCATCTGACAACAGTTGGATTCCGTCAAAATCTCAAACAGGAGTGAAGTGAATAAGTACTTGTAGGTAACTGGTGAGTACAGGCAGATGGAATAGTTAAAATAGTGCTCAACCTTTGCACTGTGCTTCACAGTTCACAACGCACTTTCTCACTTGGACTTCCTTGACCTTCACCAAGGCTCTGTGAATCAGGCACTGCACTTAGTCTTGGAAGAACTGGGTTCAAATCCCAACTCTGCCCCTTACCAGCCACAGGCCAGTGTGAGCTGGGATGATTCACCTCACCTATCTGAGCCCCTACTTTCTCTCACTTTATTATGAATATGTCATTTATTTTGTGACCAACTTTTGTATTCACATGGCTATGAAATGGGTTTCCAAGACTTAAATTTAAGTTTTATCAGAATGATTCATGCACTTGATTAAAATGTCAAATCATCCATAGGTTTCATAATGTAAAGAAACAGTCTCCTTGCTCCTTGTCTCCCCATCCTTATTTTGCTTCCTACAGAAGACAGCCTTTAAACAGTTTCTGTTTTTAGCACTTGTGGTTTCTTACTCCATCTCCAAATGGTATGTTTACATTGGCTATGTCTTGATCAACAACCTTGGTAGACATTATCTACCCACTTCCTTTTAGGGTAGATAAAGTTTTAATTCATGTCCCCCACTCTCTTGCAAGTTTTGGAAGTTCTGGCTATTTTAGTTTCTGAGTTACAGTTGTAACTGTAGACAAACCTCTAACTGTTGTTTCATCAATAGTCAGTGATACCTTTGGTTCCTAATTTTGTAAGATGAAGACAGAAGCATTATGTCTCTTTCCTCTACCTCTCTACTCTTCTACCTCCCAAATTCTAGATACTCTGTAACCACAGTTAAGTTTCCCCTGCTTTGTTTATAGGTTGATTCTAAAAATTGAAAACCAAAAAACAGTGGTCACATTATGACTTTGTAAATATTGTTAATTACAGAGCTAAGCAATGGGCGGTGATTACATTTCTTCTCCATAGTTCCAATGTTATGACCCCGGTGCAAAATGTTTCTAGCATCAGGAACAAATAGTCTTCTTTCTCCTACTCATCCATTGCTCAGAAAAATGCCACATTTTAGTTTAGTTTCTATTTGGACTGACTTATTTGTACACTTTTTTTTCCCTGAAATTTCTGATTGTTTTGTTGTTGTTTTTAATGATAGAAGAGACATATACTTCATTATCACATTCAGCTTTGATTCATTCTTTGTAGTCCTGGGAATTCATTTCATTCTTCTTGGATTCCACTGACATTCTGTTTTAATTCAGACTAATTGCTTGCTAGGTCAACTGACAATAGGGAATCAGGAATTTCCTGGATGAATTATATTATTTCTTTTATTATTTTTTTTAAACCTTCCATTGTCTGGGATTTTGCCTTAGTTTTTCTAGGGCTGATCCACTCAAGTAACTTCCTCAGAAAGGGTATATAGGAGTTAACTTCAGGCTGATCCACTCAAGTAACTTCCTCAGAAAGGGTATATAGGAGTTAACTTCATTCTTGAGGGTATATAGGAGTTAACTTCATTCTTGACTATTTGAAACTGTATTGTGCACTCACACTTAAATGCTTGCTTAGTTTGATACAGAATTCTATTAATAATTTGCTTTCAAAACTTTTAAAGACTTTATTGTACTGCATTTTGGCATCTGTCCATTGTGAATTAGAAATGTGACACCACTCTGATTATCTTTCCTTTGCAAGGAACTTACTTTTTTCCCTTTAGAACCTCTTAGAATCTTCTGATTCCTGGTGTTCTGAAATTCCACAGTGAAGGTGTCTTAGCAGAAGAACTATTTCTTTTTCTTTTCTTGCTGGGAATTTGGCAGCCTTTGTATTTTGAAAGTTCTGAGACTTTTCTTCTATTATTTCCTTGATTACATTCCCTTTGGTTTTCATTGTTCTCTGTTTTGTACTCCCAAAAGTCATCAGATGCCAATTCTTCAAAGTCAATGCCAAGATTAGTCTTTTGTGCCTGTTTTCTTCATAATTTTGATCTTTTTCTCTTTTTTCTCTATGTTCTGGAAGATTTTCCTCAACTTTTTATTCCATTATTTGTATAAACTTTGCAATCTTTTTTTTTTTTTTAGTTTCTGAGAATTCTGTTCTGGTTTCTGATTATTTTATTTTATTTTTTCTGTCCCTCTCTGAGCCAATATGCATGCCACTGGCTTGATTATCTCTCACTTCCATGGAAATGTGGCAGGGAACCAAATAATACCAGAAGGTAGAATATCTGAAAATTTAGAAATGGCAATCACTACTTCATTACTAATGATTTCCAACGCCTATGACTATTTTGGAAGAAATAATTGACAATGGAGTTACTCTGGGATAGGGGAAAAGAAAGCCTATCTAAAACTCCTAAGAAGAAAGAAAAGTCCATTTTTCTCCTCTCAAATTCTTTTTGTCAGGACTGATCTTCAGCTGGGAAACAAGACAGAGAGAGGCTTACTGGGATTTAACGCCAGTGCCCATTCTGTGCAGTTCTGTCTGCTCTGGTTGGTTGGTGATGCTGTACCAGATAAGTGTTTACATATCACAAATGGTCCTTCCTTAGGCATAAATGCTAAGGAAAATTATAAACCTGTTAATGGCAATAAGAAAAAGTACTAATTATTTTGATTTTTTTTCTGGTGGATGGCATACTTTTTATTTTTACCTCTAAGAGCAGAACATGATACCTAAAAATCTGCCTGCACTAACTGGCAGATGTAAACTAAAACATCAGCAACATAAAACTGAAATGAAACAGGAATATAAACAGTATAGTCAGAAAATGTAGAAACGATAAAATCAAATAATCACACATCAAGTCCCCAAGAAACAAAACAGATGAAAATGTAGTGTGTGAGGCTTTTTAAAATCCGAATGAAATTTGGGGAAAACAGGGCACACATTATAGAAATATCTTTTTGTCTGATATGTCTTTCTGTTAGTCATAATAAACATAATTAGTAACATTGATTTCCATGTGCCAGGGACGATTTTATGTATTTTACTTACATAAACTAGTTTATTTCTCACAGCAAACCTAAATGATTATTATCACCATTTTCTGATATGAAAACTCTAGCTAGTCATTTTTCCTCTGTTGAAAGTTTTCACTTGCCTTGGGATAAGACAATATTATATACATGTTTTTGATGTCCCTTTTAGGTGCTACATGTGAGATCATGCAGTATTTGTTTTCCTGTGTCTGACTTATTTCACTTAACGTAATGTCCTCCAGGTTTACCCATGTTGTTGCAAATGGCAGGGTTTCTTCCTTCCTTAAGGCTGAATAATATTTCAGGTTGATTCCATATTTTGGCTTGGCCAGGCTGGTCTTGAACTCCTTTGGCTATTGTGAATAATGCTGCAATGTATATGGGAGTGTATATATCTCTTTGACGTACTGATTTAATTTCCTTTGGACGTATACCCAGTAGTGAGATTGTTGGATCATATGATAGTTCTATTTTTTAATGTTTTGAAGAACCTCCATACTGTTTTCTGTAGTGGTAGTACTAATTTACATTCCCACCAACCGTGTGCAAGGGTTCCTTTTTTCTCCCCACCCTTGCCAGCACTTACCTTTTTTTTTTTTTTTTTTTTTTTTTTTTTTTTTGTGACGGAGTCTCACCCTATCATCCAGGCTGGAGTGCAGTGGTGCTACCTCGGCTCACTGCAAACTCCATCTCCCAGATTCAGGTGATTCTCTGCCTCAGCCTCCTGAACAGCTGGGATTACAGGCACCCGCCACCACACCCAGCTAGTTTTTGTATTTTTCATAGAGACAGGGTTTCACCATGTTGGCCAGGCTGGTCTTGAACTCCTAACCTCCAGTGATCCATCTGCCTTGGCCTCCCAAAGTGCTGGGCTTACAGGCATGAGCCACTGCACCTGGCCATCTTTTGTGTTTTTGGTAGTGGCCATTTTAACAGGTATGAAGTGATATCTCATTGTGGTTTTAATTTGCATTTATCTGATGATGAGTGATGAGCAATTTTTCATATACCTATTGGCCATTTGGATGTATTCTTTTGAGAAATGGCTGTGTCAGTCCATTTTTTAAAAATCAAGTTACTTGTTTTGTTTTCCTGTTATTATTTGAGTTCTTTGTATATTTTGGATATTAACTCATTATCAGACATATGATTTGTAAATATTTTCTCCCAGTCGATAGATTGTCTCTTCACTCTGTTGATTGTTTCCTTGGCTATGCAGAAGCTTTTTAGTTTGATGTAATCTTATTTGTCTATTTTCAGTTTTGTTGCCTTTGCTTTTGGGATAATATTTATATCATGAAGCTTTTATCCTATATTTTTTTCCTAAGAGTTTATAGTTTCAGGTCATACATTTAAGCCTTTAATACATTTTGAGTTGACTTTTGTATGTGGTGTGAATAAAGGTCTAATTTTATTCCTTTGTATGAGAATGTCCAATTGTCCCAACACTATTTTTTGAAGAGACTATCCTTACCCTATTGTGTGTTCTTGGTACTTTTGTTGAAAATCAATTGACTGCAAATATGTGGATTTATTTCTAGGCTCTCTATTCTGTTCAATTGCTCTATGTGTCTGTTTTTTGCCAGTACCAAACAGTGTTGGTTACTATAGCTTTGTAATATATTTTGAAGTTAGGTAGTGTGTTATTTCCAGCTTTGTTCTTTTTGCTCGAGATTGCTTTGGCTATTTGGGAGTCAAAGGACTTTAGAATTTTTACACATTTCTGTAAATAAAAAGTCATTGGAATTTTGATAGGGATTGCATTGAATTTGTAGATCACTTTGGGTAGTATGAACATTTTAACAATATTAATTATTCCAATTCATGAACACAGGATATCTTGCCATTTATTTGTGTCTTCTTTAATTTCTTTCATCAATTTTCTTTTTGAAGATTTCTTTAATTTAAAAAATTTTTTTATTATACTTTAACTTCTAGGGTACATGCACACAATGTGCAGGTTTGTTACATATGTATACATGTGCCATGTTGGTGTGCTGCACCCATTAACTCATCATTTACATTAGGTATATCTCCTAATGCTATCCCTCCCCCATCCCCCCATCCCACAACACGTCCTGGTGTGTGATGTTCCCCTCCCTGTGTCCATGTGTTCTTATTGGTCAGCTCCCACTTATGAGTGAGAACATGTGGTGTTTGGTTTTCTGTCCTTGTGATAGTTTGCTGAGAATGATGGTTTCCAGCTTCATCCATGTCACTGCAAAGGACATGAATTCATCCTCTTTTATGGCTGCATAGTATTCCATGGTGTATATGTGCCACATTTTCTTAATCCAATCTGTCACTGATGGACATTTGGGTTGGTTCCAAGTCTTTGCTAT
>NW_012112142.1:882705-883005 GCF_000951035.1 Colobus angolensis palliatus | reverse complement strand
CATTCAGTATGATATTGGCTGTGGGTTTGTCATAAATAGCTCTTATATTTTGAGATACATCCCATCATACCTAATTTATTGAGAGTTTTTAGCATGAAGGGCTGTTGAATTTTGTCAAAGGCCTTTTCTGCATCTATCGAGATAATCACCTGGTTTTTGTCTTTGGTTCTGTTTATATGCTGGATTACATTTCTTGATTTGCGTATGTTGAACCAGCCTTGCATCCCAGGGATGAAGCCCACTTAATCAAGGTGGATAAGCTTTTTGATGTGCTGCTGGATTCGGTTTGCCAGTATTTTA
>NW_012112142.1:875115-876650 GCF_000951035.1 Colobus angolensis palliatus | reverse complement strand
TTAGTTTGGCTGGATATGAAATTCTGGGTTTAAAATTCTTTTCTTTAAGAATGTTGAATATTGGCCCCCACTCTCTTCTGGATTGTAGAGTTTCTACCGAGAGATCCGCTGTTAGTCTGATGGGCTTCCCTTTGTGGGCAATCTGACTTTTCTCTCTGGCTGCCCTTAAGATTTTTTCCTTCATTTCAACTTTGGGGAATCTGACAATTATGTGTCTTGGAGTTGCTCTTCTCGAGGAGTATCTTGTGGCGTTCTCTGTATTTCCTGCATTTGAATGTTGGACTGCCTTGCTAGGTTGGGAAAGTTCTCCTGGATAATATCCTGCAGAGTGTTTTCTAACTTGGTTCCATTCTCCCCATCACTTTCAGGTACACCAATCAGATGTAGATTTGGTCTTTTCACATAGTCCCATATTTCTTGGAGGCTTTGTTCATTTCTTTTTACTCTTTTTTCTCCAAACTTCTCTTCTCACTTCATTTCATTCATTTGATCTTCAATCACTGATACCCTTCCTTCCAGTTGATCAAATTGGCTACTGAAGCTTGTGCATGCATCACGTAGTTCTCATGCCGTAGTTTTCAGCTCCATCAGGTCATTTAAGGACTTCTCTACACTGGTTATTCTAGTTAGCCATTCGTCTAATCTTTTCTCAAGGTTTTTAGCTTCTTTGCAATGGGTTCAAACTTCCTTCTTTAGCTCAGAGACGTTTGATCATCTGAAGCCTTCTTCTCTCAACTCGTCAAAGTCATTCTCTGTCCAGTTTTGTCCCGTTGCTGGCAAGGTGCTGTGTTCCTTTGCAGGGGGAGAGGTGCTCTGATTTTAGAATTTTCAGCTTTTCTGCTCTGTTTTTTCCCCATCTTTGTGGTTTTTATCTACCTTTGGTCTCTGATGATGGTGACGTATGGATGGGGTTTTGGTGTGGATGTCCTTTTTGTTTGTTAGTTTTCCTTCTAACAGTCAGGACCCTTAGCTGCAGGTCTGTCAGAGTTTGCTGGAGGTCCACTCCAGACCCTGTTTGCCTGGGTATCAGCAGTGGAGGCTGCAGAACAGTGAATATTGCTGAACAGCAAATGTTGCTGCCTGATCATTCCTCTGGAAGTTTTGTCTCAGAGGGGTACCTGGCCGTGTGAGGTGTCAGTCTGCCTCTGCTGGAGGGTGCCTCCTAGTTAGGCTACTCAAGGGTCGGGGACCCACTTCAGGAGACAGTCTGTCCATTCTCAGATCTCAAACTCCATGCTGGGAGAACCACTGCTCTCTTCAAAACTGTCAGACAGGGACATTTAAGTCTACAAAGGTTTCTGCTGCCTTTTGTTCGGCTATGCCCTGCTCCCAGAGGTGGAGTCTACAGAGGTAGGCAGACCTCCCTGAGCTGCGGTGGGCTCCACCCAGTTGGAGCTTCCTGGCAGCTTTGTTTACCTACTCAAGCCTCAGCAATGGCGGGTGCCCCTCCCCCAGCCTCACTGCCACCTTGCAGTTCGATCTCAGACTGCTGTGCTAGCAATAAGTGAGGCTCCGTGGGCTTGGGACCCTCCGAG
>NW_012112142.1:865898-875065 GCF_000951035.1 Colobus angolensis palliatus | reverse complement strand
CCTCCCCCAGCCTCACTGCCACCTTGCAGTTCGATCTCAGACTGCTGTGCTAGCAATAAGTGAGGCTCCGTGGGCTTGGGACCCTCCGAGCCAGGCACGGGATACAATCTCCTGGTGTGCCATTTGCTAAGACCATTGGAAAAGCACAGTATTAGGGTGGGAGTGACCCAATTTTCCAGGTGCCATCTGTCACAGCTTCTCTTGGCTAGGAAATGGAATTCCCTAATCCCTTGCGTTTCCGCAGTAAGGTGATGCCTCACCCTGCTTCAGCTCATGCTCCATGCGCTGCACCCGCTGTCCTGCACCCACTGTCCGACAAGCCCCAGTGAGATGAACCTGGTACCTCAGTTGGAAATGCAGAAATCACCCGTCTTCTGCATTGCTCACACTGGGAACTGTAGACTGGAGCTGTTCTTATTCGGCCATCTTGGAACCCTAATTTCTCTTTCATCAATTTTCTAGTCTTTAGTATACAGGCCTTTTACTTCCTTGGTCAAGTTTATTTCTAAATATGATTTTTGTAGCCATTGTAAATGGGATTCTTTTCTTGATTTCTCTTTTGGATAATTTGTTGTCAGTGTATAAAACACTACTGATTTTTATGTTGATTTTTTATCCTGCAAATTTGAATTCATTTATTAATTCTAACAGGGTTTTTTGCAGAGTCTTTAGGGTTTTGTATATATAAGATCATGCCCTCTGCAAACAGGGACAATTTAATTTTTTCCTTTCCAATTTGTATGCCTTTTATTTCTTTTTCTTGCCTAAATTGCTCTGGCTGGGACTTTTAACATTATGTTGAACAGAAGTGACAAGAGTGGGCCTCCATGTCTGGTTCCTAATCTTAGAATAAAAGCTTTCAACTTTTCACTATTCAGTGTCATTTTAGCTATGGGTTTGTCATATATGGCTTTTTATTATGTTGAGGTACTTTCCTTATATACCTAATTTACTGAGAGTTTTTGTCATGAATGGAGTTTAGTTTTGTCAAATGTTTTTGCTACATCTATTGAGATGATCATACAGTTTTTATCCTTCATTCTGCTAATGTAGTAGATCACATTTATAGATTTGTGTATATTGAACCATCCTTGCATCCTTGAAATAAATCCCACTGAATTTATGATGAATGATCTTTTTGATGTGCTGTTGAATTTTGTTTGCTACTATTTTGTTGAGGATTTTTGCACCTGTGCTCATCAAGAATATTGGCCTGTAATTTTCTTTTCTTGTAATGTCCAACTCTGGCTTTTGTATTTGGGTAAGGATGGCCTCATAAAATGAAGTTGGAAGTATTATCTCATCTTTGAGTTTTCTGGAAGAGTTTGAGAAGGGTTGTTTTTAGTTCTTTAAATGTTTGGAAAGCCAGTCAGTAAAGCCAGTCAGGTCTTGGGCTTTTGTCTTCTTTTCTTTCTTTTTTTAAAATTTGAGATTGGGTCTTGCTATGATGTCTGGGCTGCTTTTGAATTTCTGGATTCAAGTGACTATCCTCCCTTAGTCTCCTGAGTAGGTTGGATTACAGGTGTGTACCCCATGCCCAACCTGGACTTTTCTTTGATGAGATACTTTTTATTACTGATTTGATCTCCTTAGTTTTATTGGTCTGTTCAAATTTTCTGTTTCTTTTTGACTCAGTCTTGGTAAGTTATATGTTTGTTGGAATGTATCCGTTTCTCCTAGGTAATCCAATTTGTTGGTGGATAGTTGTTCATGGTAATCTTTTATGATCCTTTGTATTTCTGTGATATCAGCTGCAATGTCACCTTTTCTGTTTCTTTTTGTTAGCATCCTGTGTTCATTTATGAATAAAATACCTTTAAATCTTTCTGACATAGGGTGATTGTATATCTTGATTTGTAGGGGACAGTCATGGTTTATATCTATTGTCCTGGAATAATTATTAGTAGATCCCCATATCATTCTCAGAATTGTTCCAGGTTAGATAATAAATTAATTACATGGTCACTTTACTCTGAAGATATTTTTGAATTTTATTTTTAAGTTCTCTTCTATTCTTAAATTATTTCTATTTCTTTAGGGTGATGTTTTCAAGGTTTTTAAACTTTGATTGTCTATTGATATTTAAGAATAAGGAGTTAAGAATTAGTAGTTCTGGATACATGGATAGAACTTGTGGACTGGTAGACTCTGCTTTAGTATGGGTAGGCAGGAAACTGACTCTTGTTCTGGAGATTTCTAAAAGAAAGGATAAAAAGGACTGTTTCTGCAGTATCAATAGTCACACCAGCTGTCCCAGCTTTTTCCAGACCATTTGTATAATTTCTTCAGAGAAAAATGAAGCTTTTTAGAAATGGTGGTAATTTCCTGTCTCTCATGCATTCTGTATGGGGGGACGGGGGGCAATTGTTTTATATACGGACCTTTAATCAATCTCTCTTTTTAGTTCCAGTACTCAGTCCTCCCCTCTGCCTTGCCTGACAACTCAGACCCAGAACCTTTCCCAAATTCTGTGAGGCAGATTGACTTCGTCCTCTATTGCAACCCCATAACATTTCCCACTTGCACTTTTTGATTGTCAGAAATTTGCTAAAATCACTCATCCACTGATAGAGCCCCTTCCTCATCTCTTTACTGTTAGGGGTTCATGCCTTTTCCCCATTTACTATTCTTTTTGTGAGGTGTCAGGAGGAAGGAGATGTGCTCAATTAAACATCTTCAACAGGAAAATACTTGTCCTTGCCTCCCCTTTTATAATGAGTAGAATGATGCCTTTTCTATATACTTTTCTGGAAGAAAGTTCTGATTGAACCCCAGTATCCCCTCTCCATTTGTAATAAATGCTCCCCTGTCAACCATCTTTAGCTGGCACCTGGCAACCCGGAATAATTCTAACCTTCCTTGCAAATAGCTGTGGCCATGTGACTGAGCTCTGGCCAACTTGGTATAAATGGAAAGGTCTTGTAGCAGCTGGAACTGTCTTTAAGCGATAGTAAGCATGTACATTTGCTGTCTTATTCATTGCTGCTCTCCCGTCCTGCTGTCTGGACCATAGATGTCACTATTTTAGGCCATGAGGTTGAGGTTACATAAAGAGCCTGCATATCTGGCACCATGGAGCCTAATACCAGCCCTATACCTCTCATCTAAACTTATATAAAACAGAAACATTTTGTTTGCTTAAGGCAATGTTATTTTCAGTTTTCTTTCACCACAGAAAAACAATTAATACAACCTTAAAAGTTATCTACGAGTTACTTAAAAGACGATAATTGTGAAAGTAACTTGTAAAGTGTAAAGGGCAAATGTCAAATATTGTTATTATTCCTTGCATCAGATCAGATTTTGAGCTCATCTTCTGCACTAGTTACTTTTGAAGAGAATCCCCCTTAAATTATTTATTTTTATCATCAACAGCTGGCATAGAATTCAATATATTTATTAAATAAATTTTAGTATATTAAATGTACTTATATTTTTATACATTAAATAGATTTTAAATATATTAAAATTTTGGGATTCCCTTGAATATATTTTTTGAATATATTTTAAATATATTCAATGTATTTATTCAATGAATATATTTATTAAGTCAATGTTAACATATTGGATACATGATTTTAGTAAGTTATTACAGTTGACCCTTGAACAATGCAGGGATTGGGAACACCAACACCCCATGTAGCCAAAAATCTGCATATAACTTTTGGCTTCCCCGAAACTTAAGTACTAATAGCCTACTTTTGACCAGAAGCTTTCCCAGGAACATAAACATTTGATTGATTTGTATGTTTTATGTATTATATATAACAACATAACATAATTTTTATATGTATTATATACTGTGTGCTTGCAATAAAGTAAGTTAAAGAAAAGAAAATGTTATAGGAAAGTCATAAGAAAAATGTATTTACTTTTCATCAAGTGTAAGTGGATCATCATAAAGGTTTTCATCCTTATTGTGTTCACACTGAGCAGGCTGAGGAAGAGAAGGAAGAGGAGGAAGAGAGGAGGTGGTCTAGCTGTCCCAAGAATGGTAGAGACAGAAGAGGTAGAGGAGGTGGAAGGGGAGGCAGGAGGGACAGGTACACTCGTTGTAACTGCTATGGAAAAAAATCCTTGTAAAAGTGCATACATGTGTTCAAACTTGTGTTGTTTAAAGATGAACTGTAGTTCTTTAAAATAATGTCAAAACCATAAAAAGGCCAAAGAAAAGGGTTAACATATTTTCAATTCATTAATCTCCTTAATAAAAATTTTCTAAAAATAGAAAAAAATCCCAAAAATTCAATAGAAAAAATGAGCCAGGAACATGACATTGAAGACAAATGCAAATGATCTTTAAATACATGAGAAGGTTCACAACCTCACTGGCAACAAGATACATGCAAATGAAAAGCCACAGTAAAATACAGTTCCCCATCTTCCAGATTAGCAGAAAATCAAAAGTTTACCACCATCCTCTGTTGGTGAGACTGTGGGGACAGACATCCTCATACATGGTTGGTGAGAATGCAAAATCATGCTACTACTTCATGATAGGAACCTGGCAATAGCTACCAAAATTGCAGAAACATCACCCCTTCACCCAGCAGTCCTGCTTCTGGGAATCCACTCAGCACACCTGACATATGCACAAGGTTATTTATTACAGCAATGTAACGGCAAAAGACTGGAAGCAACCCAAATATTCATTGATGGGGGGCTATTTAAATAAATTATGGTGCAACATACAACAAAATGCTATGCAGCAGTCAAAGAAAAACTGAAGAAGTTCTCTGAATGCCAATATGGAAAAAGTCCCAGGATGTTTTCTAAAGTGAGAAGCAAACAAATAATAGGATATATAGAAAGCTATCTTTTGTGTAAGAAAAGTGGGGAATTAGAAATTTGTACTGATATTGCCATAATGAAAAAGAGTAAAGATAAAAATAGTTATCTAACAGGATGTAGATAAACAGGGATAGGAGTGAGACTTCTTGCAGCCCCCTGGGCTGAGGGCTGGTCTGTCATAGTCCAGTCCCCAACTAGTCTCCAGGCCTCTTATGATGGTTCTATTTCCCAAGGCCTGAGTGGTTCAGGCTGGTACCCACTTCGTTTCACCAGTATAGATTACTGCTGTCCCTTGGGACTCACTCTAAGACTTTCTTTCCCTGTGTAGCGTCCCCAGATCAGCACATTGAGACCCATCTTTCCTCCAGATTTCTCAAATTGCTACCATATCCATTTGACAATCAGTCTTGAATGGCTTTGCACCATCTTTTTTTTTTTTTTTTTTCTGAGACGGAGTCACGCTCTGTCGCCCAGGCTGGAGTACAGTGGCCAGATCTCAGCTCACTGCAAGCTCCGCCTCCCGGGTTTATGCCATTCTCCTGCCTCAGGCTCCTGAGTAGCTGGGACTACAGGCGCCCGCCACTTCGCCCGGCTAGTTTTTTTGTATTTTTTTTTTTTTAGTAGAGACCGGGTTTCACCGTGTTAGCCAGGATGGTCTCGATCTCCTGACCTCGTGATCCACCCATCTCGGCCTCTCAAAGTGCTGGGATTACAGGCTTGAGCCACCGCGCCTGGCCTGCACCATCTTTTTAATCGTAGTATTATTTATCTGTCTTCCTTTTTATTGCTTATCATATTTCATTTGTGTAAATACTTTTTATAGGAATGAGACTTTTTCATTGTTTTTAAAATGTATGTATGAGGCTGTTTTAACATGACCATATGATGTATTTACTCTGTGTGCCAGACACTATTCTAATACGAATATGAACTCACTCAGTCCTCATAAGGACACTATGATGTATTCAACAGTATGTAACAGAAACACTATTACTCTTGTGAGGCACTGAGATGTTAAGTAACTTGCCCAAGATCACACAACTAGTGAGTGACAATGGGATTCAAACTGAGGTAGTTACTCCCTGATCTTCAGTATTGTTTTTTAAAAAATCCTTTTTACCAAATACTTCTTTTTTGGGGACGGAGTCTTACTCTGTCACCCAGGCTGGAGTGCAGTGGTGCAATCTCAGCTCACTGCCACTTCTGCCTCCCAGATTCAAGTGATTCTCCTGCCTCAGCCCCCTGAGCACCTGGGATCACAGGCATGAGCCACCACGCCCAGCTAATTTTTGTGTTTTTAGTAGAGACAGAGTTTCTACATATTGGCCAGGCCAGTCTCGAACTCCTGACCTCAAGTGATCCGCCCGCCTCTGCCTTCCAAAGTGCTGGGATTACAGGCATGAACCGCTGTGCCTGGTCCTTTTTACTGAACACTTCTAACTGGATAATGACTTCAAGCCATTAGGCTGAACTGCTATCCCAGGCATGAACTCCAGGTAACCAAAAGAGATGAAGGCTGCTGAACTTCCATTGCTATTTGTTTATGAGTTTTTTCTTTAGCACTGAATCCTTGCAAAATGAGTGCTGAGCAAACTTCCATTATGCTGACCCTTGTGGGTGGATTACAGTTTCAAAACCATAGTAGCTTCCTGTTGCCCTCCCAAACCTTAACTCCAGTCCCCTGGCTCTATATTTTCTTAAGTGGGCGGGTTGCTCAATGGAGTGATCTGATAGGGAAACTTGCTGGAATAATGGGGTTCTCAGTGTGGTTGGCACTGTGCCCAAAGAGGCATTTGAAAATTTGGGAGAGCAGTTTTCTGGTCATCACAATGATTAAGTGACTACTGGCATTTAGTAAGCTACTGCCCAGGGCAGTCCTCATGGTCAAGAATTGCCTGAGTCCCACACAACTCTGTTTATCCCTCTGGACAATATGTAGGTGAAAAACCTGTTTTTAATCATCTAGAACCTTAACAAACATTTTGGTCTTTTTGTTTGTTTCGGGGTTTTATTTTGGTTTGTTTACTTTAACATACACGGAATTTCCAAAGAACGTCACCACTGTGTAAATCAAGGGAAGAATTTTCTTTATGGCGCTGGAACTTTATCAAAGGATTGTTTCAAATTATAACGTACCCTTAGGAGTCTACATTTGCAGCTGTCACAGTCATGGGGATTTCATCCAAGCATGGGAGCACTTCCTCATGTCTAGTAGTGCAGTCATTCACATGTTGAGGCACACATCATCTTATTGTAAGTTTCAATCGTATCTCTCTTAGCTATTACAGTTAAGAGATACTGATTTATTTGCACTTATGTATGCATCTAGGTTATATTATCTCTGAATTTCACTTCAGGCAGATAAGGAGGCATAATAAGTAGTTTTACAAGGGGCGTTGGGTCTGGCGGGTAAGATGATTGCCTCCTGTGCACACACGTAGGAGGTAGCAAAAGCACAGCGGACACAGTACAGTAGTGACTGCACAAAACCAGGAGGGGAACCCCGCCCCAAGCACAGCCCGGCTTCATGATCGTGTTGCAGATAATAATCCAGTTGCTGCCTCACCCTGTGAGCAGCTGCAGGAATCTGTCTGAGGGCGTGCTTTTCTCTGAGTCGCTGGAGTCAACTTTGGCTTTGATTTACAAGAGCTGGCAATTTCACTGAGTATATGACAGATCAACAGCAGCCTTTTCCTGTGCAAAACACCTGGGAGAACTTCCTAATAGGCCTACCACATGGCTGTCACTTAATGAATATGTAACAGAAGTACAATTTGATGGAAGTAGGAGATTCTAGCCTATTTTTTCTGGGTTTTAGAAGAATGCTGATAAAATTCCATACCTCTGGCTTGGTTTTCCAACCATAAAGATGTTTCTGGTCTAACATACTATCATCTTCATCATCAACATCGCCGTCATCATTATCAAAAAAGCACAATTTTGCCAAGTGTCTAATAGCTATTCATAGCAGCAGTGCCTGAGACTGCTCATCTTGATAATGCTGACTACGATCATTACAATTTTTATTATCCAACTCACTTATTCCACATTCAACAAATGTCTGTTGAACACCTAACCTATTCTTTGCCAGAGACTGTGCCAGGAATGAATAAGCATATGTGGTTCCTACTTTTGTAGAATTCATAGATTCAGGGAAGAAATCAATAGTAATAAATAATTATACAATTACATGTGCAGTTATGGCTAATTTAATTATGAAACAGGAGAAAAATTACTTGGACATCCCCTAGGTACCTGAACTCTTCATTTTTGCATCCTACCCCCCAAGTTGCTTCTCCCCTAAAATTTGATCTGAGTTGTCTGCACAGAAAACTGAGTCATTCTAGCAATTACTCTTCTAACTTCCCATTCTTGACACCTAATTAATCACTGAGTGCTACTAATTTTACCTCCTCCACATTTTTCTAATGCCTCTCTTCCTCCCTATCCCCATAACCCTGTTTATCATCAGCCTGGACATTTGTAACAGCTTTGCAACAGGTCTCTCTGCCTTTAGTCTTGGCATTGGTATTGATCAGGATTCAGTTGCAGATAACAGAATTCACTCTATCCAGTTTAAGTAGATGGTGATTTGTCATAAGGCATTAAATGGCTTACAGAAGTGCTGGAAAAGCTGAAGAAACAGGTGGAGCTTTTCAAAATGGCTTTGAGAGCCACATTGCAGAACCTGAGAGCATGGGATCTACTGCCTCTTTTATTATCCGGAAGCTGCGTGCCAAACAAAGCAGCTTCTGCTTGAGCTGCCAGCTCCAGAACCATGTCTCCATTGCCATAATCAGATGCCAGCATGCTCAGAAAGCCATGGCAATTAGGAAACAGCCATGATTCAAAGCAACTGTGCTCATGAAACCACGGCAGAAAAACCCAGCACCTCTATGAGCGAGGGGACCAGCAGAACCCCCAGGGATGCCGCCTCGCTTCCACCTTCCAAATCCCAGGAAAATACTTCTGACTGATAAAACCTAAATCATGTCCAAAACCCAAATTACACCCTAAAGGTGTAGTTTTGAGCTTTCTAGCTGCTGCAGAACTGCGGTAGAGGAAGGCTCCCTAGGAGAAGTTTGGAATAGACACGGAGTGCGAACCCACCACATCCACCGCTGTGATGGTTAATTGTAGATGTCCATCTGCCTGAATTGAGGGATGGCTGGATGGCTGGTGAAGCGTGGCTCCTGGGTGTGACTGTGACAGCGTTTCCAGGGGAGACTGAAGAGTGAGTCAGTGGATTCAGAGAGGAAGACACGCCCTCAATGTGGGCAGGCACCCTCCCATCGCCAGGGGGCCCAATAGGAACAGGCAGAAGAGAACAGACTTCTCTCTCTCTCTCTCTCTCTCTCTCTCTCTCTCTCTCTCTC
>NW_012112142.1:830298-860503 GCF_000951035.1 Colobus angolensis palliatus | reverse complement strand
GGGGTCTCAGGCCTTCAGCCTCAGCTGGGGGCTTTACCATCTTCTTGTGCGGTTCTGATGCTCCCAGACTTGGACTTGGACTGAGCCATGCTACTGGCTGCTCTGGTCTTTGCAGACAGCCTATTATAGGGCTTCCCTTCCTCTTTGCGTCAATTCCCTAATGAATCCCCTCTTGTATATCCTACTGGTTTTGTCTTTTTGGAGAACTCAGACTAATACAACCACGTTCCCCTTCAAATCACCGGACTGATGTTTCTGAAACACAAATCTGACTATGCCAGTCCTCTGCGGAAACTCTTTCCATGGTTCTCCATTGACCATAAAATAATGTGCAAGTTTCAGCTCTCACACTTGACTCTCTTGTGACACCAAGGTGTGCTCTCTGTGCCCTTTCAGGACGCACATCCTTGTTCATGCTGTCTCCTCTGTCTGGAGTGCACTTCCCACCTCACCAGACAAACATTTACTCATCCAAGACTCAGGTCAGGCATACTAGGAAGTCCTTCTTGAATTGTATGGGCTATAGGCTACCACTGCAGCTTTCTGGACATGCCTAGGTCTTGAAATCACCTGACCATGTTTCTGTCTACACTATTATGTGTTCTCTGGGAGGAGTAACTGGGTATCACACATCTTTGTACTTCGAGTTTCCATACAGTGCCAGCTCCAAAAACATGCGAAATAAAAGTTTGCCAGACTGAAATGAATGATACTAAATTGTGTCTTCAGTTGAGTTCCCTAGGAATAAGACTCAAAGGAAGAGTTCGCCTGCAGGAAATTTCCTGAGAGTGCTCTGGGACTCAATCCCTGCAGCAGGGCAGAGAGGAAGAGGAGAAAGTGGAGGAATCAAGTCTGGGCACAGGGAGAAGTTGGATAGTGATGCAGTCATAATGAGACCTCAGCTAGCCCCACAGTGAGCTCAAGACCTAAAAGTCCCTATAGAGCTGTCCTACCCTGAAGCAAGAGGTCCAGGTCTGTATAACCCCAAGTCAACTAGTTATTGGATGTGGGGAGGGCTTGTCACCTTAGGGTCAACAGCTTCCTTCAGGTGGGAGGAAATTACTGCAAGGTGACTGCATCAACCAGAGTTTGGTCACAGGAGAACCATTCAGATGGGAAGGTAAATGGAAAAATGGAGGGATGGATTGATAGATACATAGGTAGGCAGGTAGATAGATATATGGATGGATGGATGGATAGGTAGGTAGGTAGATAGATAGATAGATAGATAGAATGGGAAATTTACTTGCTGAAAGGACATGACCTATGCAATCATTGGAGCTGATTATATAGTTTATCTGAGTCTTTTGTTTCTGTGTCTGGTGCTCAAGCCTTCCCTTCTGATGGCCTGTCTGCAGGACGGGCCATCAGAAGGGAAGATGGAAGTGAAGTGGGAAATGCAGGACAAACTAGAACCTGTGAAGCTGAGCTTCAACCCAACAGGATGTGCTGAACCCATGCCAGTCTCTCTATCCAAGTCACCATCTTGGCTAATGGCTGTGTGGAGAAGCTGGCACCCTTCATCATGGCACTAAGAACTGTCAGCCACCAACACTACCAGTGTCTGGGGAAACGAGTGCCCTGGGACTGGAAAAGGGGATCGGGGTGGAGCACCACAGCAGCCACTCTATGATGTTGTTCACAGAACAGCACTTGGCAAGGTTTGTTCTTTATAGGGCCTCACTACCCAAGGATGACAAAATCTAGCTTGTGAAAACAGATAAAGCACAGTCAATGAATATCAAATAATGAAATAAAAATAAAACTGGTTAATAAAAATCATACCCTCATATACTACGAAATTTGAGGTGGCCAGAAAGAAAATAAGGAACATCCAGGGACCAGAGGGAATTTTTAAGGAATTCACAAGATTGAAGGTGATAGTGAGAGGGAAGTCTGAGCTGTGGGGAAATAGGCAAGGAAACAAATTATAAAAATGTATGATGTGTTGTTGTTTTCATGGAGAATATAGGAAGTAGGCTTTGAAGGATGAAAGTCTGGATAACACTAACTTAGAAATTCTGCCAATTAATTGTGCATTTCTAGAAATCGATTCATTCTTCTTTTCTTTCACACATTCCTACTCCTTGGCCATCACCTTGGTCAAGGATAGCACAATGTTGCTCCTTCTCTCTCCTTTCCTGTGGCAGACATCACTAATCAATTGTGGCATTCCTTTCTGAGTGCCCAAATAAGATTTCAGAATCCTTCTCAGCATCGTATTCCAGGTAGCCACTTCCAGTTGATGGTATGGAACTTAATAGCCATCCCTGCTCATAATCAGTTGCATTTATTTATACCTGACTTACAATTTCTTCTAAAAATGCCTGTTTCTCACATCATCTTTACCTGCTATAACAGACCTAAAACCCATGCCTGAGAACAAAAATTCTAGCCTCTATTCTACATCCTTGGCCTTAATAAAATGAGGCAAAGTGAAAGGATTTGAGGCTTTAAAAGCCTGTATCTCTGGCCATTTCACCATAAAACAGTCCCACTTCTTAGGGACATAGATTTAAGAAACAGGATCAATATTAGCAAGGACAAACGGAAGTGTGGTGAATAAATCCACCTGCCATTCTCGGAATATAAACTATTCTTGAGAAGCAGGTGTTAGAAAGAAATCGGAGAAAAGGAAATATAAAATAACTATACATGCAAAAATGATAGGGAAACTTCTGTTTTCATTAATAACAATTATGAAGAAGATCTACTTATAGTTGTACCTTGCTTTCAGCAATGGATGGATATGAACTGAACTTTCGTAAATCAATCCATTGGCTTAGATGCTCGTTTCAGAAACCTTCATATCTGATTTATTACCTTAGTGCTTTAACAATGCATTAATAGTGCATTCCTCTGGCCTTAGTCCCCAATTAGTTTTCTGTAAGCAAGCATTTAAATGTTAAGGAATGTTAAGAAATCTCTTTGGAAGGCAAATGATTCCTTTGAAGTGTAAATAACCCCCTCAGTTTATCTAATATTGATATTACCTGCTGCTATAATAGACATTTATATTTTTCAAAGTGCTACCACACTTAAATGTATTTGATCAGCCAAATGACTCTGTAGAGAGAGTGTGGGGTTGCCATGGCTCCCACTTTCTGAAGAGGAAACAGGAAGTGTGTTTCATAAGTGCTTTGCTTACTGGAGTTCACATGGGTAGTTAGTGACAGTTAAGACTTGGTCCCATGTCATCTGGCATGTGGCCAAAACTATGTTTCCAATTGGAGTGTACTATGTCAAGTGTCATGTCTGCTTATTTTTTGAGGTGACATCAATTGTATCAAGTTCTCTGAATTCTAGTGTATTCCAAATGATCTGCTTACTGAGAAACTGAACTATGGTGCTATTCAATGTTTCTCAATATTTGGTGTTCATCAGACTTATCTAAGATGCTTCTTAAAAATGCAGGTGCTAGGCTGAGGCAGGTGGATCACGAGGTCAAGAGATCGACACCATCCTGGCCAACATGGTGAAACCCCATCTCTACTAAAAATACAAAAAAATTTAGTCAGGCATGGTGGCGTGTGCCTGTAGTCCCAGCTACTTGGAGGCTGAGGCAGGAGAATCGCCGGAACCTGGGAGGTGGAGGTTGTAGTGAGCCGAGATCACGCCACTGCACTCCAGCCTGGTGACAGAATCAGACTCCGTCTCAAAAAAAAAAAAAAAAAAAAAAAAAAGCGCAGGTGCTGTGAGACCCACCTCAGACTTGTCAAATCTGAGTCTCTGGGGTGGTGGCAGGGAAAATATCTGCCCCTTCACAGGCTTTCAAGCCAATCCTAAAATGCAGCCATGTTTGAAAACCACTGGTTAAACTACCTACGTGGCTTCAGGTAAGCACATAAAACCATCATAGGCTTAGATAACACAGTAGCCAGACTCAGAGAGTTAACATGCAGCCATTGGCTAGAGATTATACATATAGACTAAGTACATCACTGTATTTGGAATACACAGACTGATCTTGGATTGTGTACACAGGAGTATGATGAACAGAAGGACCAAAAGGATTTTGACTACAGCACTGTTTGCCACTACAAAACCACAAAATGGCTTTTCTCTCCACCCTTAGATACACGCCAGGGGAAAAGGACATGATCCCCACTGGGACTTTCTCAGAGACCTTCAGGTAATAGGTTCTATTCAAGGTCTTGGGGGTCAACTTCTGGGGGACCTAGAATGTGGCAAGAAGAATGCCATTCACCAACCCCAATCCTCATCCTCCAGGAAGCCTTCCTAAGCCAACTCGCAGTGTTCTTGTGTGCAGGTGCATCCATAAAATTACTTCCCAAATACGGAATGTGAGAGAAAGTGTGGCCTATTTTCTGGGTGGTGAGAGCAGGGTTGCCTTCTTCATGTGATCTCTCTTCTCTCATCTTCGGGATACAGGGAATACAGTAAAGAACTCTCTCGGTCTCAAAGGGAATGTCAGCGACTTGAGTGGAAGGAGCATGGGTCCCTAAGTGGCTGGACGGAGCAGAGCCCATCCCTCACCTCCCTCAGTCTCCAACCTCATTGGGCTGTGATGTCAGTGAGGTTAGAGAAAAGTAAACTCTGGTGGGGAAGGAGAGTAAAACTGCCTGGGCTTTGGGGTCATTTGTCACAGCAGGTAGCCTGCCCTGCCTAGCACAGACGCATGCCTCATCCTCTTCCCAGATGTCCACCTGGCTCCAGGTGCAATCTCATGACCAGAAGGATACATTTTTACTCTCTTACACCCACACTCTTCCCCATCCCTTTTCAGCACTTAGGAATCAACTCTTTCCTTTTCCTCCTGGCTCTTTGTTTTCTAGTCTGCAATTAAATTTTTCCTGGAAAATGTTTACTGCAATTAAACATTAATGCAAAGCCTATTTGTCCTCTACTCCTCTGGTGACATTTTAGTTCAATATATAATCAAAAGGTAAGAAAACAAAGGGCAAAGCCCTCTGATATGAGTTTCCAACATCTAGTGCCAGGTGCTTAAAGGTAGAACACAGCTGAAAGCTGACAGTCTCCTCAGGGTCATCCGGGGAACCCATCTTCAGCCCCCAGGTGAGCTTAAAGGAAGTCTCCTGAGGCCAGATGCCTACCAGCAGCTGCTGGTGGAAATTGCATTCGGGAAGATCGTTCTTCTGTTAACCCCAAACACTGTCTTCTCCGGAGCTCTTGGATGTGCTGTCACATCAGGTGTAGCGGCGAGGGAACAGACTTGGTGGGAAGAGAGGGCAGGGAGAAATGCTTCAGGCTCCCACCATTTATAAGCTGCGTGATATTCAGTGACTTTTTTAACCTTTCTGAGCCTTAGTTACTGGATACATAAAGTAGGAATGGCATTAGTAGCTACCTCCTAGATCTGTTATGAAACAATACCTGCAAAATACTTACTTCCTGGCACCTAACAAGTGTCAGTAAGTGTGAGCAATTGTGGTGGCAATTGTGCTTGTGGCTGTTGTTATTACAATATCTGGTTTCTTCTGCTCCTGAGCTTCTGGTGATTGTCCAGCTGTTCTACAGGAACACCGTGCCCCCCAAGCATGCTGAACTACAGTTTTCTCGATTTTAGAGATAGAAGGGATGATCTTCGCAAAAACCTCATTGTACAGGTAAAGGGCCTACAGTGTAGGGCTATGAAAGGACATGCCTGGTCTCTTAGTGGTTCCACTGCAGTCAGCCCCAGAACCGAGGCTTCTCCTCCAATATCTTTCCTGCCTCCCCACTCTTCCAGTGGGTTTTTTCCTACAACCTTCAGGTTCTGAAACTGGACTCCCCGGGTTCAAATCCTGATCCTGCCAATTCCTAACAGTGTAGTAATAGGAAAGGTCCTTAACCTCAGTGTGCCCCAGTGTGACCTTGACTACGAAGTGGGGAGAACAATCGTCCTGGCCTAGGATGGACATTAACAGGACAGAGTGAACGGTGTCTGTGCTTGGGAACTGGGCCCAGCCACCCAGGCCCATGACACTCCACTGAGCCACTCCCACCTCTCAGATGTGACAAACTTCAGGACACGTTAGCCCCCAGCTCTGCTGACTTGGTGTGTTCCGTGGGCCAGGGCTGACCCGTCAGTCTCATCGTCTTTAGCATTTCTAGCAAGTGTTCCCCAGCAGCTCTGCTGAGTGGCACGGCCTAATCCTGCCTGCCAGCTTTACAAAATCAATCTCAAACCACTTCAGCAGGGCGACCGGCCAGGATTTAGCAGTCACTCCTAATGGATGAGAAAATGAAGCCCCGTGTCCCCTCGTGTGTGCTGAGTCAGTGACACAGCACCACTTGGGAGCCGGGGCCACTCCTGGGAACCCCACTCCCCACACACAGCTCTGGCCTCACACTTCCAAGCCTGGATGCCCCCGGTGAGCTCAGGCCCATAATCCCACGCTAGAACTCCCAGGACCTCCAGCTGCTGTGACTGCTACAGATGGAATGTGCTGCAGTCAAAAACCTGCAATGGAGTCCACAGAACTCCCTGTCAGCAGAAAGTCCTCACTCGCTGCAAAGAACAAGGTGGCTGTGGGGTGACTGGAGGCGAGAGAGAAAAATCCTCCCACAAACACTGTTAATCCCTATTTGATAGAGAGAAGAGGAAGGGCCCTCATGGTAAGACACATCAATTAGATTACCATCCTTGCCCCTGGAAACCTCTGGGAACTGAATGTGATCCTTGGACAGGCAGATTGGAGGGGTCTTAGCCAACTTGCTGGAATTATTAAAGCAATCACAAGTGGGCGCTGGGCTGGAGGCTCCTAAGGAGGAAAGCACAGACCCCAATTCTCCTTGCTCCTGCCTCAGCCCTATTTCCTAACCTCTCCAACAGTGAGCTGCCCATCAAGCCTCCATTCCAGTCACTCCTGTGACCCGCAGAAAAGGAAGGCACCAGGGCCGTAGGGGAGAGAACATACTTCAAGCATTTCTGCTGCTCCAGATGCCTCTATCTCCCTTTCCCTCTCTCTCTCTCTCTCTTTCTCTCTATCTCTCAGCTTCAACTTTTGCAATGGGGCCAGCCGCCTCATTCAGTGACTCCATGAGGAGAGTCCTTACCTGAGCCCCCGTCTCCCTCCCCTGTCTCAAGTAGAGGAATCCAGATGCCTTGGGCAGCCTCTCAGACAGGGAGGCATCTCCACAGAGTGATTTGTGGCCTGTGCGGTTGGGGCAGGATCATTAAGTATGTTGATGGCAACCCGTGAGCATGTCACAGGGTTACTGAGCATTGAGACAAGAGTGTGGGGCTCTCCCAAAGGAAATGGAAACAGCTGTTTTCAACCTCATCAGCTCATCTTCTTCCTACGAAACTTCAGTCTTACACCAACAGCCCCAAACTCCATACTGAAGCTGCCTCCTCCTGCTCTCCTCCCCTATGAAAGGAATGCTTTCCCTAGGCTGAGAGTGCAGGTGGCATTTTAGGTGCTCAAGGGTAGTCCTTTGACATGGGCATGATTTACTGAACCTGATACTGGTAACCTCCAGCCTCTCGCCTCCCCCATCCATCTCTTTTTAATCAGTGAGACTGGATTATGATTCTGCTTAGAAACAATGGTAAGCCATGTGGCCCCCATATCAAAGTAATCCCCAGGCTTCAGTGGCAAATAAAAAGCAGTCTCCACGGAGGCCTTGAAATGGCAAGGCTTGGAATGTGATCTGCAGTACAAGCTCCTGCCTGGGCATCTCCCAGCACTGAGTATTGTGGGAGATTTGTGAAAAAGAAGGGGAAAGAGAAAAGCCCACGACAACTCCAGAATTGTTTCAGTTTTGTTAGCAAAGACAAGATAAGCAAAACAATCTCTATAAAATTCAATTAATTTTTTTCTTGCTAATTCATTTAGCCGTGTTTATCACGAAGGCTGAGACAGCAAATCTCAGGGGGCAGTGCTCCCCCACACCACACCGAGATGTTGTTGCACAATAAGGAAGCAAGTCATCCTAACCAAGGTCACCTGTCCATCACATGGCACCTTGAGAGCCACTTCTCCTCGGGAGTGGGAGTGAGGGCTGATCTGAGTCACTTCTCATTCCTCGCTCCTGAGATTGCGTGGTGGTGGCAGCCAGCAGCTGGCTTTCTGCTCTCTGATCCCCAGCTCTCTTCTCTGCCTGGCTGCATAAGAGAAGACCTCCTCACCCCGCCTCTCCAACCCTTGTAATAAAGGACTTTTGCAATTGAAAAGCTAGATCATCTGTCCATAGAATTTTCTGAGAATATTGTAGCATAGAACTTTTTGCCCAAGGCAGCTGAATGTTAAAGACATTAGTTAATTAAGTCTCAGAATACTGTCATCACTGTCTACTTCCTCTTGGGCCAAGAGACTAAAGAACACAGTGCATCCAGACAAGGCCAAAGAAAAAGACAGCAGGGAATGAAATTCTCCAACCCTAATATTATTCAGCACCTTAAGTCTTATTGAGGTGCCTAAGAATGGGGCTGCCTTGGGTCAGGTGGACTATACCCAGGACTCACTTTGGAAGACTTCAAAACTAACCAGGCCCTGCCCCTTCCTAGCTGTGTGAATTTGGGCAAATATCCCAGTTTCTCTGAGCCTCAGTTTCTGCATCTGAAGAATGGAGCTCTTAATACCTACTTCATAGGTTGTTGGAAGAATGATCTATAAGAATATATGTGAAAGTGCCATTGAAATATTTGTACCCATAGAGTAGGATGGGGCCTCAGAGGGGCAGGTAACTTACTAAGACTTCTTAAGCCTCCCTAACAGCTAGGAAACAGCAACAGATGATGACTGAAAACTCTAGAGTCGTCCAGAGGTAAAGGTCACCCTACAGATGGTGTGTGACGAATACACCATTGTTATCAGTCCTCTCCTGCAGGAAACAACATAAACTCTTTTTATGCATCTTAAAACACACACACACAATGCTCTTCAATAGTGGTTAGTAAGCGTCTGTATGTGTTCCTCGTCATCGGGTTTTTAGAAACCTAATTGCTGAAGCTGATGTCTCTCCCTGAAGTAAGCTGATCTGCTCAAGTGTCCCCTTTTGCTGCTTTGACACCTCCACGGAGCTGCCCGGTGCCATCCACGGCTCGTGCAAACACTCTCCTCTGAGATTATGAGCGAGTGACAGCACAGCCTTTCAAGGTGTGCTAAATGAGAAATGTGCAATTTAGAAATGTGCAAAGCATTCACATGTTTGAATGAAGGACGGCAACTGTCAAGGCTGCCGGCATTGAACGGAAATTGATGTTCTGGTTGCTATTTACCTAGCAGAAATGAGTTCTGGGAAACCAGCCTCAGCAAGAGAGACAGAGGAGCAGGTGGACAGAGGAAGAAAGCGAATCCTCTTGATAAGAGTTTCCCCCTTTGTTACTTTCACTCCCCTGGTGCATCTCTGCTGGTAGTTTGCTTCATGGGTCTTTGCGGGCTATGACTTAGTGAATCCCAGAAGAAGCCTGTGACTATTGACAGGGGAGATAACCTTTGCTTCTTTTAGGGTATGTGTCCCAGTCATACTTGGAAGAGAAGGAAGTGGAACCATAGGGTGGAGGAACGCCTTTGGAACAGTCCAGCAATTTCCCACTTCTAACAGACCCGGTTCTGGGACACAAAGAGAGCCCAATGACCCAGCGAGATGCCAGGTTCTGCCTGGAGACTGGCTGGCTGAATCCACGTGCATCTCAGGTAAAGCGTATCAGATAAGGGACCACTCTGTCCCTGCTCTGGGAAGCAGGGAAGCAGAGAAGCTTTGCTGTGATTACCAAACTTAAAAGGCTGTACCTCTCCAACCTCTGTGTGTTTCAACTGCAAAAGAATCTTCAGCCATCAGCCCTGGCCTCGTGCTTCCACTGAGCTCTGGGTCCCTTTGCACTGCCCTTATTTTATGGTGACTGTTTTTATATCTGCCCCTCATGTACCAGAAAGAAAAGCACCCCAGCAGAAGCAGGCCCTTATTTTTAAAAAGTGACCCCAATAAATCTCATGTATCATTCAGTCATCACAAACCCTGAGGGGTATTTGTTCATTCTCAACAGGTTTTGGCTTTAGGTGATTGGAGAGAGAGGGAAAAGGGGTTTCATAGACCCCTTTGGAAATCTGATAAAAGCTACAGATACCAGGGTAGAAAAATGAACACACATGCTAGAAGTTGTATATAATTTCAGGAAGTTCACACTTTCCTTGAACCTCAGATTAAGAAACCCTACTCCAGTTGTTTCCAAAAGTAGGGAGGTGACTAGATCTCTGTCACCCATCCTTGGACCAGAAGGACATTTGTATAGAATTAGTAAGTCCCTGATTCTCTACACACAACCCTCTTCACTTGGACAAGGTGAATGACCTCTTTGATGCTTGTCTCTTTGCTGTTTTTGGAAACAGTGCTTTTACCTGGTAACAGAGCATGGTGTGTGTGTGTGTGTGTGTGCAGCGAAAGGCATCAAGATAAAAAATCGCCCCCTCACTCATCAGACAACAATGGACTCTGATAGAAATTGGTTTTTCTTTTGATTTAGAGCTTTAAAAATCAAAATATAAACTACATTTTCATGGACTGCTTCTTAAAAGCTCTCCAAATGGTTTTATGCTACTATTCAACATTATCCATATCCACATGCACTGTCAAATACCTACTATTGGGTAATGCCTTTTTCTTGAAGGTTAGTTCCCAAGTGAGCTGTAGAAAAATGTTCATGAAATACCTAAGGGCACTGAGATTTCTGGTCTAGAGGAAAGGATTGCCTAGTGATTTTTAACTGCTCCTACACCACTTCTTAGAGGAATAGGGATTTAGCAACTCATTTGTTGGCTATAGATTCAGAACCCGTAAAGGTAAGGTGCCATGATTTTATCATTTGTGACCAACCTCCCAAATTCATATATTGAAATCCTAACTCCCAAGATGATGGTATTAGGAGATATTGCATTTGGGAGGTGATTTGATCATGAGGGTGGAATCCTTATGAAAGAGATTAATGCCCTTATAAAAGAGGCCCCAGAGAGATCCCTGGTCCCTTCTGCCACGTGAGGACTCTACGAGAAAATGGCCTTCTATGAACCAGGAAACAGGTCCTCACCAGACACCGAATTTGCCAGTGTCTTGATCTCAGACTTCCCAGCCTCCAGAACTGTGAGTAATAAACTTCTGTTAATAAGCTACCTAGTCTAAGATATTTTGTTTGTTTGCCCTTTCCAGGGCAGCTTTGTTTAAACTAGGTGCTCAGAGGAAAAGAGAAGGCAGGGAAAGAATGAATAGACCTGTAGAGAAAAACAGAGGCAAAGTGCCCTGTGGACAGGAAGAAAGAGCAAGCAACCTTGGTGCCTGTGGCTGGCTAAGGAGATTCTGTGCAAGGATGCCCACCAACGGTCCTCCCAACCCAGTGTGTGCATGCTACTCTCCCCTTCAGGAGGTGACATCTGTTCACCTGCCCTTGAATTCAGCTGGTCTTATGATTTACTTTGACCAAGAGAATATGTTGAGAGTAATGCTGTGTGATCTCCAGAACAGGCCTTAAGAGACCTTGCAGTTTCATTTTCACCCTCTTGGAAGCCAATCACATGTAAAAATGCATGGCCTTGGTTTCTGAACAATAAAGACCACGTACTGAGAGAGAATTTATGTGAAGGAGAACTGAAAGGTCCCAGCCCACAGCAAAGACCAAGCCCCAGACGTGCAAATGAATCCGTTTTGAATGCCCCAGGCCAGTCTAGCTACCTTAGCTGACACGATGAGAGGGGAGAGACCCAGCCACACCAGCTTGTCTAAGGTGTTTGAGCCATTGCATGTGAAGTCCCAGACATGTAGAGCAGAGATGAACCAGCCATCCTAAGCCCTGCCCTAGTTCCTGACCCATAAAAATCACAAGAAAATAAAGTGGTTGTTGCATTGAACCTCTAGGTTTTACGGTCATTTGTTGCACTGCAGAAGATAACTGCCGCCCAAGATCCCTTCCTTTTTCTTCTTTACCAGCAGAAACAGATTGTACATGAAGTCACAATTGGCCTACTAAAAAAAAGGCTTTCTCAAATCAAAATTGCAGTGAGATACCATCTCGTGCCAGTTAGAATGGTGATCATTAAAGAGTCAGGAAACAACAGATGCTGGAAAGCATGTAGAGAAATAGGAATGCTTTTACACTGTTGGTGGGAGTGTAAATTAGTTCAACCATTGTGGAAAACAGTGTGGCAATTCCTCAAGGATCTAGAACCAGAAATACCATTTGACCCAGCAATCCCATTACTGGGTATATACCCAAAGGATTATAAATCATTCTACTATAAAGACACATGCACATGTATGTTTATTGCAGCACTGTTCACAATAGCAAAGACTGGGAACCAACCCAAATGCCCATCAATGATAGGCTGGATAAAGAAAATATGGCACATATACACCATGCAATGGTATGCAACCATAAAAAAGGATGAGTTCATGTCCTTTGCAGGGACATGGATGAAGCTGGAAACCATCAGTCTCAGCAAACTATCACAAGAACAGAAAACCAAACACCACATGTTCTCACTCATAAGTGGGAGCTGACCAATAAGAACACATGGACACAGGGAGGGGAACATCACACACTGGGGCCTGTTGGGGGGTGGAGGGCTAGGGGAGGGATAGCATTAGGAGAAATACCTAATGTAGATGATGGGTTGATGGGGGCAGCAAACCACCATGGCACATGTATACCTATGTAACAAACCTGCACGTTCTGCACATGTATCACAGAACTTAAGTATAATAAAAGAAAAAAAATGCTTTCTTATCTTTCTTTCCGTCATGGATCACCAAGTGGCTAAATTCCGGCCAATGAGATGTCACTGGGTGGAAACTCTCAGAGAATTTTCCAAAAGGTTAGATGTGTCTAACATTCCTTTTCATTTTATGTCCCTCTGTCTTTTTCCAGACTAGGAAGCAGACATCCTCCTTCGATGAGCAGCAGCCACTTTGCAACCATTCAAGGGTGGACAAAAGTTCCACCCCTGAATTCCTAATGACATGGACGACTGCAACTTTTGAAATTATTTCATGAGAAAAATAAGACTTCTGATTGTTTAAGCCAATATAACTAGTTGTTGGGGTTTAGTCATTGTTTTGTTCCTTTTTTATTGTTTATTTATTTGTTTTGGTTGCTCACATCAAGCACAATTCCAATTTACATATTGCGAATTCCAGGCCCCACTGGAATTTGCCATTCAAGACTCAGCTGCATTTCAGCCCTCGGATTCTGTGAGATAACTCTGTATTTTAATATTTTTCATTCTTTTCTTCAGCTAACTTGAGTAGGTTTCTGTTACCACTAATCAAGCAATCCTCGCCAAGACAAGGAAGCTTGAGTTGAGGGCACAAAGGGAGAATATTGTAAGGGTGATGCTCTCTTTTACTGAAGACAAGGCCAGAGACTATTTCTCAGCAGCCAAAGAGGTTAGGGCTATGACCTACTCAGGTTATAAGCCATTGGAAAGATTTCCAGGGGTCTTTGAACAACCTCCTTCCTTGGAAATCATCTGAGTAGGGTGGGCAGCTGCTTTTGGGGGCTGGGTTAGTTAGGTATGGCCCTCTCTGTAGGCAAGGGCATCAGAGAGGTAATCTTAGATGTGGAGATGCAGTTTCTTTATATAATCAAACAGGCAGCTCAAGCAAAGAGCTAAAGGCATTCCTGGTCCTCTGTCTGCACTCCGGTGAGGCTTCAAGGAAGAAATCGCCAAGCTAAAGGGAGCACAGGCATGGTCCCTTCTACTGGTATTCTCTGTCCACAGGCTTCAGTGCTGTACTTAATGGTGTAGAATGGAATCGTCCTATTCATTAGTTCTGGTTTCTTTGAAGCATCTTCTTCATAGCAATCCTCCAGTTGCAGGTTTCTTCTTTCCTGACTTATTGAAGCAGTGGATACGATTTTTAGATCTGACTGCTCTTGCCATCTGCAGTGGAGGTTGATGCTGGGTAAGACCATGCTGACTGTGCTGCTACAGGCCCCGGGTCCATTTTGATATGGTTTCTGGGTAGCACCATTTCAGCCCTCCTGGGGTGCTTAGGAGTAGTGTTTAAAAATCCCAGAGCCAGCCGCCATCCATAGCAGGTAGTGGGTCCCAAGTTGCTGCTGCTCCCCATGAGGAGAGAGCACTGTTCTCTGCCTTCCTGCTTGCAGGATTGCTCCAATTTAGAAAAGGCCTACAGAAAAACAAATGTTCATTTCCTTCACAGAACAGCTGAGAGCCTCTCTTTTTCACACAACTACGAACTTCCTTCCAATAGAATTATTGATACTTAAATGTCATCTCAATGGTAGCAGAAATTTTTCACTCCTTAGTGATTTGGGGGCTGGGAAAAGGTGGAGAAGCAGAAAATTTGATAGTTCTTTTTAAAATGTCTTATACGAGGCATTTTCTGGAAGATGTTAGTTTGTTACTATCCAGCATTTGACCCCAAAGAGAAAATTGCATTCTGATGGAAAACTAGAAATTCATTTCTGAGCACTAAATTGTAGACATTTATCTGGAAAGATGCTCAGCATGTATTTTTAAGTGAAAAAAGGTGGGTTGCAAAACTATGCATGGTATGATCTTAATTTTGTCTAAATAAAGAGAGAAAAAGAAATGAAAGAAGGAAAGAGGAAAGAAAAAAAATCATTTTAAAGATATAATTCTGTATATCCAAAAAAGACTATAAATGTTAAATATTAACAATTGTTATGGTATTTATTGGGATGGGATTACTTGTGATTTCTGATTTCTTTTACTTACTTTTATCTATTTTCCAGATTTTCTATGATGAACAGTAAAACATTATTAAAAGTGTTATTTTAGCTGACATTAATCTTGCATACCATTTCTAAAAACCTTATATTGTTGTTTCTGACAATATTAACGTATACATGGGTTTTCCAACTATAGCTAGTTATCTATTGTTTTTGTTAATGAACACAACAAAGAATGGAACAGATAGGGCACATAAATAGTTCAAACTGTCTTAGAATGTTGTCTTCTCTCTTTATTTGTAAGTTTCCAGATGAATTTACGATGGTTCTATTACTCGTCATGATTCTTCATTCACCCACCAAATAGTTTTTGAGCATCTACTATGCGTGGTGAGCTAGAGAGAAACTATGGCTAGGAGACACTATCTCTCTAGGGCCTACTCAGAGTGGATGATGAGTTCCATCCTGAAATCTATTTTCTGCTGAGGGTCCAGGTCACTGCAGTGCATGTGAAAAAAAATGTGCTGAGACAGTGTGTGGGCTCAGGGGGAAATAAAGCCATGGTCAACTAGGAGGCTCTGCCATAGCTGTAGTAAGAAGAAATGAGGCAGGTGCATGGTTGATTGGCCAACCTTGGTGATGTTTATGGTCAGGGAAAAAAAGGAACACAGGAATAGAACAAAACAAGAGCAAAGAATGTGATTAACCTATGTAAGAAATACTTGGCCTTCAACTAAGAGAAAGCTGATGATATGGTTTGGCTGTGTCCCCATCCAAATCTCATCTTGAATTGTAGTTCTCGTAATTCCCAAGTGTTGTGGGAAGGACCCAGTGGGAGATAATTGAATCATGGAGTTGGTTTTCCCCATACTGTTCTTGTGGTAGTGAATAAGTCTCATGATATTTGATGGTTTTATAAGGGGAAACTCCTTTCATTTGACTCTTATTCTCTTCTCTTGCTTGCCACCATGTGAGACGTGCCTTTCACCTTTCACCATGATTATGAGGCCTCCCCAGCTATGTGGAACTGTGAGTCCATCAACCTCTTTCCCTTATAAAGTACCCAGTCTCAGATATGCCTTTATTAGCAGCATGAAAACAGACTAATACAGCTGGCCTTTGCCCTGCCCCTACTCCCACCTCTAAGGCTGCTGGTTTTCCAATTTGCTTTTCCTGTCCCCTGAAGTTCTGCACAGTCATTGAGAGCCTGGCCTGCTAAAGTATTTGCCTTTCCTTCCCTTTTTCTCCCTTACCTCCATCTGAAGGGAATACCTTCGAAAGCAACGATCCTACAGGACCTTGATTCTCTGCAGCCCTTCTAGCATCCTATCTGCACCTGGATAGTATAGATACCCACTGGAATCTTGTTTCTTTTTCATTCAGGAAAGCAAAGATCAAGGGTAAGTGTGCCATTTTGACAAAAATAAAATAAATTTGAAAATGCTGGGGATATGTGGTTTGCTGATTCCCACCCTTACAGCCACAACCACTTACAAATCTTTCTAATGTTTTGTCAGATTCTGGATCCAATACCTCGCAGTCATGCAAAGATGCCCATAATGGTTATTTATGTTCTTGGCGAGTTTATTCTCCCATTCTGCTAAGGTCATTTATTTCCACAGGAGGGTAATACCATACAATATTGGTTTTCATGAGGTGCTGCACTGACATTTTTGTACTGCAGGAGCAATGGGGGCTTAGGGAGGCTGACCAAGTTCAAGGGTAACCAGCTTAGGAGCAGATCAGAGCTGAGGAGCCTCTCAGTCCTTTATCCATAGGTGTTCCTTAAGTTGGTTTTGTTGGACAAATTCTAAGCATTGGGTTAAAAAACCATTTGCGTAAACAGAGTGGGGTCCCAGGAGTGGGACACAGTGGAAGGGGAGGACAGAGAGACAGGCACATTGGGTGTAACTTTTATTGAAAACAATTAGCATTTCAGTGGGCTTACAGAGTCCAAACCTGTGTTGTTCAAGGCCAATTGCATTAACAAAAATTATGTGTAAGGCTGGTGGTGGGGGCACATGGAGCCAGCACTTGCTATGAAAAGTCTAGGGAGCTTTCCAGTGGGTAACAAGAGAATAAACCTGAATGTGTAACTTCTGTTTTTGACGATGAACAAGAGAATGTACCCTAATTTAGGGAAGAACACCCTCTTATCTCTGTTCTTGGCTCATCTCAGCGCTCAAACAGTAGTAGAGTCTGAGGTGAGGGAAAATGAGAAATCATAGCAGTAAAGAAAAACCTGGGAGGCTGAGGCAGGAGAATCGCTTGAATCCGGGAGGCAGAGGTTGCAGTGAGCCGAGATCGTGCCACTGCACTCCAGCCTGTGCAACAGAGAGGGACTCTGTCTCGAAAGAAAGGAGAGGAGAGGAGAGGACAGGAGAGGGGAGGGGAGGAGAGGGGAGGGAAGGGGAGGAGGAAGGCCCATGAGTGAATAAACTCAGTGACTTAAAGGGTTCCTTGGGATAAGTGAAAAAGCCATGAAGCTTAGAAGAAGTGGGACACATGAAACCTGTCTCCAGTTTGGGACATACCCAGTAGGACGAATTCCACCTCGCCCAGCTTCTTGAAAAGCTGGGGTGCCTGAGGAAAAGGGAGATTTTTCTTTCATGGAGTAAACAGGTAGTGTAGGTTAATGTTTCATGGGTTGTGTGAAATCCCCAGAAGTCTCAGGACATTAAACAGCACAGTAGATTAAACGACACCAATTACCATTACATTACCGTGAGAGAACGATTAAAGTGTAAACCATCACAAGGAATTTGAGTGATCTACATGACTCAATCAGCAAAGTAACCACACCATGAGAAGCTTTTGAAGCTAATGGAGAAGCGTCCCTGCATGCCAAGTAGCAAAACGCCTAAGTTACAATTCAACCTGCTCCAGGAGCTCAGGTGCTCTTAAGCCACTTGACGTAAGTATATATCAATTCCTAAAAATTAATGCTGTGGTATCCTAATAACTTACACTGGAGTAGCTCTTTGCAGACACTCAATATAACAGTTTTTATTAAAAAGTTGACACATATTATTGCAGAGCATTTCTCCTCCAATGACAATTCTTAATAAGTATAGAAAACACACAACAGAGAAACATCATGTTTAATAAGTATTTATTATGTCCCCACAGCATGCCATTGCTGAAAAGGATATAGACATAGAAAGGAACTTTACCCTCAACTAAATTAAAACCCAAAGAAAGGAAGAGTTGACCCTTGAACAACATGAAGACTGGGGAGCCAACCTCCAATGCAGTTGAAAATTCACGTATAAATTTGACTCCCTCAAAACTTTACTAATAGCCTACCACTGACTGGAAGCCCTATCCATAATATAAACAGGCAATTAACACATATTTTAGGTGTTATATGTATCATATATTGTATTCTTACAATAAAGTAAGCTAAAGAAAGGAAACTTGAGAAAATCATAAGAAAGAGAAAATATATTTACTATTCACTACGTGGAAGTGGATCATCATAAAGATCTTTATCCTTGTTGAGTAGGCCGAGGAAGAGAGGGAAGAGGAGGGCTTGTTCTTGCTGTCTCAGGGGTGGCAGAGGCGGAAGAAGTGAAGGAGGTGGAAGGGGAGGCAGGAGAGGCAGGCACATTAGCATAACTTTTATTGAAAAAAATAGCATTTCAGTGGGCTCGCAGAGTTCAAACCTGTGTTGTTCAAGGCCTATTGCATTAATAAAAATTATGCGTCAGGCTGGTTGTGGGGGCACATGAAGAGAGCACTTGCTGTGAAAAGTCCAGGGAGCTTTCCAGTGGGTAATAGGAGAATAAACCTGAATGTGCACCTTCTGTTTATAATGGTGGTGAACAAGAGAATGTACCCTCCTAGCTTATTTTCTTCCCATCCCACTCCTGCAGGAATAGAATTAGAAATGCAGCTGCATATAGAATTTTTTGCATGTAGGCAGTTACTTCTAAGATAGTCTCCGTTGGCCAACCTGTTCTGATGACATTTCATATAGAAACTGTAAATGTCCTTGCCTCAATAGAGAGTCCTGATATCACCCAGGTGACATCAACACTGTGGCGTCATTGTGTTCTTTCCATCAGAGTTTAATTTCCTCAGTTCAAACACAAGTCCTGATAAAGAACCACCTATCACTCTGCCCAGTTCCTCTGACCTACTTTGACCAAATGAAATAACATCTATATTGAACGCGGCTTTTTATTTTCCCTGACCAGGCAAATCTTCAGAGGAGATGCTGGCGTGCAGTGCAGTATTTCCAAGTTTTTCACGCTGTAACCTGCTGTCCGTCTTGCAAATTAAGTATGATTTGGTTTGGTGGAGTTGCTCTCTGGGACATTGTCCCCATTCTGCCTGCATTTTCCCTCCACCATTCTAGTCCTCCTCCTCATCGGTCTCGGATAGTCCCTCACAGGGGCAGTACAGCTTGGTGCAGAGAATATGGATTTTGAAGGCCAGATGCCTTGGGGTATAAATCAGGCACTGATACTTACCGGCTGTGTGGCTTTGGGCAAGTTACTTTACCTCTCTGAGCATAGATCTTTTCTGTGTAAAGACAATAATTCCTCCCTCAAAGGGCAGTCAGTTCCAAGGCTTACATGAGACAATACATGTCAAGTTTTAGGCACATAATTAATAATCCATGTCAATTGCCACTGACTTGCCTCACTGACAATCCTGAGGCCCAGGACCAGGTTCCCTTCCCTCACTTGGCTTTATCACAATCAGTTATTGAGGTGTTTTTTTGTTTTGTTTTGTTTTGTTTTTGTCTTCAAAGAAAGAATGTAACAGTTTAATGGATATAAAGGATAAGCGCACAAAATACAAACATTTCACTTTATTTTATATTTCTAAATATTTATATACTCTGCTTACATATAAGAAAAGGTAAATTCTGAGGCAGGCTGAGAATTAAGTAACTGTGAAATTTTTTAGCAGAAAGTAATTTGGATACTGAGACTAGGCTGAAAAAAAAAAAAAAAACAAGGTCTCACTCAATATTACAAAGGGAAAGAATGTTTTTGATGCTCCACGATCAAAGAGGGAACCCAGAATGATTTGTAACAGTGTTTGTCAAACCCTAGCATATATGGAATCCCCCTGAATATTCACTGGATATTCACAGTGGGTGCTGAATAGGAACCTGCATTTTAACAAGCTCACCATGTTTGTTGTTGTTGTGGCTGTTGTTGTTGTTTTCTTTCTTTTTCTGATGTAGCAGGACTAAACTTTGGTAAACACTGACTTCAAAGGAGTCCATCATTAGAAGAAAAGACCAGTGACATAACCCAGCAGCTAAACAATGTTTCTCCTCTCTTTCTTCTCCTCCTCTCCTTTGTGCTTTCTCCTCTTTCTGTCTCTGTCTGTCTCTGTCTCTCTATCTCTCCCAGCCCTGGCTCAACCATGAGGCTGGGGAAAAATGCAAATGTAATTGGTTTCCTTACATATATAGTCAAGGTGCGGGTAGAGGATTGGGAAGAAGGATTACTCAGCGGCATTTGCTAAATGAGAAAACCTGTGGCAATCAAAAGATTCCTTTCCTGGGAAAAGTTTACATCTATAGCAGTGGAAAAGCTACACAAATTAACTATCCGGTGAAACTCCCAGAATTTCTAAGAGTCCCAGTCAAACATGGGGTGTAGGCATGTAAGAGGAGGAGAAGATAAATAAATCCGAGTCTAACCTAAGACCACGGAAAAGAAGACTGAGTTAAGCAAGGTTTAAGACGAGTCAAAGATTAGGGAAGAGACACCCAAATCTACATAAACACTCATACATCTCCAAAATGGTGTTTCACACACTTTTAAAAAGCAGCATATATTAGTCACAATAGGCTAGATTATACGGCAGTGACGTATCAACCCCTAATCTCAGTAGGTTAAAATAGAAAAGGATTATTCTAACTCATGCTGAATATCTGTCTAAGGGTGTCTGAACACTCTGCTCTGTGCCATCCTTGTTTGTCATCCTTATCTTGGGACCCAGGCTAACAGAGTGGCCACTACTTGAAGCAAGGGCAGTAAACACTGCGAAACAAAAAAGAGAGGGGTGAGGGTGATCTGGAGGGTCCTGCATTGGCAATTAAATGTTCCAAACCAGAGAGATGTGCTCATTGCCCCCAAATCAGTCACATGGCTCCACCCAACCATTAGAGGCCCGGAAGGACAATGCTACCATGCGCCTGGAAAGGGGAAGAACCAGAATTGTTGGTGGACAGCACCAACAAAACAATGTGGCACCATGGCATTTTTTATTCAAATAAAATATTTTGCAGGACCCACAATATATGTTTACTGGAGTTGCTCTGATTCAAGCTGAGAGGAGAGGGCAAGGTTGGAGTTCAACCCCCACCATGAGACCCCTCCTCAGGTGGCCCCTGACACATCTCTGAGGACCCAGGACTCCTGGAGGCAGTTTGATGACCACTGCTCTAAAACACGCATTGCACTGTGTGTCTTATATAAGTGCTGTTCTCTATTTATTGATGATTAATTGTTTTAATAAATGATTTTATTCTAATGGAAAGGTTTAATTAAATAGAAGAGCATTGTTCTGTGGCAAGCCTTTCTGTTAGAAAAGGATGGCTATAAACAAAGCCTTATTTTTTACATATCATAAATGTAGACAAAATAGTTATTAGAAAATAAGCAACTCTAAAAATAGTCTCTGAACTTTACACCCTGCCCAATAAAATGAAGCATACACAAAAGCTGGTTTCAAAGACTACCCGTGCTACAGCATGCATGGCGCTCAAGGCCATTATGCTGAGCGAGATGAGCCAGTCACAAAAAGACAAATGTTGTAGGAGTCTGCATATGCAAGGTATCTAGAGTGGTCAAATGCATAGAAAAGGAAACTAGAATTGATGTTGCCAGGGGTGGAAAAATGAGGATTTACTTAATGGGCATAGAGTTTAGTTTTGCAAGATGAAGAAAGTTCTAGAAACTGACTGCACAACAATGTAAATACTTCACACTACTAAACTATACACTTAAACATGGTTAAGATGGTACATTTTATTACACACACACACATATATATGTATATAAAAATTTGAACTTGGTAGGCGGAGGTTGCAGTGAGCTCAGATTGTGCCACTGTACTCCAGCCTGGGTGACAGCAAGATTCCATCTCAAATACACACACACACACACACACACACATATATGTATGTATTTATAAACACATATATATGTATTTACATAAATAAATAAGTAAAGTACATGACATGTTAATGGTGATAAGTGCTATGAAGATAAATAGTGTGCATAGATGATTGTGTGTGTGTGTGTGTGTGTGTTTAATTTTAAATAGGATGACCAGGGAATTCCTCGTTGAGAAAGAGATGGCAGAGTAAAAAAAGACATAAAGGAGGTGAGGGAGCAAGCTGTGGGGATATCTGGCAGGGAGGACATATGTGCAAAGGCCCCGAGGCCAGTGTGGCTGGATCAGAGAGAGAAGCAAGCAAGTGGTAGGAGGTGGGGTCAGAGCAATGTCAGCAGGTGCAGAGGCAGATTGCTTAGGGTACTATAGGCCATTGCAAAGACTTTGAATTTTATTCTGAATCAGAAGACGCTGGGGCAGTGGGGAAGAACATGCTCTAACTCACATTTTAACACTGTCTTTCTGGTGCTCTGTGGAGAGAAGAGTGAAGGCGACAAAGACAAAAGAAAGGAAGCCCATCAGGAAGCTTCTGCAATGGTCCAGGAGAAAGATGAAGGCAGCTTGTAGCAAGGTGGTGGTGGTGGAGGTGGAGAGATTAATTCTAGTGAAGCACTCACTACTGTTTCTGGCACATAATAAGTGCCCAATGGGTGGTGATGGTGCTTATTATTATTAACAAAGTACATGGGGAGAAGTGGGAAGTCAGGGGCAAAAGAAAGCCACAACATTCAGTGTGCCAGACATTAACTGAATAGAGGGAAGGCAGAGCCAGAAACCTAGGATAATGACAGCCTGGGTATCAGGGGTAATCTCAGAGGCACTATTTTGGGACCAGGAAAAAAGATTGTTCTGAGCTTCAAAGGCACCATGCGGGTGCTACAGCAAGGGATCTGTCCCCGAGCCAAATCCTCCAGAGAAGCAGAGAATTAAGAAAAGTCAAGGTCAGCTAGGAGACGATCTGGATTCAGAGACACAGGAGACACAAGAGTGAGGGCAGTTTGTTTGTTTATTTTTATGTACCAAGATACATAATGTAGAAACCTCCCTGGTTTCTACATGGAAGCTAGAAACCACATAAGCACCTAAATACCATATCAGGGACACTTTAATTTCTCTAGATTAATATACAAAGGGGCAAATGGAAACCAAGTTTGGCCTTTCAGAAACCTAATGATCCCTTGCCCTCCCGGTTTAGGGGTAGATACTGAACCTCTTGCCATGGCCATGCAAGAAGGGGAACTCTATTTGAGAAAGTAAATGCTTTAAGGGCAATATTTCCATAAGGTTTTTTCTTTGTTTGTTTTGTTTTGTTTTCTGAGAGGAGTCTTGTTCCATCATCCAGGTTGGAGTGCAGCGGCATGATCTGGGCTCACTGCAACCTCTGCTTCCTGGGTTCAAGCAATTCTCCTGCCTCAGCCTCCCAAGTAGCTGAGATTACAGGCATGTGCCACCTTGCCCAGCTAATTCTTGTATTTTCAGTAGAGACGGGTTTTCACCATGTTGGTCAGGCTGGTTTCGAACTCCTGACCTCGTGATCCACCTGCTTCAGCCTCCCAAAGTGCTGCAATTACAGGCATGAGCCACTGTGCCCAGCTCTCCATAAGGTATTTAAGATTGCTCCTCGCTTTCCAAATGTAACTAAGTCACTCCGCTAAATTCATAAGCACATTGATGGTTGCCAGTTGCTCCCAGGCCTGGTCACTGACTGAGCTAACTAGCTTTCTGTAACTGTGTAAGAGGCTTTGAGTATAAAATGTGCAGGCAACAAAAAAGATAGGCCTGGGGTGAGTCACTGTCAAGAGCCCCTGTAGCAAAGCCCCTCCTCTTTTCATCTCTTTAGGGATGTAAGACGTGCTTGACATGCAACGATGTCTGTTTTGCCTCTGCCCCCATGCAGGTAGGAAACGGCTCTAGAATAGCACTGAGGCTCTTTCTGCAATGACGGAAACAGTCTACGCCTGGGCTGTCCAGTATGTTTACCACCCAGCCACATGGGGCTGCTGAGATTTGAAATGTGCCTAGTACAACTGACAGACAGGGTTTTTAAATTTTATTTTATCTTAATTAACTAAAAGTTAAATTAAAGAGCCACATGGGGCTAGTGTTTACTGTATTGGACAGCACAGCTCTGGAATGTTTACTAACTTTAATTCCAACTCCCACCCTTTGAACTCAGTAAAGAAGGTAAATGTCTCCGGGATTGGAGCCTTTTAGTAATTTAGGGAGCATGGCACTAGAGTTCTACATGAGGGGTAAGCTCTGATGAGGACCGGAACTAGCCCTGGAGAAGCAGGTACAATAACCAGCAGCTATAGGACAGGCACATGCCCTGATGTCTCTCTAAGCCTCAGTTTCTTCACTGACTTCCTTACAAGGAATTATGAGAATTAAGCCCCTCTAAAAATGTAAGATTGTTTTATAAAGGGATTGTTCTGTTACTTTTACTTATTTCAAGGTCCTGGGGTTTCTAAACAAATGGGAAACCACTTAATGATAAATATATGTAGAATGTTCTATATTCCTCATTCGTTTCTAAATTCATTCCATCTTAAGGCAAAAAGAAAAGCAAGTAGCCGTTTTTAGGCCATATTCCCTAAATTTACAATATGAAATCTCAAGGCCAACTATAAGTCTAAGTGGTAGAAGCAGAAACAGTGCCAAGCTCTGAAAATAGCAACCAAAACAGCCAATCAAAGAACTTCGGTTCCATTTCCACAAAGTGGAGTGTTGTGCTGTTGTTTACATAACTTACCTTCATAATTAAAATCACAGGAACAGAGTGATAACTTTATATCAGTTACATGACCTTTAGATGGGAAGGTTAATGAGAAATATAAGAATCTATGTTTTTTTTTGTTTTCACATTTTTAAAAAATATTTTTGAGACAGGTTCTGGCTTTGTCACCAAGGCTGGAGTGCAGTGGCAGGACCTTGGCTCAGTACAGCCCTCCCTGGGCTCAAGCGATCTTTCCATCTCAGTCCCCCAGTAGCTAGGACTACAGGCATGCACCACTACACCCAGCGAATTTTCTAAAAAATTTTTGTAGAGATGGGGTCTCACTTTGTTGCCCAGGCTGGTCTTGAACTCCTGGGCTCAAGCAGTCCTCCTGCCTTGGCCTCCCAAAGTGCTGAGATTACAGGCGTGAGCCACTGCACCTGGCCAAGAATCTATGTTAAAGTGAAAACTTGTTACTGCTACCCAATAATGATTGATGCTGAGACTAGCCAGAATAGACACAAAACTGTGTACTTCATAAACAAGGCTGGACATTGAAATGGGAAATGTATGTATTAAGCACCTGGCAGTCACAGAAAGGTACTTTCACTGATGTGTCATTTCATATTTGATCCTTTCAACAAGTCTATGATGTCGCTATTATGACTTCAAGAGAGGTTAAGTAACAAGCCCAAGGTTATAGAGATGAGAAGTGAGAGAGTCAGACGTCCCATCCAGGCTGCCTCTACTCCATAGCCCAAGCATTTCATACTCAACAACAGAAGATGGCTTGGAATAACATTTGGAAGTTTTTTTTTCTTTAAGTTAAGATTTGTATCCTACTTACTTCCAAAAGACTTGAGGCAGCTTAAAGATTAAAATACAGTGCAAGAGAAGGCATTTAAGGATAATACTCTTGCTGAAGAATGCAGAAGAAATAGATGGTTTTAGACACCTGAGTGGAGCAGATTCTAACACTTGGGCATTTAATTTGGTTCTAACTTTTCTGACAGCTAAGCCAAAAAGAGAAGCATATTGGACTGCACAGAGTTTTGTTTTCCAACAGTGTAAAGCATACATATTCATCTACAGAGACAAAACGTTTTCCTGGTAGGAAACTTAGGTAGGAATTGATCACATAGGTCCTTGGATAAAGGACACTGAGTGACACAGAGAACCTTACTCTCTTACTCTCATTTGTAAAAGAAGGGGGCTGCATTAAGGTCACCTTCCAGTGCAGTGAGTGCATGAAATACTGCTAAAGAAAGTTGCACAAGAGTCAGAAACACCGTTCAACAGAACTCTGCTTTTATGGACCCTCCATAAAGACAGAAGACATAATATACTAAAGCACAGCTTAGTGAAGGAATTTCTATAAGGAGCTGAGAGAATATGAGCTGGGACTTTGCTTTATGGAGTCTAGCAGAGCAGAGAATGCCTTAGAGAATACCAATGATGAAAGGTTACCCAGCCATCAGCCCTCGGAGACACTACACGTGCTGGACAATGGGAAGATGATGTGGGTAATGTGGGTGAGGCACCACTCTTTGGGCAGTAGGCCTCTATCTACAGATTCAAAACAAGATATATAAATGCAGTTAAACATTCATAGTCATTCATTTTAGATAATTGAATAACATTCTATTTCAAGCTGTGTATTATGGAGAATAAAAAGAATAGGAGTGTGGTTTCTGCCTCCAGGAAGCTTATAATCTAATACAGGATTTCTCAACCTTGGCTCTGTTAACATTTTGGGCTGGATGCTTCTTTGGCGTGGGGAGCTGTCCAGGCATTGCAGGGAGTTTACAGCAGCATCCCTGGCTCTACCCGTCAGTAGCATCACCATAGTGTGACAATCGAGAATGCCTCCAGACACCGCCCAGTACGCCCCGTGGTAGAGGTGAGAACCACTCGGGTTGAAATCCACTGATCCATTATGTAAGAGAAAGTGGGGAGAAATACATGAAGCTGAGAGTTTTAGTAATTCTAGTGCAATGGGTATTAATTATTATAATGATCTAAAGGAAGGAAGTGCTCTCCCAGTGAGAAAAGCAGACATTGAAGAAAAAGGAGGAAGGTAGCTAAGCTGAGCCTTGATAGACTTGGCTAGGTTCTTGTCAGCAGCACCCTAAGAAAAGGCACAGAGAAGAGGCTGAGGAGCAGGTTGGGAGAGGCAGGATCGTTCCTGTGGAGTGCACAGGGTGTATGCAAGGGAGAGATGAAGGTCAGGCTGGATGCTTGAGGGCAGAGAGGGGACAGCTCTGAATATCAGGCAACAGACGTGGAGCCTGATTCAGTTATCCAGGGGGAGCTTTGAAAGCTTTGTGTAGAGAAGAGAATCCTCTAATCTGTCCAAAAAAAAAAAAAAAAAAATCAGATATTGTGTAAAGGCTGCGTCCTATCATCTCCATGTTTGTGTCCCCCCAAATTCATGTTGCATCCTAATCCCCAATGTAACAGTATTAAGAGGCGGGGCCTCTAGGAGGTAATGAGGTCATGGGGGTGGTGCCCTCAGGAATGGATTAGTGCCCTTACCAAAGAGACTGTAGAGAGGTAACCTGCCCCATCCACCATGTGAGGACAGAGCGAGAAGGTGCCATCTATGAGGAAGAGGGCCTTCACCAGACGGAATCAGCTGGCATCTTGAGCTTGGACTTCCCAGCCTCCAGAGCTATGAACAATACATTTCTGTTGTTTATGAGCACTCAGTTTAAGGTATTTGGTTATAGCAACCTGAACAGACTAAGACACTGAATAAGAGGGAGAGGGGAGAGGAGGGAAAATGCAGCAGCCCAGGTGACAGCAGAGAGTGGCAAAGTCAACAAAACATGTTACATGGCGGGGAAAACTGAGGGGCAGGGAGGACCCAAAAGTCCTGTGGGGATGAGCCTTCCATCAAACACACACAAACGCCCCTCCAGAGGGCTTTAAAAAGACCCCGCCATTGCTGCTCTTAAAAGTGTGGGCTTCCCAGGAGATGCTCTAAGGAAAGAGAGAAGAGTGGCCTCTGAAGACAAGGGACAGGGACTCAAGTTCTCATACGGATCATTTGCATTTGAGGTCAACTATACATGACCACCTGTTACAACTGCACTGAGAGCTCAGCCGTTCCTGTGTCCTCAGCCCTGCCTTCATTTCTGTCCTCATTTGCCAGATTGCCCCAGCCCCTTTCCTTCAAAGAAGAAGCCTCTGAAGTTCTGCTGTGCTGAGGACTGTTCTGCAGGGGGAGCACCGAGAAGCCCCTTTCCCCTGCATGATTTCAGGCTTCAATACAGAAGACATTTTATAGTCTCTCTGTTCCTTCCAGTCCACTGCTCTGTTGGGGCTGAATAAATATTGACTAGCCTGTAAAACATAAGGCCTTTTATTTATACATCTTCCTGCTCCGAGGGCTGTGCTGGAGCCCAGCCTCAGAACACACAGTGCATGTGTGGAGGGCTAGGAGCCATCACTGCAGCACAAACCAGCGGCCACAGCTGTCAGGATGGGGCTGCTTTTTCTGGGGCGCAGCCTACAGCAGCAGGCGTGAGGGCTGAGCCAGTGGGGCCGTGTCTGCTAGGAATGCTTATTTTGTAGTGCATGGGAATGCTTTCAGTTGCAAGCAGCAGAGGAGTCCAGGACTGTGGAGTGCCATGAGGAATCCTGGCTTTTTCTCATTCTTTGCTTTGCCGCCCTTAGCTGTTGACTTTCTGTCCTTGGTGTTGCTATCTCATGGTCCTAAGATGGCTGCTGGAGCTCCAGGCTAGAAGGAAGGGAGGGCATAGCAACTCCCTCTTCACCAAAGCAGTCTTTCTGCCTCAGCCTTCCAAAGTACTAAGGTTACAGGTGTGAGCCACTGCACCCTGCCAAGAATCCATGTTAAAATGAAAACTTGTAACTACTACCCAAAAGTGACTGATGCTGAGACTGACCAGAATAAATACAAAACTGTGCACTTCATAAACAAGTCTGGACATTGAAACGGGAAATGCATGTATTAAGCACCTGGCAGGCACAGAAAGGTGCTTTCACTGATGTATCATTTCCTATTTGATCCTTTCAACAAGCCTATGATGTCGCTATTATGACTTCAAGAGAGTTTAAGTAACAAGTCCAAGGTTATAGAGATGAGAAGTGAGAGAGCCAGAAGTCCCATCCAGGCTGCCTCCACTCTATAGCCAGTAGATTTCTCTTGCTGTCTCTCTTCTCACCGGCCATACCTGAGTCACATACCCAACCACTGGCAAAACGAAAGATATAACCAAGGCTGGCTAAGAGCAATCATGATTCATCCCCTGTGTTGGGGGGAAGGGTCTACTTTGCCCAAGACCAAGAGACCTCTGCCTGACCCAATCGCAGGTCCCATCTGCAAGAAAGACAAAGGGAGGTGGCTGTAGGGTAGGCACTGGAGGGCCTGCCACCAGCTGCCCCCAGAAGAGCCATGGGCAGGCAAGGGTACCAATGTAGACCGGCATCATTTTTCAGCAACAAGTGCCCCTCTCGCTGGCGAGTGGGTATGTGGACATTGTCTTCCTTGTCTCTCATGAAGGAAGGTGAGCCGGACCTTCTTAGGGGGCTCGGTGATCAGAGGTAATGCCCTCTCCAGTGATCTGATGCCAGCCAGACATCACCCGGGAGCACAGTGGGTACAGCAAGGGCTGTGGAAGAAGTGGGCAGCGTCAAAGCCCCATCTCTGTACTGGCTCAGCCAGGTGAGACTGTTACTGAATGCCAGGAGTTCAGTCTAGGTCCCATTGCTCACCACAAAGAAAGCTGATCCCCGATTCAATGAGCATTTCCAGGAAAGAAGGCTTTTTATTTGGGTGACTTCGGCCAGAGAAACAGGAGCCAAACCTCAAATCTGTCCCTCCCCAACTGACTAAAGTTAGGGGTTTACATAGCTGGGAAGGAAAACAGGAGGGGCTAGGGAGAGAAGTTGGTCCACAGGCAGCAGGTGCACCTCATTGTACAAATGTTAAGTTCCTCAAGCTTCGCTTCTATGGGCATCCAGCTTGTTGGAAAATTGGGTCAGTTTCATGACCATGTGCATTCAGCAGGGACCAGTCAGGGGACTGGAGCCCCTCCAGGTATTCTGGTCAGAATGATTTTATATAAAGGCTTATTAGCTAGGTATAAAGCATTGTTAAGTAGAAAATTAAAAGAAAGCGAGAGAAAGAACACTAAGATAGCATGGAGTGGCAGCTTGAGGAAACAGCTTCCACACTAGGCCTGGGGGAACCAAGAGAAGAAGCTGGAATTAGGAACACCATGGTGTTCCTACAACCTGGAAGCTAGAAGCTAGAAATTTGGAGGAGAGGCCCCAAGGAGCCAAGGCTTCGCTCTCTGAGGAGGGGGCTCTGCTGGGCTGGTACTGGAATCTCAGAAGGGGCACACCAAGGCTGGTCTGTGAGTGCAGGAAAAGCTGCGACAGCAGCTGCTGGGCAGATGCAGAGAGGTCAGAGTGATGCCCACCACAAAGACCATGGCAGAGTAGAAAGCCTTGGACAACACTTTGGGAGGCTGAGGCGGGCTGATCACGAGGTCAGGAGATCAAGACCATCCTGGCCAACATGGTGAAATCCCGTCTCTACTAAAAATACAAAAAGTAGCTGGGTGTGGTGGCATGTGCCTGTAGTCCCAGCTACTTGGGAGGTTGAGACAGGATAATCACTTGAACCCGGGAGGTAGAGGTTGCAATGAGCCGAGATCGTGTCACTGCACTCCAGTTTGGAGACAAAGCAAGACTCTGTC
>NW_012112142.1:816891-829973 GCF_000951035.1 Colobus angolensis palliatus | reverse complement strand
AGGGAGGGAGGAAGGAAGGAAGGAGGGAGGGAAGGAGGGAGGGAGGAAGGGAGGGAGAAGGGAAGGAAGGAAGGAAGGAAGGAGGGAGGGAGGAAGGGAGGGAGGAGGGAAGAAAGGAAGGAAGGAAGGAAGGAAGGAAGGAAAGAAGGCTCTGAAAGCACCCAGGGGGAATCAGGTCCCTTTTCCTCCTCTCTTGCCTCCCCTAGCACCCCTTACTGATATAATCTACCAAGGAGCAGCTGGCAAAAGCTAGAAAAAAAATGGTTTAGAGTCCCAGTCCCAGCATAACAAAGCAGAACACTGAAGGGTAGGTTAGCACCAAGAAGCAATGACCTAATAGCAGGCACCCATGGGGAAGTGCTTCACATGCCATCACTTCAGGGCTCTAAACCTTAATGGCCTCAGCTTTAAAATGGGGGAAGTATTGCCTGTCTGATGATCCGTGGATATGAGCTCCAGGAAAAGTACATGGTTGTCAGCTTGCTTACCACTATTCCTCCAGTTCCTGGGACAGCGCCTGACCCACAGTGGCCATTCAAGAGTAAAGGCAGTAATTGGTCATTGTTATACTATTATTAACAAATGGAGATTCTAAAGCCTAGACATTTAAACAAAATTTTGTTTTTGAGACAGGGTCTCACTCTGTTGCCCAGGTTGGAGTGCAGAGGTGTCATCCTAGCACATTGCAGCCTCCACCTCCTGGGCTTAAGTGATCCTCACACCTCAGCCTCCCAAGTACCTGGGAATACAGGTGCACTACCATGCCTGGCTATTTTTTTTTTAAAGATGGGGTTTCACTTTGCTGCCTAGGCTGGTCTCAAACTACTGGCCTTAAGCAACTATCCCACCGTGGCCTCCAAAATGTTGGGATTACAGGTGTGAGCCACTGTGCCTGACCTAAAAAAAAAAAAAAGAATTAAAAAAAAAAAGGTTGAGGCAGCTCTTGTCTAGATTACTAAGTGACTCAATCAAATAAGTGCCAGGGCCAAGAATAGAGCCTGGGGCCTGTCTCCTACCCTGATGAGGACGTTATGTACTAGTAATGGTTTTATTCTTTAGAATAATGATGAGAACGTTATAAAAACAATTTAACCTTGGTAGAGATGAGGCATTACCTGTCTTTCTAGGAGGATGTTTGCTCACCAATTTCTATCACAGGTGCTCCAGCACTTCTTATACTCAAGCCAGTGATGTGTGGCTCGAAGGTCCTCAGAGGCATCTCCTCGCAAGGCTGGCTGTGTGGCCTCAGTGGTGCTGAGGAGGAGATGCGTCTTCTCTGACTGGCCCCAGGCCTTAGATGCACTCCATCCAGCTCAGTCCCCTCTCACCTCTGTGTCCTTCATGCATGTTCCTGCCTCCCCGGCCACTGCCAACATCAACCTGCTTAGGGACCCGAGACCAGTCTCCTCAGAGAGTGTGTAATGAGCTGTCCAACAACCACTGTGGATGTGTCCAGACTGTCTTGAAGGCTGTTAAGGCATTTGCTGGGTCCATTCTGGGTAACCTTCCCTTTGTGCTACAGAGGAGGAACAATGGCTGGATCATCCTGGAAACTCCTCCTGGAGAATGAGCAGCAGCATTTGTCCTGGCTGCCTTCTGGAGGAAGTGAAATCCAAGCTGCAGCCGGTCTCACAGCTGGTGCTGGCTCAGTCTACCCCAGATGCAAGGTATCTAATGGATTGCCTCTTGTGTAGGGGCAGGTGAGAGCAGAGCTCGTCTAACACAGTTTGAAGACAGAGGGGCATCACCCATCTGCGGGCATTTCCAGCCACACTTCCCTCCCAGGTTCCGGAGCAAGCTCTCCCTGCATTATCTAACTCCAACTCATCATGCTCAAAAGAGAAGTCAGGAGATCTAAAGCCCCCAGAGAGCCTTGCTCCCCTGTCTCTGTCAAAAACACATATGAAAGCAGAGAAATATTCATCAGACATGGAAGCAATTGGGGAATAGATCAGGAGAAAACAATTAGGTAATGAGGATGTGCATTAAACCATCTCTGGCACCTTCTTGACCCAGAAACATTCTTTATGTCCTGGTAATGATGGCACACTGAACATTCCAGGGAATTCTAATCCTGGAAATCAAGGAGACTTACTCTAACGGCGTAGGAGAAAGTGAGTTGTCACCAGGGCGCACGGCTTCTTGGACATTCTACTGGAATAAAAGTTGGCTCTCCAGGGCCAGCAGAAGTCATCCCAGGGCAGGTCCCAAGCAGTCTCCCTTCCAGGCTCTGTAGTAAAAATGAACCACTCTTGATTTGAGATTCAGAGTCTGAGGTCAACTTCCCCACCCCAGATCTCACTGGGGGCACTAGATCTCCTAGAGCCTTCTTCAGACCCCTGAGATTTATCACTGGCTTCAGGGAAATGAGCCAATTCGATTAGCTTTTCCATTCTCCCAGTTTCTTTTCCAGGAGCGGAGTGCGGGGCTCATTGTCGCAGTGGAACAAGCTAAAGACCCTGCAAGGCCCAATACTGACTCCAGGAGGTACTGGGAAGGGCTTGCTAGTGATGGAAACTGGCTATGAATCTTGCTTTCCTGATTCTAAAATCGACTCTGTCTGAAGGTGCTGCTGAGGTGCCCTGGGTACTTCTCCAGTGGTGGGTAGAGGAGTGACAGAGGGAGGAGGGCCCCTGACACACACACAATTCCAGGAAGACAGTTTCCCTATTATCTATTATATAGATGGGGGGGGTGCATTCATTTCTTCATTCAATATTTGTTGAACTTCCACGTATTCCAGGCACTGTCTAGGCATCGGGGCCAGGATAGAGAGGGGAATAAGATAAACCTTTCCTTGCTGTCACAGAACTTAAGTCTTAGATGGGGAGACAGGAAATAAACAAATAAGTGTAAGCAAGTAAGTTAAAACCCCATAAATTGGGGTAGAGGCCCACAGGACAGGTTCTGCAGGAAGTAGACTCTGACAAAGAGATTTGCAGGAGGTTTTTGGGAGCGTGATCTCAGGAGCAACAGTGTGAAGGGTGAGGGATGCAGGACAGACAGACAGAAAAGCTGCTTTCTGTCTTCCTCCTGAGGAGCTTTGCAGCTTGGGACAACAAGCAGTGTTGTCCTAATTGAGATCGGAGGACTGGGCATTTGCACTCCCACGTGACCAGTCTTTGGCTGCAAGCTGCCTCCAGGGAGTGGGCGCACATGTTGGTGGAGCAGCTTCCTCTGACAGAGGAAATGACACACCTTTGACACTTTCCAACGCTTGGAAAGTGTCTCAGGTGTGAATTGGTGGTGTCTGCACTCCCAGCAGCTAAAGCGATGAGCATTTCTCCGTCCTGCCAGGGGATCTGAGCGGCACATAACAACATCCACTACGAAATGTGGTGTGTGCTGGGCAGTGGCTGACTGAGGAGCTCGAGAGTAGGAGTGAGGCAGGCTGTTTTAAAGAGGTGGCAAGGGAAGGCCTCTCTGAGCAAAGGCAGAGACTTGCAAAGACTTGATTGGTGTGAGGAAGCAAGCCATTCAAAGTCAAGGGCACCAGAGGTTCTAAGCAGAGGAAACAGCAAATGCAAAGCAGAGAACAAGCTTGGCACGTTTGAGAACCAACAATAAGTCCAATGTGTCTGGAGCCACAAGAGTGAAGGAGAGAGCAGCTGGCAGTTCAGCCAATGGGGTACCAGGAAACCAGATGGCAGAGAGCCTGGTAGACCATGGTAAGGAGTTTGCAGTTTACTCTAAGTGTGATGGGAGATGTTGGAGCACTTTGAACAGGGGAAAATCACCATCTGATCTACATTTTAAATGTATTATTTCACTAAGTAGAGAAATAATACGTTTAAAATGGTAGTAATTGGTCATTGTTATATTATCATTAACAAGTAGAGATTCTAAAGTCTAGACTTCTAAAAACAATTTTAAATGGAGCAAATGTTGCTCCATCTGACAATTACGTAAGCCAGCCATGCCTGTTCTTTCCCTATAGGTAGAAGCATATGGGAAACTGCATTCCAATCCAGGGAAGTATAGGAAGCAGTAATGAAAGTGGGAAGACCTATTACAAGTTTGTTGCAGTCACCCAGGTAAGAGGGGATGGTGGCTGAAAACAAGGTTTCAGCTATGTGGGCCCTAGCTTGGAAGGGATGGGATTCTACATATGTTTTGTAGTTGGAAGCAGGAGTTTGAGGCTAAGAGATGACCTGAGAATAGAATTATTTTAGGTGTTAGGCCTGAGAGATGAGGGCACATTGGGGAGGAGCAGGTGCAGCGGGGGCAGGGCATCCAGAATGCTCTTTGGACATCTTACATTTGAGGTGCCTGTCAGACACCCAAGTAGAGATGCCTGATGTGAAGACATCATATCTGCAGCTTGGGGTCCTTCATAAGATCATTTGAAAATAAGAGTTGTGCTACTAAAATAAAATGTGCAAAAAAAAAAAAAAAAAGAGAGAGAGAGAAGAAGAAGAAAAAAAGAAAATCGCTGCATCATGCTGTCTTGTCTATAGTTGAATTTTCACATGCTGTGGAAATTCAGCCAGAGATCCTGTGGAAAAATACTGAAAGGACCCTTGGATCACTGATTCTAAGTCTGAAAAAGGGCTTGGCTGGCTGCTTCCAAGCTTGGCTGGCTTGCTTCCATGGGGCAAGTTTGGGAATCTTTTTTTTTTTTTTTTTTGTAATTGAGGCAATTGACTTTGTCAGCAAGCCAAGAGTGGATTTCTCTCATAGGGGTGAATTCACATTGATCAGTGTAACCAGGCTCCCAAGAGAGTGATAAAGCAGAAACTCTGTTTACCTTGAAAAATATAGTCATCTCACAATTATGTAAGCCAGTCATGCCTGTTTTTTCCCTGTAGGTCAAAGCATATGGGAAACTGCATTCCAATCCAGGGATTTCCCAGTGAGTTAGAATTAGACAAAGGGGATGAACTGAATAGCTCAAACATGTTAAGTTATCAACATATTAAAATTCTTCTGAGCTAATTGGTAAGGAGCCTCTTCCTGGAGCCTCCTGTCTGCTCCTACTCACTGCCCTTCTCATATCAGGGACCTCACAGAGCTCCCAGATGCTAGAAGGTAAATGCAGGTAGAATGGGGGCCCCAGGTCCCTGCTCCAGCTGTAGCTGAAGACCTTGCTGTTTGGGTGGTGCCTGTGCTATATGGATTGTTAAAGATGTTGACTCTCATCCCCGCTTTAGGGCACCCAGTCATGATAGCTGGATGCCCCTCGCCTTCTCCATAACAGAAATGCAGCCAGGAGAGGCCCAGAGCCTACTAATGTGTGGATACCCATCACCCCAGCATTGTCTCAGTCAGAGCTTGAATCATCCCAACGATCCTCCTCGATCTCATTTCTCTCTGTGTCTGTGATGCTGCATCCATTCTGACAAGCCCTTCTGTCCCTCAGGATGTTCCTGCTGTCAGTCCAGGCTGCTCTGGTCTGAAATTCATTCTGTCCATATAAGGAGACTTTAAATAGATCTTCTTTGATCTGGTGGTGGCTGGTTTTATAATTTTTCTCTCAGAGGGAAATCGTATTTCCCATTTCCAAGTTCTTGGGTGATGCCTCACAGTCAAGCCCCATAGACTGTCTACCCAGAGGAGTTTAATTTTCATGGAATCCAACAGGGCCAGTGCAGAAAGAGACCTTAATAATCACTTAATTCAACCCTCTTGTTTTATAGATAAGGTGACTGAGAACCAGAGAAGGAATGGCAGGTTGAATTATTATTTATAATGAATATAATATTTACAACCGGTACAGATCACAAAGAAGACATTAATAAACTGATCTATACCAGGAAGCTGTTCCCTGGTTTTTTATAGCACTCTAAGCCTGGTGACCTTCCTGAGCAAACAGAGTCCCTCGCCTCACTGAGGAGAACTCCCGGGAACACCAAAGGCCAAGGGAGACACCGCAGGCAATAAAACATCCCTGAGCGAAACATCTCAACACCCCTAGACAAAGAAAGGCACAGAACTCAAGAAAGCAGTGACGGGAGAGCATTAGTAAATGTTTAATGAAGATGGAGCACAGAGGTCGTCCAATGCAGCCCCTCTTTTTGAAGCAAGGAAATGTTATGCGATAGATATCTGTCATTGTTTCAGCTTACCAACATTCATTTCCTTTTTTGACAGCTGCTGATTTTCTCTCGAGGGCTCACACCCCTGGACTCTGGGCAGTCCTGGGAGGATGTGAACCCTGTACCCTGACTCCCATCACTGAGGCCAAGGGTCTGGACTCCTCCTCCTCCTCCTACTCCAGCAGAGTGGGGAACCCGGCAGGACAGCTCTCCTCTGGGACTCTTGAGTTCACTCGCTGCAGCCACCAAGCACTGACGGGAGTGTTTCCACCAAAGGGCAGCTCCTGCGGCTTCCACTTCCCCTCCCCAAAGTGCCAGGGTTACTGTCTGTCGTTCAGCCTTCCATGGCATCACTGTCTCTCCAGATCATCTCATTCAATTCTCTCATTGCTCCAGTGAGCCTGGATTGTTTTCTGTTGCCGACAACAGAAAACCCCAACTGATACCCTTGCCCTTCCCCAAGGTCACTTACCCAGATCAAGGTCCAGCCTGAGATTTGAGTTCCTATTGAGTCCCCTACAGGGGCACAGCTGTGAGCTAAATTGTGCCCCTGCCCAGGTTCATTCCTAACCCCTGAGACCTCAGGATGGGACAGTATTTGGAAACACAGTCTTTATTGAGCTAACACAGGTTAAATAGTTTACTCAGGGGATCCTCATCCAACACAACTGGTGTCCTTATAACAGGAAATTGGGATACACGTTGGTGTGCAGTGGGAAGACCATGTGAGGACAGACAGAGAAGCTTGGCCATCTGCAAGCTCAGGAGAGAGACTCAGAACAAATCAATCTGCGGACAACTTGATCTTAGACTTCTAGCCTCCAGAACTGTGAGAAAATACATTTCTGTTGCATAAGTGGCCCAGGCTGTGGTCCTTTGTCATGGAAGCCCTGGCAGATGAGTGCAGACCGCACTTCCCACCGCTATGGTGCCACTGTCTGTGGACAGCATGCCAGCCTCATTGCACGAGTCGCCCCTGAAGATGCTCAAATTAGCAGGCTGTTCTTAGAACCAAATCTCCTGGACAGGCTTCAGAAGGCATTCTCTCTGGTGATACAGACATCTGAAAGACACACACACACACACACACACACACACACACACACACACCCCAAAAACAAACAAAAAACCCATGGCCATAAAAGGACCTTTTTCCCTTTCATTTATTTAGTAATGGACAGCGCCCAGAAGAGCAGGATGGATGGCTCCTCGGAGAAAACAGAATCATTTCTTAATAAACAAATGAGAATTTAGAGCCCGAGCCGACAAGGAATTTAATCTTGTTCTCCCAGCATCCACACGGAGGAGGGAAGCAAGCAGAGGCAAAGACAGACATCGCGGTTCCCCTTGATTCTAATATTGGGTTGGACGGGGGAGGGCGAAGATCTGCATGCCGAGCTCCCTTTCTCCACCCACGTCCCTCTCCTGGCATACACTCTCAGCAAAGCCTCACCGGGTTCCCCCTGCAAGTAATTGCAGAGGTCTCTTGGGGACAATAACCCCGATGTTACCTCTTGGAAGGTCGGAGGGAAGTGCTTAGGGCTGAGGGAATGCAAGAGGGTGGAGGCCAAAGGGCTGAATATTAATGGGGGCTATCACCACCAGCTCTTAAGGTAATGGAAAAGCCCTCTGCAGAGCCAGGCTGGGGCCGGCCTCACAGGGAAATGCAATCTTCTGCAACACAGAGTAGGCAGTGACAAGCAGTTTATCTTCCATTACTCCACAGCCTTAAATCATTATCAACCCGAAGCCAGCAGAAGAAACCAAACCACTGACTCCAATGTCTCCTTATCTTCCCAGCAAATATAAATGTGCACGACATTGAGGCACCTGTATTAGGGGTTGAATTTTATCCCTCAACCCGCCACCCCCGGAAAGAAAGCTATGTTGAAGTTCTAACTCCCAGTACCTCAGAATATGACCTTATTTAAAGATAGGACCTTAACAGAGGCAATCACGTTAAAATAAAGTTCTTAAGGTGGGCCCTAATCGAATGTGACTGGTGTTCTTATAAGAAGGAGAACGTGGGCTGGGTGTGGTGGCTCATGCCTAGAATCCCAGCACTTTGGGAGGCCAACGCAGGCTGATCACCTGAGGCCAGGAGTTCGAGACCAGCCTGGGCAACATGGTAAAACCCCATCTCTACTAAAAATACAAATTAGCTGGGCATGGTGGTGGGCACCTGTAATCCCAGCTACTCAGGAGGCTGAAGTGGGGGGATGGCTTGAACCCAGGAGGTGCAGGTTGCAGTGAGCCAAGATCATACCACTGCACTCCAGCCTGGGTGACTCAGTGAAACTCTGCCTCAAAAAAAAAAAAAAAGAAGGAGAACTTGAATACAGAAACATATACAGGGAGAGCCACACGCAGGGAGAGCGCTGTGTGAAGATGCTTCTGTAAGTTAAGGGACGCCAAAAATTGCCAGCAAACCTCTTGACACTGAGGGAAGGCCTGGAAAAGATGCCCCTTCACAGGACTTGGAAGGCTCCACCTCTACCCATGACCTCAGACTTCTCGCCTCCAGAACTGGGAAACCATAAATTTCTGTTGTTTAAACAACCTACTTTGATACTTTGTTATGGTGGTCCTAGGAAAATAGACAAAGAAAGCTTTAATCCACCGGGGAAGGGAAAAGTGGTCCCATCTCATCATAAAATGAGAATTTTTCTGAGGCCATAGGAAGGGGTGGAGAAATGGGAGGCTGAGTCATTCCTTCTGCTATGGGTTTGCCTGGATAACAATGACTCAACCAAATGGAAGTCCCAAATAAAAGTCATTTTTCAAAGGAGTGTTTCCTCTTTTGAACAGTGCTGACTTAGCCCCAGCCAGCTGAATCAGCATTTTTGGTGGTGGCAGGAAGTAAGGAGTGATCTTCCTAAAGTAGCGATGTGCTTCCTAGCAGAGTTGCCAGATTAAGCAAATAAAAATACACAGGATACCCAGTTTCATTTGAATTTCAGATGAATGACGAATAATGTTTCAGTGTATGTCTCAAATACTGCATGCGATAAAACATTCCTATATTTTGCCTGGCAGCCCTCCCCTGATCTCCCCATCCATCCTCCATGTCCATTCTCTGCCTCATCCCTAGTGGAGAAGGGAGGCCCTCAGGCACATCGAGGCACCAAAGTTATGGTACAGTGCAAGGTAAACTCCCAGCAAAAGGTAAGGTGTGTCTCATGATGCACCCTTTGGAGGAAGGGCCTCTGCCTCCTACTGTGGGGAATGATAAGCTTCTCCCACTGTGAGGATCCACCAGATAGCAGCCTTCATGGCTTTGACCATATGGGGATCCAGCCTGGGGTTGAGCAGAGAACCAGGAAAAAATAAGAGAGAAAAAAGCCAGAAGGAAAGGAGGATCCCAGGCACCCATCCAAAGCTGACTCCATGGGACTACAAGGTCACCGTAAGAGAGTGTCTGAACCATGCTCTGGCCTCAAATGTTCGTGTAATTAGATATTCAAGTTTGTGGCCTTTCTGGCAAGAGCTGCATCTTCCCATTGCATGGGATGACCAAATGTGCATGGGCTTTGTTCCTGGGCATGAAGCTGGGCAACCTGCCAACAGAGTCCGCACCCTGCCTCTGCACTGCACAAACATGGTGGTGGTCAGTGAGTGTTTGTCAAGTGACAAATATATGAGTACTCACCACAAAAAAGAGTCCAGCCAATTTCTCCTCCTTGGAAATATAAAGCCAGAAGGTCAAACCTATGGTCTCTCTTCTCCCAGGTATGTTAAAATTGTCAGCCGACTGAGTGCCAAGACCCTGGCTTAGAGATGTTGAAGACACACACCCTAGCAGGGACGTGGAGCTACAGGTATGCATGAGCAGGGCCTGGAGGAGTCCAGTAGGAAGCTGGCCTTGTTTGTGGCTAAATAAGGACTACATGGGCATCTCAATGTTTATGTAGCTGGAGAAGAGTCTGACTTGCATGCCCGAATGTCCAAGACTTTTCTCATAGACCAGGGAGAGTAAATTGGTGGGCCTCCCGGGAAAACAGTGGTGGGCCAGGGAAATGCCAGGAGGTGTGAAATGCAAACAAACTGCCTGGGTGACAATTTCCCTTTTAATTTTTCAGAGGCTGAACTTGGAGCAATTGATATGGTGCCTGTTACACATGATAGAGAATGTTACCGTGCTTCAGACACAGTGCCTGTGTAGAGGGCAGTAATCTGGACAAAAGGAAGGGGCAGGGAGATGGAAGAAGGGAGGTCAAGAAGGAAAGAAGGAAGGTAAGACGTAAGGAAGGAGGGAAAGGAGGAGAAGGAGAATTTGAATGGAAATTTAGTCTGGCCAATACCCAAATCTGGTTTCTTCCTCTCAGCGTGAAGTGCCCTGATTGGATAAGGAATTCACTGCAAGCCTTTTCAAACTGGCTGGTTTCTTTTTAGAGAACAAGGCTTCATTTGATTAGTTGCCCATTAAATCATAGGAGGAGGGCTGGGCTGGATAAGGGAATAGGACAGTTAGAAGCTGGTAAAGCAAGAATAGCTTCCCTTCTGAGGCTCACAATGCTCTCTGAACTTGCTGTTCTGTCAACGAATCCCAGTCCAATGAAAACAGTTTTAATTACTGAAATCCACGTTCATTGACGGATGGATGGATTCGACAAAGATTTATAGAGAGCCCATTAGGTGTGAGAGGGCCCCAAGTGAGGCCCTGGAGACATAAAGGCAAATGAAGCACAGACCCTGTACCCCAGGCCCTCCCAGCATAAAAGGGCACACTGGCATATTTTAATAAGACAGCATGTTCAGCTGTGCACAGCAACTGCTCTTTGGGCACATGAAGGGGCACCTGATCCAGACTGGAGATGGGTGGGAAAGATGACATGAGGGGTGGAGATGAGATGGGAGGGGAGATGAGATGGAATGTATCAGGTGATGCAACCCAAAGATGTTTAAATAAATATCACTGAACCACACACCTTCACCTCTTCAGTTTATGGCATAGATACCAGCATTACAGGCAGCATCTTGCCCTTTTCCAGCTAAGTTTGCCATTTGTTTTTCTACTCTGTTCATGCCAGTGGTTATAAGGTAATAATGGGTATGAGTTTTCTATTCATGGAGCACATGGGTACTCCCATGGTGTATGTCACGTACACCACAAAATTCCTGCACACCATGTATATACTTGAATGTGTTAATTAAAACTAGGAGGTTCCTGACACGTCCTTACTTTCCATTTCCTCATACCTATCCTTGATGAGTGAGGTGGGATTGTACTTCCTTTTTGTCTTCCATAAAAAAAAAGCCCTAATAGGTCTCATGAAATTCCATTCATTCATGCAATAAATATTCTTCGAGTGCTTCTGTGTTCCAGACGCTGTGTCAGGGCTCGGTATACAAGGAAGCAAATGGTAGATATGAACCTCCTTCCTGGAGTTCAGAGTGGCTCACAGATGCTTCTGGGCATCACAATTCCCTAGGGAACTTGTTTAAAAATGTAGATGTCCCAGGCTTGGTCTGGAGGAAAATGTGATTCTATGTCCCAAACCAGGAGACTGACCCATGCACACCGCAGAACTGTGAGGATGAAGAGCCCCTGGCATCCGGAAAGGGTGGGGTGGAGATCCAGAGGTTGATTCCAGAGAGCCCAGGGGGCTGCAGGAACATGGGGATGGGGTGAGGGAGGGATGCCATGAATGCATCCCTCGAGCCATCCCCATGCTCCATGGGCATATTGTCCCTACATAAAACCCAGAAATGGAAAAGAGCATGAGAAGGTGTGGCCCCCAGCATGAAAACTCCTGAGTACTTTTGCCTGATTATTATTCCATTTGGTCTAAATGCATTTTAAAATGCTCAGTGGGGAAAAAAAATGCCAAGTCTTTTAATAAATTAAGAGCAGGTCTGCTTTTTAACCTGCAGCAGGTTTTTAAAAAGTCCTGCTGAGGGCACACTGCTTAGAGAGACATGGTCTTTGCAGATGAAGGTAATTAGTGAACACCTTCACCTCTGGAGTCGGGAGGGAGTACGAGGGGCTTTGGTTACTGCAGTAATCTCTTCCTGATTGGGAGGAAACTGGTATTTACAGAGGATGCCTAAAGATTCAAATGTGGTTTTCTCTTTCCGCGAATCAGAAGGCAGAGTGTGTGCAGGAACTCAAAGCCCAGGGAACAGCAGGATGCAGCTTTTCTTGGCTGCGTTACTGAGAGATCCTGTCTGATGTTTCTTCTCTGACAGGCCATGACTGGGGACACTCGGATGCCCAGCAGAGCTGGATTTAGGGGCAGAAGAACTGGGCAGCTGTCCCAGTTACCCATCTATGAGGGAAGCTGAAAGATCATAAGAATAAATCAGAAAGATGGTGCCAGTTAACCCCGCTTTCCACACAAGACTCTTGATATAATTGGTGAAGTGGAAACCACAGCCAAAGTACACCCCATCCTCAAGCAAAACATAAAACATACTCCCAATGTATACAGAAAGTTTTGGTGGCCTTAGAGCCTGATTTGGTGCCAACCTGCCTGGGTTCAAATCCAGGTTCCACTACTCACTGGATGTGTGACCTTAGACAACTTCTTTCACCTCCTAGTCCTCTGTTCCCTCGGCTATAAAATAAAAATTATAGTAGTGCCAGTTTTGAACACTAAATGAGCATAAAGGAAACACTTAGACTCCAGACTGGCATGTAGCAGGAACTTTATAACGGTTAGCTACTCATTATCATCTTTGTGACCAGCTCAAGCAAGTTGCCTAGTGCCACTGGAGGCTGCATCCCTACCTGAGACAGCCACCTGAACATTTCATTAACATGCAGCCTCCGAGAGCTGAAACTCTGAAAGGAAGTCCTCCATAATGAGTCAAGTAATTAATTTTCTCTCTTAAAAATGTAACCCCCTTCGTACATCTCAAAAGAAATCATCTGACTTAGAAACTACAAAAGACATCTGAACAACATCAAACATTACAGAAAAGTTTTGCCCATATGAAAGTCCAACTCCACCCCACTGCACCCCAAGAAAAGCAAAACAAACATAAAAACAACTTTTGAACATTTTGAACAAGTGTTTGTAACCATATCGATATATGCATTACCTC
>NW_012112142.1:745487-816841 GCF_000951035.1 Colobus angolensis palliatus | reverse complement strand
CATCTCAAAAGAAATCATCTGACTTAGAAACTACAAAAGACATCTGAACAACATCAAACATTACAGAAAAGTTTGGCCCATATGAAAGTCCAACTCCACCCCACTGCACCCCAGGAAAAGCAAAACAAACATAAAAACAACTTTTGAACATTTTGAACAAGTGTTTGTAACCATATCGATATATGCATTACCTCTGTCCCGAGTGGGTAAATAGCCAACTCTCTCCATTTAGGAGTGTTAGAAAAACTGTAAAGGAAAGACCATTTCAAGTAAGTCAAAACGTTATGCTGCATTTGATGTTTGTATATATCCCTCACTTTAAGCAGAGAGGCACATGACTTCTACTAATGGAAAGTCAGATTTTCCTCTATCCCCACTAAATGAATGTGGAACCATATTTGAGGATATGCTTTGGAGGGTGCCAAAACATTGGCCTAATCTGTCAGCTTGATCCTAGGCTCCCCTGTCCCCTGTCCCCACCCCATCCTGAGCACAACTGGACTCAGAATCAAAGCCAGGGCTGGGACAAGTGCAGCTTGTGAAGGATTCCAGCCTCAGCAAGCAGTTATATTAAGCACCACCAAAGTTTAAGAAACATTAGGTAAGATGTGGCTGATAACAGTCAAGGCCTAGTTACAATTCCTCCTAAAATGTTTATATTTCCTTCTAAATTATGTGATAACATGAAATTTGCCAAATAATTTACTTAAAATTGATTATTTGCAGTGCTACTTGTGGGTGACTGATGTGCCATGATGCTGTTACTGTGTAGCTAACTCTTCTATTTTATTTCAGTTTTGTTTTAAAGTATACATTTATTTAATTTTTTTCACTCTAAAGGTGATACATAATTATTTTCAAGGACGTGGAAATTACAGAATTGTATAAAGTAGACAAGAAAAATCACCTACAATCTCACAGCCCAGAGGCATTGACAGCTAATCATCCAGTCTACTTCCTTCCAGTCTTTTTTCTCCTATGTGTAGATATATGCACATATATACATATATTTTTTCTTTCTACATATATTGATTTATTATAGAGTTGGGATTGTACTGTTTTCTAACCCAATTTGACCACTATATATATATATATTTGAACTATACATATATATAGTTTTTTCTTTTTCTTTTTTTTTTTTTTTTTTTTTTTTGCGTTGTATCAGTTAGGGTCCTAGCAGGATACAAGTTTCCCTTTAATCTACCGAGGCTAGATTAGACGACCAAAAGGGATGCTGAAATAAAACTGGAGTAGGCACACTATGAAGCTGTTCCCACCCTAATCCTGAAGAGTCAAGGGGACGGAGAAGTTACTGGAACAGGAAGGAAGTAGGTAGGGAGGATAAGTGGAGGAGGAGGCCACCTGGCCAAATTGATGGCCTTGAGTAGAGAAGCCCAGGAATGAAACCCTGGGGTCTCAGATGGGGGCTGTGTTTATGGGAAGGGGGCTTCACAGACCCTCACCCTCAGCTCTAGATTTACCCTTCTCCTCCTCCACCCCATTATTCTCCTCTCCTCCTATTTCTTTACTCTCTTCTCCTACTCCTCCTGCTCCTCCTCTTCCTCTTCTGACTTTGAGGCCTCCTTCTCTCATCCTGGTGCCCCAACTTGTCCTGGCTTCTCATTTTTGCCCCAGTCCTGCCCTGATCTTCTCTGGCTGGAATAATAATTCCCCAGGGTAGCCCCATGAAGAACCTTATACAACCATCCTGCTGTCCCGCTCCTCAGGGTGCACTTCCCACTGGACACACCCAGAAGGAGTTCAGAGGGCAGAGAGCCTGAGTGGTGCAGGATGAATCTGGAAGGCAAAAGGAGAATGTCCATCAGGCACATCATCCAATATGCTTTAAGTACACCTTACAAAAGGGACCGCCTAGTATTCCTTTATAGAAAAGTACCATAAATTATTTAACCCAGTCCTTGTGGAGTGTTTCTCATTTTTTTTACCATTATAACTAGTGCTACAATAAATATTCTTATACATACATTTTTGGCTGCATCTCTGATTATTTTCTCAGGATAAATTCTTAGGGGTGGCACTACTGGGTCAGGGGAATCTACATTTTTTAAGGCTTCTCTTATATATATCATGACATAGTTCTCTGGAATGTTATTATACCAATTTAAATGCCTGCAAGCAATACATATAGAGTCACCAATAATGTTCACCTAGAGAACTGGTGATGGCTGCCTGCAGTAAATGAGAAGATGCTAGGGGAAGAAGCAGCCTGTCCTGGAGACTGTGGTGTGAAAGGTCACACCTCCGAGCCATGAAAACTGACCTGTTTTAAGACTGAAAGAAGCTTCACAGTCAGTTCACTCCAAGGTCAGCGGGAGAGTCTGACAAAGGGAAGTGAGGTGATGGCTGCTGGGTGGGAGTTTTGTTTCATTTGACCTCACTTACCTAAGGCCAAATGTAACGTAAACAACAGTGGATGGTCATATAAGGTTCTTCATGGGGCTACTTTGGGGAATTATTCCAGCCAGAGAAGGTCAGGGCAGGACTTGGGGACAAATGAGAAGCCAGGACAAGTTGGGTCACCAGGATGAGAGAAGAAGACCTCGAAGTCAGAAGAGGAAGAGGAGGAGGAGGAGAAGGAGGAGGAGGAGGAGGAGGGGAGGAGAGTGGGGAAGTAGGAGGAAAAGAGAATGATGGGGGGATGAGGAGGAGGGTCAATGCAGAGCTGAGGTTGGAGGCCCGTGGAGCCCCTTTCCCATAAACACAGCCCCCATCTGAGACCCTAGTCCCCAACTTCCACAGGCAGGGACGAGGGGAGGGGACAGTGGGGTAGGGGACAGGGATTCCCCATTGAGGAAGCTCCATACTGATTCTAATGGATTCTATTTCCTCTCCTTCAGGGGAATAAACAAGTGCCCAAGGGGCCAGAGACCACCTTTGACTTTGCTTGTGAATCAAGAAAAGGGGTTGGAAGTTCTAGGGTCCCAGCAGATAAGCTAAGGCATAACAGTATTGTGAATGAGACTGCCTGTATTTGTTCCTTAGCAGATAAATAACATGAATATTTGATCACTGCTTTATAAATTCAATACAAAGAAATAACAGGCCAAGCCCAAATGGGCATAGATATATATATAGATTTACAGTTTATTATTGATTAGTAAGAGCAGTAATAATAATAGCCAACCTCTAGAACATAAAGGCCTGCGCCCTTGGTGCTAAGACCTTTACAAACATGAAATAATATAACCCCTCCTGACAACTACATGAGGATCATATTGAGTTTCAGGGGACAACTAAGGTAACCTATCCTGTCTCACCCAGGTCCCATATCTGAAACCTACTCCTGACGAGATCCTTCCCACCCTATGCCCCACTGTAGGCAAATCGGGAAGGCCTGCAAATGATGTGTGAAGAACTGTACCCTGCGTGCCAGGCAGATGTTCACTCTTGAACAGATATTTACATGACAGAAAGTGTCCTAGGCCTGGAGGATGTGAAGAAAACAGGCAGAGTCCCTGCTCCCAGGAAGCAGTGCCAGCAGGAGAGACACAGAGGTGACACTTTTTTTTTTTTTTTTGCCTCGGCATCTTTTCTTTTGGGGCTCCCTTTGCCTGGAAGGCTCTTCTGAGTACCCGACTTGGCTGCTCCTTCACTCCATTCAGGCCTCTGCTCACCACCCCCTCCTCCAAACAGTCTTCCCTCACCACCCCATCTAAAATACTGCCCATTCGCTCTCTACTCCTTCATTGTACTTTACTTTTCTCTTGTCACCACCTGACATATGTGTGTGCGTGTGAGTGTGTGTATTTAGGCATAAACATTTATTTATTCTCTGTCTTTCTCACTGGAGGATTGACATTCCGAGTCGCTTGCAGGAGGGTGACTTTCATACAGTGTTTGTGTCTTGGGTCCAGTTGAACCTGTTGCTCAGGCCTTGATAGCACATCCCTTTGCTGTTCTACATTGTCAAGGTTCTCGGCAGCAAGCAACAGAAACCCAGTCTGACTAACTTGGTGAAAGGAAAACTCACTGCAAGACAGAAAGACTGGAAGGCCAGGCCAGGCCCAGGAAATACACAGAAAGCAAGGGAGGCCAGGGAGCTGGAACCAGAGCCCAGTTCGCTACAGGAGAAAGTAATTAGAACACTGGAGTGAGATGTCACCATGCTGGACACTCGATGCTGCACCTCTAGACTTTCAATAACTGCCAATCATTTATAAACCACATCTGCCTCTTTCTGCCTCTCCTGCAAGATTCAGGGTCCCATGTGGTTGACTAATCCTGAGTCGCATTCTCACCTCCTGCTTCCCCTACCCCAGCTTTGGTGTCCACAGCAGGAGGTGGTACATTGGGACCCTCTGAGATAATACGCAGTGGAGAACTCCTCCTGATTGAAAGAGGGATTGGATGCTGAAAGGCCAAAACTCTCCATAAATAACTACAGGATCTGTCAGTAGGAAGTGGCCTCATTCCCAAAAGAGTGATGGAGACTCAGTAACCTTTCTTGGTAACAGGTAACTCATCCACAGGCCCCAAACCTGGACTCTGAAAGTTCCTCTTTCTGGCTGGAGCTGGTCAAAGCCATGCACGGGCAGAACTCGCCAGCATCTTGAAGGCTCAACTGTCAGGTGATGGAGAACAGCTGGGGTGGTGGGTCATCAGGGTCACCTGTGAGAAGTGAGGGAGAGGAGGGAGTTTCCATGGGAGGCAGTTGAGTCCCTGCTGTCCCTAAACCAGGATGACCAACTGACTTTCTAGGGCACTGACACATCACTTACGGGGTTCGTTTTCTCTTTGGCAGGCTCTCCTGAGGAAAGAGCCATTAACCTCAAGTCTGTCTTCAAAAGGTTAGGCTCTTTTTTTTTCTGAGAAACAGAAAAGAGACCCTGGAAGCTGATATGCCTCTTTGTTTATCCTTCGTGCAAGTCCTACCAAGATCCTGGAAAAGCAATGATTCCTCCACAGTCACCCCTTTACGGTGGCCCCTAAAACCAGATGCAGAACAGTTTAGAAAACTCCAAGTCAGTGCTCGTTCCTTGGAGCAACCTGCTCTGGACCTCGTTGAAGGAGAGGTCTGGTTTGTGACATTAACAAGTACCTGCTGACAACAAATACAACCACTTCCTCACCTGCTACCATGAGGAAACCAACGTACCAGGGTTGCTGGCTTGGAAGGAATCTTACAAAGGCCACGAGAGATGGTGGCTTTTGGCCCCTCACAGCCTCCATAGTCTCCTGGATTTCCCTGGCAGGAGGCCCTCAAACTGTGCACAAATGAGGGGCCTCCGTCCTATTTTTAAAAGCTCTTCAGGAAATACACTTGCTGCCTACACTTCCTCATCACCCACTCGTTCTTCGGGGCTTCTAATCCGGCTTCCGCCCCACCTCGCTCCTGATGGAGCCCCAGGAAGGACTCCAAAGACCTCCTCCTCAGCCACAAATCCGGCAGCCTTGCCCCAGTCCTCATCCTCAGCTGGTTCAGCATTCCACAGGAAATCTCTCCCCTCTGGGTTTCCGTGGCAGGAAACTCCCCTTGTTTTCTTTTTTAATGTGTGCGCCTCCCCAAGGATCTGAGCTTAGCATCCCTCCCTCTGTGCTGCCTCCTTCATTATCTTATCTACCCTGGGCCTCACCTGACACCTCGGTGCAGATGGTCCTCACTTCCAGCCTCTCTTGTCAGTACCAGCTCTGAGCTCCAACCCCTGTCGGGCATCAGGTCTCGGGTGTCTCTTCTGAATGTCTAAATATCCCAAACGGAACGGGTCATTTTCTGCTCCAGTTCTGTCCTCCCTTCATATCCTCCTCTCCTAAGAGCCCACCACCCTCCAGTGTTCAGTCTCCAAATCTTAGCGGCATCTCTGGCTTACCCAGTGGCCTTACCTCCCAGATCCAACCAATTGCAAGTTCTCTCTTCTCCATATCTCTCCTATATCACCATGTTTCTATTCCCATCAAGTGCTTATATTCTACTCTTTTTCAGACCATTGCTGTAACCTCCTAACGGATCCACCTCTACTCTCTCCTCCTCCCACACCCCTTTCCCTACAATCTATTTTCTGTGCTTCTTTGAGGACACTCTTCAAGTTCCATCAGGAAAGCACTATTTTGTCTCTCCCTGCTCTAAGACCTACAATGGCTCGCACTGCTGATAATAAGTCCTAAGCCTGGTTTTACACTCATCATAGTTCAAGGCTCTCCCAGTCCACTTTCCATCACTTTCCCTCTAGGTACACATTTGTGCAGTTTACCTCAAATTCCCACTCATCTCGAAACACTCTGTCTTCCCAATTCCAGGCTTTTGCTCAAGCTGGACCTTTCTCAGGTAAAGCCTTTTTTTTTTATTTACATCTACCAAAATCTTACCTTTCCCTTTAGGGTCATCTAAAATGCCACTTCCTCTAGGATGCCTCCCAGGGTTTCCCCAGCCAGGAGTGCTTTTCCTTCCCTGTGCTCCCTAGTTTTACGCAGTTTATCCCTGCACACTCATCACACTCAATCTCATGTCATAGTATTTGAGTATGTGCCTCATTGCTCTGCCCCTGGGTCAGAGATGTTGTCCTGCTAAAGGAGTCATTTGCTCACAGTTGATACTTGTTGACTTAAGTCATCAGGCTAGATAACCATACACTTGTTTACCTTCCACTGTTTGCAAACACATCCAAAATATATAATCACAGGGACTAAATCAAAGTAAAGAATATGGAAATACGTTCTGTCCACATCTATGGGTAAAGATCAGAATGTAGATCAAAACCCAGTTCTTAAGTGACTTGGACCATTGCTGGATAGATTTTAACTAATCTTATGGAAAATATTCAAGGGACTTAATGAGCCTAGCTAGGAATGAAGGAGGGCAAGCGAGAGGGAGCCAGAGTGGCTGCTGTCAAGAAACACTTTCTTCCTGTAACCGTATCCCCCGGGACCGGGCCAGTACCTTTGCTTAATCTCTCTCTCTGTGGTCACTCAGGATATGATTACTGGCATCAGATGCAAGCACATGTTTCTGTTCCATTAATCTGAGTGAGGCTGAGAAACTGAAAAGGGAGTCACAAGGGCATTGCTGTGTTGGTCTGGTTACCACCTCAAAGAGGAGCAAGAGAGGGGGAGGAAGGATCTGGCAGATGGGCCAGGAGGGGGGGCCGTAAGGGAGCAAAGGGAGATGAGAAAACCACACAAAGAACAAGTTCCTGTAGTGTGGAGGCTGATTCCTTTCAGCTGTTACAAGATGGGGCATGGAGGAGGGAAGTACACACACACATACACACACACACATGCACACAGGGACGCCCACAAAGCAACCTATAGACTCAGAGCATCTCCACCATAGGGCTTTGGCAATCAGCCTGATAACCCTTGGTGAGCATTGTTGCTTGGGGTGTACAGAAAACCACATAACATAAATCTGTCTCACACACAGTAACAGCCTTAATGGGAGGCTGCAGCACAGTAATGAAGACGTGAACAGCTGAAACACAATGTCAGATGGCAGTGGTGACATCTGAAAGCCATAATTTGCGGCTCGGCATATTTTTGTTCCAGGTACCAGAGCCTGCGCAAATGCTCACTGACTTGTCTCTCTCAAGCAGCATCTCTGCTGGGCTTGGCCCGGGGCCAGGTGGTCTTTGCCTTGCCAACAGGTTTCTGCTCTAGAGAGCCCAGGAAGTCTTTCCTCTCTATCATCTGATGGAGCCGAAATGGAGCAACAGAATAGGTATAAACACACATCTTGTTCCTGAAGTTCAGGCCACTTAAATAACCCATTTCCCTTCAGTCCAATCAAAGTGTCCTGGCCAAACATCTTGAGGGGTGGCCGAATGAACCAAAATAATTTTAGCTAAGTCAGAGCTTGGGGACTTCTGGAAAGGAAAGATGAGACGTTACAGAGCACAGAGGCACCAGATTCTGTTTTTCAGCTGTGACTCTCCCTTCTTTCAATCCCTCCTTCTCATTGCTACCTTCCCAGAACCTCAGCACTGCAGACAAGCAATTTCTTCAAGTATAGGCCTTCAAATTAAAGGTTACATTTTCAGTTCTAGCTAGCTACCTGGCAGTTAAATGGCATCAATGCTTGAGTTAAGGTTTATAAATGCAAGGGAAGAGGGGCTCCACTGAGGAAGCAGTGTTATGTTTAGCCCCAGGGAACTGAGGAATTCAAAGTCTAGGCAGAGTGGCCTTTTCCACCACCTTAATCCTCCCTGGTGGGTCTCCACTCAGCAGCCCGTGTACATCTGTTGACCCGCTGCTCTGGACTGCCTTCCTGCCAGGCTCTGTGGAGTGGGCGGAGAGGATAAAGTGACTGTTAACAGCAGGAGTCTTAACTCCTGGCCTGGGTCCCTAAAAGCACAGGCTGCAAAACAGTTTAAACTGCCACCAAGACACCCTGCCCCCACTATGGTGGCTCTGGGACCCTCTCACTTACACAGAGGTTTGCTTCAAGGAACTTTGAGGGTCAACTGGAGCTTCACTCTAAAGTTGGGGGCTGGCGAAGGCTGCGGCACCTACCACAAGCGCCTTAACATGAGCGTGGGGAGGCTGCGATGAATCCCCTCTTACAAAGGCTCAGCCGCATGACATCAGGAGAATCTTTGGGAGCAGGTGCAGCGGGAGCTCAGCGCCCACAGGGCATCAACCTGAAGGCAGCCTACAGGCAGGAGTGAGAGGAACAGAGTCACACAGCAGAAACTGGCCCCACCCCTGAGAAGCTGTCCACCACCTGCTTTGCAGAGATGGGTCTGACCTGAGTTCTTGGGATCCCAAACATTTTCCCACCCGGAAGACAGTGCACGGTCTTATTAGCTGTGAACATCAGCTCACGTGGGGAAATGGGGGACTAATTTATTTTCACTTTTTACTATAAACATTTTAGATTTTTGTTCAGACTGACATTTTATTGGGATATGATTTATATACAGTGAAATTCACCCTTTCTAGTGTACAGTACTCTCAGTTTTAACAAATATAGATGTTCATGTAACTCTCCCTACAATCAAGATGTAAAACATTTCCATCTTTCCACTGCTATAAACATGCATGTGCAAGTATCTTTTTCATAAAATGACTTTTATTTCTTTGAATTCGTTGTAGATTCTGGATATTAGTCCTTTGTCAGATGTATAGATTTATATTGTAAAGATTTTTTTCCCACTCTGTGGGTTGTGTGTTTACTCTGCTGACCGTTCCTTTTGCCGTACAAAAGCTCTTTAGTTTAACTAAGTCCCAGCAATTTATCTTTGTTTTTATTGCGTTTGCTTTTGGGTTCTTGGTCGTGAAATCTTTGCCTAACCCAATGTCTAGAAGGGTTTTTTCAATGTTATCTTCCAGAATTTTTACAGTTTCAGGTCTTAGATTTAAGTCCTTAATCCATCTTGAGTTCATTTTTGTAAAAGGTGAGGGATGAGGATCCAGTTTCGTTTTCTCATATGTGGCTAGCCAGTTATCCCAGCACCATTTATTGAAAAGGGTGTCCTCGCCCCACTTTATGTTTTTATTTGCTTTGTTGAAGATCAGTTGGCTGTAAGTATTTGGGTTTATTTCTGTATTCTCTGTTCTGTTCCATTGGTCTATGTGCCTATATTTATACCAGTACCACGCTGTTTTGGTGACTGTGGCCATATAGTATAGTTTGAAATCAGGTAATGTGATGCCTCCAGATTTGTTCTCTTTGTTTAATGTTGCTTTGGCTATGTGGGCTCTTTTTGGGTTCCATATGAATTTTAGAATTGTTTTTTTCTGATTCTGTGAAGAATGATGGTGGTATTTTGATGGGAGTTGCATTGAATTTGTAGATTGCTTTTGGCAGTATGGTCATTTTCACAATATTGATTCTACCCCATCCTTGAGCGTGGGATGTGTTTCCATTTGTTTATGTCATCTGTGATTTCTTTTAGCAGTGGTTTGTAGTTTTCCTTGTAGAAGTCTTTCTCCTCCTTGCTTAGGTGTATTCCTAAGTTTTGTTTTTTTTGTTTTCGCTGTTGTTGTTTTGCAGCTATTGTAAAAGGAGTTGAGTTCTTGGTTTGATTCTCAGCTTTGTTGCCATTGGTGTATAGAAGAGTTACTGATTTTTGAACATTAATTTTCTATGTGGAAACTTTTCTGAATTCTTTTATCAGCTCTAGGAGCTTTCTGGAGGAGTCTTTAGGGTTTTCTAAGTAAACGATCATATCATCAGCAAACAGTGACAGTCTGACTTCCTCTTTACTGATTTGGACGCCCTTATTTTTTTCTCTTGTCTGTTTGCTCTGGCTAGGACTTCCAGTACTCTGTTGAAGAGGAGTGGGCACCCTTGTCTTGTTCCAGTTCTCAGAAAGAATGCTTTCAACTTTTCCCCATTCAGTATTATGTTGGCTGTAGGTTTGTCATAGATGGCTTTTATTATATTGAGGTATGTCCCTTGTATGCCGATTTTGCTGAGAGTTTTAATCATAAAGGATGCTGGATTTTGTTGAATGCTTTTTCTGCATCTATTGACATGACCATGAGATTTTTGTTTTTAATTCTGTTTATGTGGTGTATGACATGTGTTGAATTGCATATGTTAAACCATCCCTGCATCCCTGGTATGAAACCCACTTGACCATGGTGAATTATCTTTTTGATATGTTGCTGGATTTGGTTAGCTAGTATTTTGTTAAGGATTTTAGTATCTATGTTCATCAAGGATATTGGTCTGTATTTTTCTTTTTTGGTTATGTCCTTTTCTGGTTTTGGTATTAGGGTGATACTGGCTTCATAGAATGAATGAGGGAGGGTTCCCTCTTTCTCTATCTTGTGGAATACTGTCAAAAGGATTGGTTCCAATTCTATGTTGAATGTCTGATAGAATTCTGCTGTCTGGTAGAATTCTTCTGTGAATCCGTCTGGTCCTGGACCTCTTTTGTTCATATTTTTTAAATTATCATGTCAATCTCACTGCTTGTTCTTGGTCTGTTCAGGGTATCTAATTCTTCCTGATTTAAGCTAGGAGGATTGTATCCTTCCAGAAATTTAACCATCTCTTCTAGGTTTTCTAATTTATGCACATAAAGATGTTCATAGTAACCTTGAATGATCTTTTGTATTTCTGTGGTGTCAGTTGTAATAGCTCTCATTTCATTTCTTATTGAGGTTATTTGAATTTTCTTTCTTCTTTTCTTGGTTAATATTGCTAATGGTCTATCAGTTTTATTTATCTTTTCAAAGAACCAGGTTTTTGTTTCATTTATCTTTTGTATTGTTTGTTTTAATTTCATTGAGTTCTGCTCTGATCTTGGTAATTTCCTTTCTTCTACTGGGTTTGGGTTTAGTTTGTTCTTGTTTCTCTAGTTCCTTGAGGTGTGACCTACATTATCTGTGCTCTTTCAGACTTTTTGATGTATGTGTTTAAGGGCTATGAACTTTCCTCTTAGCACCACCTTTGCTGTGTCCCAGAGGTTTTGATAGTTTATGTTACTATTCTCATTCAGTCCAAGAATTTTTAAATTTCCATCTTGATTTCATTTCTGACCCAGTGATCATTCCAGAGCGGGTTATTTAATCTCCATGTGTTTGCATGGCTTTGAAGGTTCCTTTTGGAGTTGATTTCCAGTTTTATTCCAATGTGGCCTGAGAGAGTGCTTGATATAATTTCAATTTTTTTAAATTTATTGAGGCTCGTTTTGTGGCCTATCATGTGGTCTATCTTGGAGAAAGTTCCATGCACTGTTGAAGGGAATGTATATGCTGCGGTTGTTGGATGGAATGTTCTGTATATATCTGTTAAGTCCATTTGTTCCAGGGTATAGTTTAGATCCATTGTTTCTTTGTTGACTTTCTGTCTTCAAGACCCATCTAGTGCTATCAGTGGAGTATTGAAGTCCCCCACTATCATTGTGTCACTGTCTGTCTCATTTCTTGGGTCTATTAATAATTGTTTTTTTTTTTTTTTTTTTTTTTGAGACGGAGTCTCGCTCTGTCGCCCAGGCTGGAGTGCAGTGGCGTGATCTCGGCTCACTACAAGCTCCGCCTCCCGGGTTCATGCCATTCTCCTGCCTCAGCCTCCCGAGTAGCTGGGACTACAGGCACCCGCCACCTCGCCCGGCTAATTTTTTTGTATGTTTAGTAGAGACGGGGTTTCACCATGTTAGCCAGGATGGTCTCGATCTCCTGACCTCGTGATCCGCCCGTCTCGGCCTCCCAAAGTGCTGGGATTACAGGCTTGAGCCACCGCACCCGGCCAATAATTGTTTTATAAATTTGGGAGCTCCAGTTTTAGGTGCATATATATTTAGGATTGTGATATTTGCCTGTTGGACAAGGCTTTTTATCATTATGTAATGTCCCTCTTTGTCTTTTTAACTGCTGTTGCTTTGAAGTTTGTTTTGTCTGATATAAGAATAGCTATTCCTGCACACTTTTGGTGTCCATTTACATGAAATGTCTTTTCCCACCCCTTTACCTTAAGTTTGTGAGAATCCTTATGTGTTAGGTGAGTCTCTTGAAGAAGGCAGCAGATAGTTAGTTGGTGAATTCTTGTCCATTCTGCAGTTCTGTATCTTTTAGGTAGAGCATTTAGGCCATTTACTCTCAATATTAGTATTGAGATGTGCAGTGCCATTCCATTCGTTGTGCTATTTGTTGCCTGTATACCTCGGTTTTGGTTTTTGTTTTCTAAATTGTATTTTTTGTTTTATAGATCCTGTGAGATTTATGCTTTAAAGAGGTTCTGTTTTGATGTGTTTCCAGGATTTGTTTCAATATTTAGAGCTCCTGTTAGCAGTTCTTGTAGTGGTGGCTTGGTAGTGACAAATTCTCTTAGTGTTTGTCTGGAAAAGACTGTATCTTTTTGTCATATATGAAGCTTACTTTCACTGGATACAGAATTCTTGGCTGATCATTGTTTTGTCTGAGGAGGCTGAAGATAGGGCCTCAATCCCTTCTAGCTTGTAGGGTTTCTGCTGAGAAATTGGCTGTTAATCTGATAGGTTTTCCTTTATAGGTTACCTGGTGCTTCTGTCTCACAGCTCTTAAGATTCTTTCCTTCCTCTTAACTTTAGATAACCTGATAACAATGTGGCTAGGTGATGATCTTTTTGCAATGAATTTCTCAGGTGTTCTTTGTGCTTCTTGTATTTGGATGTCTAGGTCTATAGCAAGGCTCAGGAAGTTTTCTTTGATTATTCCCCCAAATATGTTTTCCAAACTTTTAGATGTATCTTCTTCCTCAGGAAAACCAATTATTCTTAGGTTTGGTTGTTTAACATAAGCCCAGACTTCTTGGAGGTTTCGTTCATATTTTCTTATTCTTTTCTTTTTTCTTTGTCTTTGTTGGACTGAGTTAATTCGAAGACCTTGTCTTTGAGCTCTGAATTTCTCTCTTCTGCTTGTTCAATTCTATTCCTGAGACTTTGCAGAACATTTTGCATTTCTGTAAGTGCATCCATTGTTTCCTGAAGTTTTGATTGGTTTTTCTTCATGCTATCTATTTCCTTGAATATTTTTTCCTTCACTTCTTGCATCAGTTTTTGGATTTCCTTACATTGGGCTTCACCTTTCTCTGGTGCCTCCCTAATTAGCTTAATAACTAACCTCCTAAATTCTTTTTCAGGTAAATCAGAGATTTCTTCTTAGTTTGGTTCCATTGCTTGTGAGCTAGTGTGATATTTTGGAAATGTTAAAGAACCTTGTTTTGTCATACTACCAGAATTGGTTTTCTGGTTCCTTCTCATTTGGGTAGGCCCTGTCAGAGGGAAGGTCTAGGGCTGAAGGCTGTTGTTCAGATTCTTTTGTCCCACAGGGTGTTTCCTTGATGTAGTACTCTCCACCTTTTTCTATGGATGTGGCTTCCTGAGAGCTGAGCTGTAGTGATTGTTATCTCTCTTCTGGATCTAGCCACCCAGCAAGTCTACCAGACTCCAGGTTGGTGCTGGCAGTTGTCTGCACAGAGTCCTGTGATGTGAACTGTCAATGGGTCTCTCAGTCATGGGTACCAGTACAGTATCAGGGGTGACTCCTGACTTCTGCAGGAGCAATCCACTTCCTTCAGGGGGTCTGTGGGTCCTCTCAGATTTCCTGATTTATTCCTGCAGTTGTTCTGGAGCAAAAATTCATAATGCAAGCCTCCACACACTGCTCTGTCCATCTGAATTGGAGCTGCAATCTAGACCTGCCTCCCATCCGCCATGATTGTAGCAATTCCGTAATCAGAAAATTTCGTTTCAAAGTTTCCAGGGGGTCCTGGTGTCTGAGCTGTGGATCTCCCAATACCTGCAGGTCACAGGGCCACAGAGGCTGGGCTTCCAGGAGCAGAGGACACAGAGCAGTAAAGACGAGACCTCTCAAAGTTTTTTTCTAATTCCCTTGTGACTCCCACTTTGATGACAGGTTCTGTACAAGTATATTATTTAGTTTCTAAATATTGTGAGTTTTCCAGATATCTTTCTGTTGTTGACTTCTAGTTTAATTCTGTTAAACCAGGACTCTGGCAGGAGAACATATTTTGCATTACTTCAGTTCATTAAAATTTACTAAGATTTATTTTATGGCTCAGAATATGTTGTATCTTGTGAATGTTCCATGTGCATGTGAAAAGGTAATGTATGTTGTGCTATTGTTGAGTGGAGTGCTCTATGAATGTCAGTTAGTTCAAGTTGGTTGATAGTGTTGTTCAGTCACCTATCTCCTTACTGATTGTCTGTCTACCTGTTCTATCTATTGCTAAGACAGAATTGTTGAGCTCTAGTCACAATTTTGAATTTATCTATTTCTCTTTTCAGTTCTATCAGTTTTTGCTTTATGTATTTTGAAGTACTATTGTTCAGTCCATATTTCTTTAGGATTGTTATGTCTTCTTGATGAATTGATCCCCTTATTATTATTATATTACATAATTTGGGAACCCTAGAAATATTTCTTATTTCTAAAGTCTACTTTGATATTAATATAGTTATACTTACTTTTTTGATTAGCATTTAGTTGGTATACTTGATATATCTTTTTCTTCTTTTAACTTTCAACCTCTGTATATTTTTGTATTTAAAGTAGGTTTTTTTGGTTGTTGTTGCTGTTTTTGTTTTGTTTTTTGAGACAGAGTCTCACTCTGTCGCCCAGGCTGGAGTGCAGTGGCATGATCTTGGCTCACTGCAAGCTCCGCCTCCCAGGTTCATGCCATTCTCCTGCCTCAGCCTCCTGAGTACCTGGGACTACAGTTGCCCACCACCACACCCAGCTAATTTTTTTTTTTTTTTTTTCAGTAGAGATGGAGTTTCACAGTGTTAGCCAGGATGGTCTTGATCTCCTGACCTTGTAATCTGCCTGCATCGGCCTCCCAAAGTTAAAGTAGGTTTCTTATAGACAGCATCTATCTTGCTTTTTTAACCATACTGACAATTTCTATCTTTTAATTTGATGTGTTTAGTCATTTACATACAATGTAATCATTGACATGGTTGGACTTACCTGCCATATTGCTATTTGTTTTTTATTTGTTCAATGTGTTATTTGTTTTGTTGTTGTTGTTCTCCTTTGCCTGCTTTTGGAATGAATACCTTTTATTCAATTTTATCTCTAGTATTGACTTATTATTTATGCCCTTAAAATTTTTTAACGGATGTCCTATGTTTTGTAATATATGTCATAATTAATTACAATCTACCTTCAAGTAATATAGGGCTTCATGTATAATGTAAGAACTTTGCAATAGTAAACTTCTCATTCCTCCTTCCCATTACTCCCTCCTACTATTTTTGTTTTAGAGAGTCAGTTATCTTTCATTCTAGAGAATGACTAAACGTAGCAAAAAATATTTTTACCTTTAATTTTAACCATTTCCTTAGATCTTTAATTTTTGTTTGTAAATCTAAGTGTCTGTTGGATGTCGTATCTGTCTAGAAGAATTTCTTTTAATATTTCTAAAGGTGCAGAGCTGCAGGTAGTGAATTCTCTTAGCCTTCGTTTACCTAAAACAGTATTTTACTTTCATTTTGAAAAATATTCTGGCTAGATGTAGAATTCTGGGTTTAGTTTGTTTGTTTGTTTGTATATTTCCTCTCAGTACTTTAAATTTTTCACTGTGTTGTCTTCTGGATTATGTAGCTTCACAATAGAAATCGATTGCAATTCTCATCTTTTTCCTTGTGTCTATTTTTCTTTAAATTTTGTTTACAGGAGTGTGCACGCATAAGATGTGTCAAGCATATTGTTTCTCTTCTTCCTCCCCTTCCCCTTCTGCCTTCTCCTCCTTCTTTTTTATTTCTCCTGCTTCGGGACATCTGAGCTTCTTAGATCTGTTCAGTAATGTTTTTCTTTATTTCTGGAAAATTCTGTGCCATTGTCTCTTCAAATATTTCTTCTGCTTTGTCCCTTTCTTATCCTTTGGGATTTCAATTACAGGTACATTGAACAATTTGATATTGTCTTACAATTCTATTCTGTGTTTCTTACTTTTTATTTCTTTTAGTGTTTCAGTTTGGGTAATTTCTGTTGACCTGTTTTGAAGTTCACTGATCCTCCACTGTGTCAGTTCTGCTTGTGAGCCCTCAAAGGCATTCTTCATCTCTTTTTATTTTTGGCATTTTCATTTTACTCTTTCTGACAGTTTTCATCTCTCTGCTCAAATTTTTCATCTGTTTATGCATGTTCTTCACTAGCCCACTAGAACTTTTAAATATTAATTATAGTAATTTCCTGTCTGCCAGTACCAACATCCAGGTCATCTCTGAGTCTGATTCTGTTGATGACTTTGTCTTGAGTTGATTTTTCCTGCACTTTCCTCTGTCTCATGATATTTTGTTGAGGGCTGGAATCGTGTAAAATAAAAGAGACTGAGATAAATATTATTTCTGTCTCGAAATGAACGTGTCTTTTCTTTTGTCTGGGCTTTAGTGTTGAGTCAATCTAGTTAGAAGTTGAGGTGGACTTGGGTTTGGGTTTGTGGCCACCTTTTGTTCAGTAGTAGCTTCCAATTCCTCTAAATGCAGTGGTTTTCAACCAGGGGTGATTTCCACCCCCACCCAGTGAAGATTTGGCAATGTCTGGAGACACTTTTTCTTAATTGTCACAACTAGGAGAAAGAGATGATACTAGAATATAGTGAGTAGAAGCCAGGGATGCTGCTAAACATACTACAACGCACAGGACACTCCCCACAGCAAATAATTATATGGCTGACAATGTTAATAAGACAAGATTGAGAAATCCTGGTCTAACATTGAATTATACTTAGGGTAGGGGGAATAGGATTCTAGAGGTTTATTCTCAAAGATTCTTGTCCATCATCATGTTTCAGCCTTTACTATGTGCCTGTACCTCAAAGAGAATCTCTTTTAATGCTCTTGCCTGTCATATAACAGTAGACAGCTGTTGCTTGTTACTTGGATTTGCTGGTGGCAGAAGGTGGGAGGGGGCTGGTCTTTATTTCCCAGCTCACCCTAAGTCTCAGGCAGGCTTTGTGTCCTGGGTATCATTCTTGGGGCTTTCTCAGGGATTCTACCCCCCCTCCCTATGGCAGGCAAACTGTGTCCTGTGTCTTTGGTGAATCTTCCTGCCCTCCCACTAGCAGTAGAACACCTCTCCCAGCATTGGTGAAGGATCCTTGGTCCAGGAGTGCCTCCTGCCCCTTGCCCGGAGGTAATAGTATTTTTCTCTTTACCCTTTCCCTGTATCCTGCAGGTGTCAAAATGTATTGCCCACCTTCAGGAGCTCAAGGCTTTTGCTCAATGGAAGAGAAGGCTTTTGCCTTTCCTGCAGTGGCAGCTGCTTCTTCCTCCAGATCTGCTCTCTCAGATCTCCCGACACTGCCCCAGTCTTACCTGTGAGCACCTAGAGAAGGTCCCTGGAGAAAAGCCTTGGAGTAGATACAATGTCTCTTATGTCTGTGAGTTCTACACTGTCTCAGTAGCCAGACTCGTTTTTTATTATTCATTAAAATGTTAGCTTAATTCTTCATATGCATGAGTATGGCGCATGATGTCCCTTCCCCCTCTGCTCTGCTGCAGGGGAGCCAATGTCCGTGCCCATCTTTTCTAGGAGGAGCCTATCTTTCCTTAAATTTCAGACTACTTGGCTGCCCTGCTCATGTGTTTCTCCTTGTTGCTCTTTCCAGCTATCTACATTCTAGGCACCATCTTTGCTGGGCATAGAGTTTTTAATAAAGTCTGTACTGTGGCAATGCATTTTTTTTTTAAAATACAGATGAGCTTACAAGTGATCAGCAAGCAGGGGATGAGTCAGTATTATGCAGAAGTTGTGTTGGTTCTGATGCAACTTTCCCCAGCATGTTAATATTTTGAAACAATTTGAAGTAAACTTTTTCAAAACTAAAGTCTTAAAAATATATGCTAAAACTTCAGGGGAAAAAAACCCTGAAAATCTGCAGTCTTGCCTTTCTTTAGTTCAAGTAGTTTCTGGTTCAGGTAGTGGCTTCCAGAACTCTATGTTTCCACTCTCTTAAGCTATCTGGGCAGACTGAGAGTGCAGATAAAGAAGCTGCAAAGATATTATGCCCTGTGTCAAAACAAGAAGTTAATGAAGAAGGCTATAACCTAGATCCAAATTTTAATATTGATGAAAATGTTCTCAGTCAAAAGCAAATGCCCTCTAAAACATATTTCAAAAGAGCAAGTATTAGCCATAGCCTTCATATTCCTGAACATTCCTATGTCAGTATTTCAGTTAGGATTACTAGTGATGTTGATTAACATCCTGCTTGCAAAGCTACATAGGTTTCAGTGATTTGTCCCAATCCTATTTTCCCCATAAGCTCTGTTATTTTTGGTGCATAACTTTTCAGAATGGGAGTTTTTAAGAATGCAAGAATGATAATATTGCAAAAAAATGCCTGTAATATGTGTTTTTCTTCTGATCATGAAAGCAATACATGCTCATTATTGAAAAACTGGAAACTACAGAAAAGTACAAGAAAATAATGCAATAATTAATTGTTATTCTACTCATAGATATTTTTAATATCTTACTAGTTTTTTTTCCAGTTCACATACACTTATTTTAACCATAGTGAGAATCAAGATGCTACATTTTTCAAAATGAAAGAATGCAAAACATTTTTAAAAATAATTTCAGCAGCAATGAGGGAAAGAATGCACTTAGGGAAACTAGACACACACACACACACACACACACACCATAAAACAACCCTCCTACCCTGAGAAAATAACTATGGCAGAAAATGGGCACATTCATGGTTTAATCCAATTGAAGTTAAAACAGATGGAACTTAGTTCATGATAATTTTTAAGCAACAAAATCTATATTAGTCAGGGTTCTCCAGAGAAACATAACCAGTAAAATATGTATAGCTTATATATGAGGGAATTTATTATGGGAATTGGTTCATACAATTATGGAAGTTAAGAAGTCCCACAATATGCCCTTTGGAAGCTGGAGAACCAGGGAAGCCAGTGGTTTGAATCAGATTGAGTCTGAAGACCCGAGAACCAAAATGGGAGTGGGGGCTTCTGGTGTAAGTCCCAGAGTCTGAAGGCCTGAGAACCTGGAGCTCCGATATTGGAAGACAGAAGAAGAAGGATATCCCAACTCAGGAAAAGTGTTCTTCTCCAAATGTGATGACCTTGAAATTTTGGACCTTTAAAAGGATTTTTCTGAATCAAAGACATAAAAATGTATGGATTATGTAGATTTAGTTAAAACTTTTTTTGGCATGTATGCTATAGGAAGTAATCCATACTTCAATCATACAGCAAAACTCCAACACTAATTTGTTTTGTTTTAAGAGTAACCATCTTGCTGAATCTGCTGAAGGAATTATCTTCTACAACGCTCTCTACTCTCCAGCGTTGAACTCTGGAATTCTGCAAATGACCAGGAAGAAATGAAGAGGACAAAACATCTGCAGTAATTCAATAAGAATATGATGTGCATATTTCTTTTCTTAAATTTTATTTTAGATTCAGGGAATGCGTGTGCTTGTTTGTTACGTAGGCATTACGTGCATAATGGTGGGGGTTGGCTTCTAGGGTACCCATAACCCAAATATTAGACATTGTACGCAGTAGGTAATTTTTCAACCCTCACCCTCCTCTTTTCCTCCTGGGTTTGGAATCCTCAGAGTCTATTTTCTTCATCTTTATGTCCATGTGCACCATTTGTTTAGCTCACACTTCTAAGTGAGAATGATATGTGCATATTTGATTAATATAGTAGCCTACCCACTGCAAATGGGTCTTTAGAGAGAGAGAGAGAGAAAGAGAGATGCACAGGGGAAAGGATCATCCTTCCTTTCCCTCTCCCCCATCAAAGAACACTCACAAAACAAGCCCAAATACTCTGGAATTCTCTGGCCTCCAGATGAAGGCCATTTCTAGATTAAAAAATAACCTCCCGTCAGCATGCTTACAAAGATGAAAATGCACAGACACACAGAGACAGAGTCACATGCACACATTATTATTACTAAAAAAGGTAAAGCTGTCATTGAGCTTAAAAACAAACAAACCACTAAGCCACAGGTCTAAGGACAAATGCTGTGGTAGGTAAGTGCATATAACCACTGGACTTAGAGACTCTATTTTTGATTGCATTTCTAATTTACTTTGATTTGCTAGAACTAATTTGCAATAGTGACTGGCAGCCAGCCCTTGGAAAGGGTGCTTCTAAATTTAAAATTCAATTTTAATTCATTTCAACAAATGCTTATTGAGCCCTTTCTAAGTGCTGGGTATTATGCTAGGGCCTGGGGATAGAGATGTGAATAAGAAACATGGTGGCCTAGTCCACAGTCTAGCAAAATATCAGAATTAAGATTATCCACTGATTTCCCTTGTAATACATCTGCTACCAAGCACTTTCTAGGATTCCAATTCATGCCCTCCACTTGGCCAGTCGTCTGGGGCTGCCTCATAGGGACAGGGGCCATGAGGCCCACCCTCTGGTAGTAGCAGGGTTTGCAGAAACGTGGAGCCTTTGAGCCAGCAGAGCTGGTGCTGCTGGTATAGATAGGGCTGGTCACAGCCAGCAGAGCTGGTGCTGCTGGTATAGATAGGGCTGGTCACAGCATTAGGGCTCAGAGGCAGCCCAGCAGAATCCAGACCCTTACCAGACAAGCTCTGCAGCTGATTTTGGATATTGTTCTGAATGTGCAGGTCCTCTATAGCCTCAGAAACTCTGTGAGCCAAATGTTATCCTTTTAATATATCCTTTTTGTGCTTAAAGCAGCCAGAATCTGTTTCTGTTGCTGGCACCTCAGAATCCTAACTGATACACATGGTTAGCCTTCTACCCGCTAAGAACATTGTGTTCCATTTCAAATCACATGCAGGAAAATACCTGGAGAAAACAAGTAATATTCTATATTACTGTGACATACTTTATCAAATTTAAAAAGTCCTTTTAGCCAGTGGTTCTCAGATGCAGTTCTGGTTCTCACATGGATATATCATCACTAACTCTAGGTGGTGCATCTGTAAGTCTGTTACAAATCAAAAATAGAAATGTAGGGCTTTTATTTTTCTGTCAAATTAGAACCAATTCAATGCCACCACTGTCACTCACTTGCATTCATATCTGCTTTCTTGAGCAAGAAAAAACGAGTGGAATGAGGGTGCTGAAAATGTTTTCACAGACTGCAGTTTATTCTGTTTGGGCTGCATTTTGAGAAGTGTCTTAGGTATGGCTGACATCTGCATTAAACTGTTTCATCTTTCCAATATGCAGGAGAGAGCCTGCTTGCACACATGAGTAAACACTGTACTATGAGAAGTGGTACACATGAGTAAACACCGTACTATGAGAAGTGACCATTTCAGGAACGGCTGTATTTGCAGTACTGTCCACTCAGGACACACGTGTTCCTTGCAGGTGCCCACCACCAACTTTGGTGGCCATGGTATCAACCCATCCATCAGCAGCCTTTCATATTAAGTTACAGAACACATATCATGGGGGCCCAATTTAACTCAAGGATGGGGGAATGTTTTAAATTCTAGAGCTACTCTGAGCCATATGAGACCAGTAACGTTGTATAACCTTTCTTTACAATTTCTATGTGTGCTCCATGCACAGCTGTTGCAAGGTACAATATTATAGTTTGCCCAGACTCCGGCACCTGTTGTAGGCAATTTGAAATAAAAACAAGTTGGTGGGGAACATGATAAGATATCTGGGAGCACATTTCATTCACTCAGAATACCCCCGCAGACTATTCTATTTCAGCAAACTCCACAACCATTCTTCTTTGTCATTATTTGCCAAGAAAGGGGGAAAAATAACACGTCTCTTTTTATAGAAAACAAATCAGTGCTCTGTGGTCCAGAGGCTGCAGACACAGGCCTCTTTTGCTCCCTCTCTTCCAGGCTGTTCTCCCTTCTCTTGTTTGTGCTCATATTTCCTCCACCCTTTCAATTTGTCACAGTTGCCTTTCCCGAAAGAGCTTTCATTTCCTCTTGTTTCTCTTTCTGCACTCCCTCCCCATTGCTTTTCATGAGAGGACATTGAGGCCCTGGCAGACCCAGGAAGGAAAACAAATTATTGCCACAGCCCTTTCAGGGATGGACACGTCTGGCTCCATGAACAGAGAGGATCTGGCATGGGCATCCACCTAGTAACTCTTGAGACTCCCTGCTCTGGGGCTCACCCATGCCCCTCCCACCTCAAAATTGTCTCCTTGACTATGAGGTTGGTTGGGACTGATTTGAGAAAGAGCTCAGAGGTCAGTGATAACTACTAGGATAGGAAAGGGAGATTTGGAAAAGGCAAGAAAATGCAACCGCACTGTGCGTTGTTGTCTTCCAGATTCATTCATTGACACTAGACTGCTTTTTGGTCTTTTAGTTTCTGTTCTGAAAATGGAAGTGCTATACCTAAGTTCTTTAACAGCCAACATAGTTTTTGACAAACTGTTACAAGACCGGGGATGGAGAGACTTGGCTCAGAGCATACAAAACCCAGAGTAGGACTCTGAACAAAGAAATATGAGGCAAGCCAACAGTGTCTAACTCAGTGCAGCCCAAGGAATGGGAAGGTGGTCTGCTATGGAAGAAAGAGAACTGGGTTTACAGCTAGACATACCTGAGTTCAAATCTCAGCAGCTCTGTGTGGTCTTAGGGAAGTCACTCTGTTTCCTAGAGCTTCAATTTTCTCATCTGTAGAATATGGATCACAACAGCTTCCAGGGGTATGGGGTGTATTCAAATAGATAAGGTATACAAAGTGCCTAGTGAAGTGCCTGACTATTAAATAGCTCCTCAATCAAGTACAGCAAATATTTTCAATCCATATAATACTATTGGAATCATAGCCAAATAGTCATAGATGAATTTCCATTGAGAAAGCTCGATCTCTTTTCTACTTGTTTCTTCTTCTTCTTTTTTAACAGCTTCATTTATGTAAAATTGAGTGATTCTAGCTGTAAGAGCTTGGAGGCTGGCAGTATCTACCAGGATAGGAAAGGGAGATTTGGAAAGGGCAAGGAAATGCAACTGCACTCTGTATCAGTTTGTAAGCCTTAGCCCTAACCTCTAAGCAGATCAACTCTAGGGAGCATGGAGCAGGATGGTTCTGGGGAATCGGCTGCATCATGACCACAAATGCCACAGTGCCATCTGTTCACGAAAAATGCAGTCAGGCAAAGACGTGAAGGAGGAAAGAGGGCCTTTGGGACCTCACCTCCAGCAGTCCTCCAGCTCTGGGGCCAACACAGGCAGGGGCAACCCCTGTCCCTGCAAGTTGTCCATGGGAATGGCCCCTCCCTGCTCTGATTTCCCTTTCGTGCTTCTCTTCCACAGGGGGATTTGGTCTTCCTGTGCTGCATTCTCCCCAAGGCAGCCAGTTTTCCTCCGGCCACCTGAACTCTTGGTAATCTCCACGTGCCAATTGCCAGTCATTGACGACACTCCCAGCACACACAGGAGAAAGGGCAGCTAGAGATAGCGCAGCACAAGCACAGAGACAGGCCCCTGACACCCAGGCTGGCTTGCGGGCTGGAATGGAAATAACCAGGAACTCGAGTGGGACCCAGAAAACCAGAAAAGTCACGTTTTATATCTTGGTCAGCCTGTGCCTCTGGAAGTCTCATTATGTCCGAGTGTCTGGTAAATAGAAAGGACCTACTGATATGACTTGCAGAGCTAATGGAGAAATGGAAACCTGCAAAAATAGCTGTAAAATGATCAAGGAAGATTACCCTAGAGAAAGTTGATTCATATTCCCATGTTGAAGATTTCAGCTGAGAAGTAATCAATCTCTGTTCTTCCTCTGTTTATTTTTGTTATAGCTTTATTTGCATAGAATAGAGGCACGATAAATTGCCCATATTTAAAGTGTAAATTTGATGAGACTTAACATAGGTAGACACTGGTGAAACTTTCACTGCAATCAGGATTTTGAATGTCTCCATCCTTGCTGAAAGTTTGCTCATACTGCCTTATAATTTGTCCTTCCTTCCCATAAGCCCTAGGCAACCACCGATGTTTTGTTTTGTTTTGTTTTTGCCATTATAAGTCAGTTTTTAGTTTATGACATTTTATTAAAATGGAATTATATACTATATAGTCTCATTTGGGAGGTCTGGCTTCTTTTACTCAACAAAATTCTTTTGAAATTCACCCATGTATTTTCACACATCAGTACAATTGTGTATTTTTGTCACACATTGTTGTTGTTGAGTAAAAATTTATGGGACAGATATACCACATTTTAAAAAAAATTCCAAATGTCTGTTTCTTTCTAAATATTGTTCCCATCTACTTTGTGGTGAATGAAATGGTAGATATTTGGTCATTAAGCGTTCCTCAAGCTGGTACCATTCCTTCTGAAACTATTCCAATCAATAGAAAAAGAGGGAATCCTCCCTAACTCATTTTATGAGGCCAACATCATCCTGATACAAAGCCTGGCAGAGACACACACACACAAAAAAAGAATTTTAGACCAATATCCCTAATGAACATTGATACAAAAATCCTCAATAAAATACTGGCAAACCGAATCCAGCAACACATCAAAAAGCTTATCCACCACGACCAAGTCAGCTTCATCCCTGGGATGTAAGGCTGGTTCAACATATGCAAATCAATAAATGTAATCCATCACATAAACAGAACCAATGACAAAAACCAAATGATTATCTCAACAGATGCAGAAAGGACCTTTGACAAAATTCAACAGCCCTTCATGATAAAAACTCTCAATAAACTAGGTATTGATGGAACGTATCTCAAAATAATAAGAGCTATTTATGACAAACCCACAGCCAATATCATACTGAATGGGCAAAAACTGGAAGCATTCCCTTTGAAAACGGGCACAAGAAAAGGATGCCCTCTCTCACCACTCCTATTCAACATAGTGTTGGAAGTTCTGGCCAAGGCAATCAGGCAAGAGAAAGAAATAAAGGGTATTCACTTAGGAAAAGAGGAAGTCAAATTGTCCCTGTTTGCAGATGACATGATTGTATATTTAGAAAACCCCATCGTCTCAGCCCAAAATCTCCTTAAGCTGATAAGCAACTTTAGCAAAGTCTCAGGATACAAAATCAATGTGTAAAAATCACAAGCATTCCTATACACCAATAAGAGACAGAGAGCCAAATCATGAGTGAACTCCCTTTCACAATTGCTACAAAGAGAAAAAAATAACTAGAAAGCCAACTTACAAGTGATGTTAAGGACCTCTTCAAGGAGAACTACAAATCATTGCTCAATGAAATAAAAAAGGACACAAACAAATGGAAGAACATTCCATGCTCATGGATAGGAAAAAGCAATATCATGAAAATGGCCATACTGCCCAAGGTAATTTATAGATTCAATGCCATCCCCCTGAAGCTACCAAAGACTTTCTTCATAGAATTGGAAAAAACTACTTTAAAGTTCATATGGAACCAAAAAAGAGCTCACATTGCCAAGACAATCCTAAGCAAAAAGAACAAAGCTGGAAGCATCATGCTACCTGACTTCAAACTATATTACAAGGCTATAGTAACCAAATGGTGCTGGTACCAAATCAGAGATATAGACCAATGGAACAGAACAGAGGCCTCAGAAATAACACCACACATCTACACCCATCTGCTCTTTGACAAACCTGACAAAAACAAGAAATGGGGAAAAGATTCCCTGTTTAATAAATGGTGCTGGGAAAACTAGCTAGCCATATGTAGAAAGTTGAAACTGCATCCCTTCCTTACACCTTACACAAAAACCAATTCAAGATGAATTAAAGACTTAAGTGTTAGAACTAAAACCATAAAAACCCTAGAAGAAAACCTAGGCAATACCATTCAGGACATAAGCATGGGCAAGGACTTCGTGACTAAAACACCAAAAGCAATGCCAACAAAAGCCAAAATAGACAAATGGGGTCAAATTAAACTAAAGAACTTCTGCACAGCAAAAGAAACTACCATCAGAGCGAACAGGCAACCTACAGAATGGGAGAAAATTTTTGCAGTCTACCCACCTGACAAAGGGCTAATATCCAGAATCTATAAAGAACTCAAACAAATTTACAAGAAAAAAACAAACAACCCCATCAAAAAGCAGGCAAAAGATATGAACAGACACTTCTCAAAATAAGACATCTATGCAGTCAACAGACACATGAAAAAATGCTCATCATCACTGGCCACCACAGAAATGCAAATCAAAACCACAGTGAGATACCATCTCACACCAGTTAGAATAGCAATCATTAAAAAGTCAGGAAACAACAGATGCTGGAAAGGATGTGGAGAAATAGGAATGCTTTTACACTGTTGGTGTGAGTCTAAATTAGTTCAACCATTGTGGAAGACAGTGTGGTGATTCCTCAAGGATCTACAACTAGAAATACCATTTGACCCAGCAATCCCATTACTGGATATATACCCAAAGGATTATAAATCATGCTACTATAAAGACACATGCACATGTATGTTTATTGCAGCACTATTCACAACAGCAAAGACTTGGAACCAACCCAAATGTCCATCAATGATAGACTGGATTAAGAAAATATGGCACATATATACCATGGAATACTATGCAACCATGAAAAAGGATGAGTTCATGTCCTTTGCAGGGACATGAATGAAGCTGGAAACCATAATTCTCGGCAAACTATAACAAGGACAGAAAACCAGACACTGCATGTTCTTACTCATAGGTGGGAATTGAACAATGAGATCACTTGGACACAGGGCGGGAACATCACTCACTGGGGCCTGTCAGGGGATGAGGGGCTCAGGGAGGGATAGCATTAGGAGAAATACCTAATGTAAATAACAAGTTGATGGGTGCAGCAAACTAACATGGCACATGTATACCTCTGTATCAAACCTGTACATTGTGCACATGTACCCTAGAACTTAAGATATATATACACACACGCACACACACACACACACACGAGTTCCTCAGCCCAGTGCAGTCGCTCAGACCTGTAGTTCCAAACTACTTGGAAGGCTAAAGCGGGAGGACTACATGAGCCCAGCACTTCAAGGCTGCAATGAGCTATGAATGCACTGCTGTACTCCAGCCTGGGTGACAGCGAGACCCTGTTTCAAAAAAAAAAAAAAGTCCTTTATTCTTTTACACATGAAATGATTCCCTTTCGTGTGTTTCATGTGTTTTATTTTAGTGGCAAAGAAGTGAGCTTCTTGTGTTCATCCAGAATTTGTCAGCAGCTGAACCACAAGTTGGGTTTCCAGTGAGTGGAGCAAGGAGTGGGGACACATAGTGACTTTATGTAGAGAAAAGGAATGGAGCATGTGTCAGCCTAGAAATCTTGGAAATGGCAGACGTGGTCAGATGGAGATGGTGCTAATCAAACATTTTCTGGAAAAAAAAATTAAATCTCTGAGAGATTTTCATGTGTGGCTTTCAAAAAGTATTTCTTAAAATTCACTATTCATGAAAGTCAAGGATTTTAATTTTATGCTCCCACTATTCAGTAATAGTTTTGTTGGGGTTCTGAAAAAATCACACCCCAAAGTGTGGCACTTTGGCATGCTGAGTACTTTGAACTGAAGGAAGTTGGAAGGCTTCCAAAGCAACCTCAGAAGCAAAGTCACCCTAACCTTCTCCTGCCTTTCTGTGTAGGGGCTGCCCTTAAAGAAGTTCTCTGACCTACTTTGACTGAGAGTTGGTCATAAGACTCTCAATCCTAAGGGATCCTGCCCTATACCAGGGAAGGAAAAGTGCTACATAGAGAGGCCAAGAAGAATCTGGATAGGCCTTGCTAGGTTTCCTCCCAAACTCTCTTACCATTAGATCCTACCTGTATTAATTTCTTTTCATGCTGCTGATAAAGACATACGCGAACTGGGAACAAAAAGAGGTTTAATTTGACTTACAGTTCCTCATGACTGGGGAGGTTTCAGAATCATGGCAGCAGATGACAGACACTTCTTACATGGCAGTGGCAAGAGAAAAATGAGGAGGAAGTGAAAGCAGAAATACTTGATAAACCCATCAGATCTCATGAGACTTATTCACTATCATGAGAATAGCACAGGAAAGGCTGGCCCCCATGATTCAATTACCTCCCACCAGGTCCCTCCTACAACATGTGGGAATTCTGGAAGATACAATTCAAGTTGAGATTTGGGTGGGTACACAGCCAAACCATATCATTCCACCCCTGACTCCTCCAAATCTCATGTCCTCATATTTAAACACGAATCATGCCTTCCCAACAGTTCCCCAAACTCTCAACTAATTTCAGCATTAACCCAAAAGTCCACAGTCCAAATTCTCATCTGAGACAAGGCAAGTCCTTTCCGCCTATGAGTCTGTAAAATCAAAAGCAAGCTAGTTACTTCCTAGACACAATGGGGATACAGGTATTGGGTAAATAGAGTCATTCCAAAGGGGAGAAATTGGCCAGAACAAAGGGATTATAGGGCTCATGGATATCCAAAATCCAGTGGGGTAGTCAAATTTTAAAGCTCCAAAATGACCTCCTTTGACTCCAGTTCTCACATCCAGGTCATGCTGATGCAAGAGATGGGTTCCTATGGTCTTGGACAGCTGCACCCCTGTGGCTTTGCAGGGTACAGCCTCCCTCCTGGCTCCTTTCACAGGCTGGCATTGAGTGTCTGTAGCTTTTCCAGGTGCCCAGTGCAAGCTGTCAGTCGATCTACCATTCTGGGGTCTGGAGGAAGGTGGCCCTCTTCTCACAGTTCCACTAGGCAGTGCCACAGTAGGGACTGTGTGTGGGGTTCCAACCCCACATTTCCCTTCTGCACTGCCCTAGCAGAGGTTCTCCATGAGGGCCCCGCTCCTAGAGCAAACTTCTGCCTGGGCATCCAGGTATTTCCATACATCTTCTGAAATCTAGACAGAGGCTCCCAAACCTCAAGTCTTGACTTCTGTGCGCCCGCAGGCTTGACACCATATGGAAGCTGCCAAGACTTGGGGCCTCTACCCTCTGAAACCACAGCCCAAGCTCTACATTTTCTCCTTTCAGCCACAGCTGGAGCAGCTGGGACATGGGGCACTAAGTCCCTAGGCTGCACACAGCATGAGGAGCCTGGGCCTGGCCCATGAAACCACTTTTTCCTCCTGGGCCTCCAGGCCTGCGATGGGAGGGGCTGCCGTAAAGGTCTCTGACATTCCCTAGAGACATTTTCCCCATGGTCTTGGGGATTAACAGTAGGCTCCTTGCTGCTTATGCAAATTTCTGCAGCCAGCTTGAATTTGTCCTTTAAAAAACTGGGATTTTCTTTTCTACTGCATCATCAGGCTGCAAATTTTCTGAACTTCTATGCTCTCTTTCCCTTTTAAAACAGAATGCTATTGACACACCCAAGTCATCTTTTGAATGCTTTGCTACTTAGAAATTTCTTCTGCCAGATACCCTAAATCATCTCTCTCAAGTTCAAAATTCCACAAATGCTCCAGTTCCCAACAACTTTCTCATCTCCATCTGAGGCCACCTCTGCCTGTACTTTATTACTCATATCACTATTAGCATTTTTGTCAAAGCCATTCAACAAGTCCCTAGGAGGTTACAAACTTTCCCAAATTTTCCTATCTTCTTCTGAGCCCTTCAAACTGTTCCAACCTGTGCTCCAAAGTCACTTCCACATTTTCAGCTGTCTTTTCAGCAACACCCTACTCCTGGTACCAATTTATTGTATTAGTTTGTTTTCGCACTGCTGATAAAGACATACCTGAAACTGAGAACAAAAAGAGGTTTAATTGAACTTACAGTTCCACATGACTGGGGAAGCTTCAGAATCATCGTGGGAGGTGAAAGCCACTTCTTACATGATGGCAGCAAGAGAAAAATGAGGAGGAAGCAAAAGAAGAAACCCCTGATAAATCCATCAGATCTTATGAGATGTATTCACTATCACGAGAATAGCACACGAAATACCAGCCCCCATGATTCAATTACCTCTTGCTGGGTCCCTCCTATACCACATGGGAATTCTGGGAGATACGATTCAAGTTGAGATTTGGGTGGGAACACAACCAATCCATATTGCTACCCTTTTTGTACAGTCACAAAAAGGATTCTAAATGGCTATCCATTTTTCATTAAATCAAAGCATAAAAATGGACTGTTCTCCTGGGTCTTTGGATCTTCATTTCTGAAGCCTCCTGTGTCAGAGAAAATCTTCATTAAAATAAATTGGTTATGCTTTTCCTTTATTAACCTGTCTTTTGTTATGGGAGCATTGCCCATGACCCTAATGATGGATAAGGATGAGTATTAACATCTTCCAGCGTCTTGCAGTTTCCATTAGTCTTTCTGCAAAACATTAGAATTTGTTTTTCTTAGAAGACAACGCAATAGAATGAATACTAGTAAGCAATAATATAATTTGAGAATTCAAATATCTTCTGGTTTAGTGTAGGCATCATAGTACATAATTTTCACTGCTTTCTTCATTTAACCATGAGCATTTTCTTTAAATCAAAATCAGCCCCACACTCTTCCTCTCCTAGCTTGTGTTGTACAGGAATATTTTCTCTCCAGCTGACATGGACTTACTTTATTCCTTTTTTTCTGCAGACAAAAAATGTCAGTAGGCAGATCTTCAATGGAAGCCTGGTTATTTATGACTGTTCTTTTGTGATGAAAGGTGAATGGTCAGGTTGAGTTGTAAGAGAGGAAGGGAGAATTAGGAAATCACTACAGCAGTCGATGTTGGTAAGTTCAGGATTAGGACGAAAGAGTAAGGAGTGAAAGAATAGGGAGGGAAGTTAAGAAAAGACTGAGGTGAAAGAGTTGAGAATCTTTCTGTCTAGAGCGCTGTCTTCCTCAGCCAGGAAACCAGTGACAGAAGAGCCAGCTGTTGAGAGAGAATCACCCAAGCTAGACACCTGGGAGTCACTTCAGTCTTCTTTCCTCTTAATTTAATTAGAAACCAAGACCTGCTGATTGCATTTCCTTAGCCTCTCTTCTGCCCTTTTCTCTCTTCTACTCCCACTGCTTTGGTTTAATTCTCTTCACCTGTCAATCAACTGTGTTCCACCAGAGAGCCATTGCAAAGGTGCTCATCTGATTTGGCCTTGCAGGACAAAGTCCAAGTTCTAAACTTAGAGTCCCTGCAAAAGCTGACCCCTACTCACATCTGTAGCCTCATCCTCAGAGACATCAATTCCCTAGCCATGCCAAACCTCTTGCAGTTTCCTATAATTGCAGAAATACCTAGAGTACTTTTTTGAAAAATAAATTCCCAGGCTCTACCTCAGGAGGTTCTGGATCAGTGGATCCAGCATGAGGATCATGAATCTCTTCTTTTCAGGATGCTCCCAGGTGATTCAATGGTCATCTAGCCTGGAGATTACTTCCTAGTTTGAGAATTAAATAGGTGAATATATATAACAATACCTTGTAAACTGTCAGTTTCCACACAGATGGCAGCCAGTGCTGCCAAGAAAGGAAATGCACTGAAGAGCTGGTGGATGGTGCCAAGGCTAACACAGGTGGGAATTCTCCCCTCCCAAAAAATCTGACAAGCAGTGAAAACAGCCCCACAGCCCAGCCCAGGAAAAGTTCATAGTACTCCCAGAAGATTTTTCAACCAATTTTTAAACTTGCCAAATTGTTTAATCAAATGATTCATGTAAGGAACCCAAATTCTCACAGACACTGTTAGTAGAGTACTAGCAGCATTCCTCCTCTCTGTTCTTGCTGGCTGAGCCCAGATCCTGTTCAGGGTCTACATCTCCCATTCATGGTTCAGGAAAGCCCAATTATGGAAGGCCTTCTTGCCACAACTGGTTTAGACAGGGCTGGGACATGGCAGAGGAGGCCTGCACAGGAGCTTCTCGAAGAAATTACTTTTTCCTAAGAAGGGACATTTTGCCCTTTACCCCCATTGGATATTTCCATGTCTGTGCAGGGTGCTTGGAACTATGGAAGCCCTCCTGCCATCTTGAGAAGGGTTAGCACAAAGATCACACCCTGAGGAAGGCAAAATAGAAAACGGGAGGAAACTAGGTCCTCAAGGATGTTTCTGAGCCATCAAATTAACCAACCCCGGAATTTCTTTTTACGTGAGATAATAAATCCTCTTTTTGCTGAAGTCATTTTTAGTTGGGTGTCTGTACTTTCCAACAGCAATAATTCTTATACACTAATATATAAAACAGATTAAAATTGACAAATTATTATTAAATATTTATTTTATAGGCTTTAATTTGTAACTTTTATTATAAGAAGATAATGAAGAATTGCTGAGACACAAAACATAAAATGGGGAGTTACGGATGTAAATTGAAGTCTTATCAGTCTTAGCATCCAATTTATTTTAGCATTTTGTTTTGAATGTGTAATAGTGAGAGAAGTCTAATTTCCACAGATGAGTAGCTGCAAATAGGGTGCCAGTTTTTTGGTGTTTTTTTAAATTTGCTTTGCAAACTCAAGACACTCTTCACTTAACTGTGATATCAGGACAGCTTTATTCCGATATCTGGGCTCACACACACAAAATTAGGTTGGCAGGCACAAGTTAATGTGCTGATTGTTAAAAGTTGATATGTAATATATTGTTTGTTCACATTAAAATATATGGTATTTTAAAATTTCAGCTGGGTGCAGTGGCTCACAGCTGTAATCCCAGCACTTTGGGAGGCTGAGGAGGGCTAAACCCAGGAGTCGGAGGTTGTAGCGAGTGGAGATTGCTCCATTGCCCTCCAGCCTGGGCAACAGAGTGAGACTCTGTCTCAAAATAAAATAAAATAAAATTTCAAGTCAAGTATTTGCAAAATACTCAAACGATCTCAAAAATATTCACAGGGATCTTAGGTTCCTCAGAATACACTTTCAAACCCTCTGTCCTAGCTTGTGTTAATTATATGCAATGCATCTAAAATCCAAGTTTTACATGTGGTAGACAAAATCCTTTCCTCCTTCTATAACTCCAGTTTCCAAGACTCAAAGCTGGACCCTGTTTAATGTCATTCAAGTCTGGCAATAAGACAAATATTTCTTTAGCTTCATAGAAAATACACTCAAAAGAGGTGGTGTTTCACAGTGGGGAAGGGCTGACTGTGGGTCCAGACCACACTGATGGCCTCTTCTCACTTCCTCCTCCCCCAGGCTCCAAAGCACTCCTCATGCCCATGCCCACCCCCGGCTGCAGAACAACCCTGAGAGAGACTGGCAATGCACGCTGAGGCCAGACAAGAGAAAGCAGGTGTCTTGGTTCTGGCTGCTATAACAAACTACCACAGACTGGATGACTTATAAACAACAGGAACTTAGTTTTCACAGTTCTAGAGTGTGGGTGTCCAGGATCGGGGTGCCAGCAGGGTCAGGTTCTGGTAGCTGCCAGCTTCTGGTTGTCTCCTCATGTGGTGAAGGGCAGAGAGAGGGAACAAATCTCCTGGCTCTTAAAGGGCACTAATCCCATTCATGAGGGCTCCCCTTATGACCTCATCCAATTCTAATTGCCTCCCACAGGCCCCATCTCCCAACACCATCACCTTGAGCAGTAAGGTTTCAACATATGAATGTTGGGGGGACACAGACGTTCAGCCAGTAAAGACAGGAGCCAGCTCCCTGAACAGCCTTGCCCTCTAAGACCACCTCTCCCAACCCCAGCCTCCCTTCCACTGTGGTTAAAACCTAGCTGTTTTTCAAGTTCACATGTGCACATTTGCTTATTTCTTACCCAGAAAGAGCTAACAGGGCAGTCCCCTGGCATTGAGGGATGTCTCCATGGTCTTTAACATATTCTCTCTGCAACCTTTTCCCCTCCACCCAACTCCCACCTTCCACCTGACTGGGCACAGTGATTTTCTACTTTCTAGTCTCTTCAAATAATCCTAACAGGAAAAAATCTGTTCTCAATATTATTCTTTAACTAAAACACATAAAAATCCTCCAAGCTATTTGTTTACTGAAGAAATGAAAGATCAAGACTGCGATCTATTGGGAAAACCCGAGACACTAGGTACAGACAGGGGGATTTGGGGGAAAACGGTCTTCATTTGGTCCTGGAAGGCATGGTCTCCTCAATAACTTAAACCATTTCAGAGTCCTGGGGACTAGGAGGAAAGGGACAGAAGGGCCCTAAGATGACATCTTTTTGAGCCCAAAGCTCCTCATCTCTCCACCCAGATGTTGGGGATCCAGAGATGAGAACCACTGCATCCAGATGTGCAGTTCACAACTTACACAATTGTCCAGGGCGGCCCTGCCGGCACTCTCTCCGTTGTGCATTCTCAGTGCTTTGTAATGTCATTCCCACTCAGCAAATCTCTTTAAAATGTCTACCATGTTTCAGGCACTATGCTAAGCATAGAACAAATCAAGATAAATAAAATATACCCTCCAGAAGACACAGTCTAGTGCGGAAAACAGCCACCTGAAAATAAATATCCAGTGTTAAAAAAAAAAAAAGTCATACACAAAATACTATATCAGCAGAGAAGGAAGATGTAAAGTTGCCAAGCAGGATCAGAAAACTTCCAAAGGAGGGTGAAATTTGGGGCAGAATCTTTAAGGAAAAAGAGTAGGAATTCCCTATATAGACAAGAATATTCTAGGCAAAAGCTACCGACTGAGCCAAGGCATGGAGACGTGAGGTTGGGTAATTTTTGCACAGTAATTTGGTTTGACTTCTACTCTAGATCTCCTCACCATACCTGGAGTCCCCTTAGTTCCTCTTGCCTCACAACAGTTTTAGGTAACTCTGCCCCAGGCTCTCCTTTGTCTCAAAGGACTGAAAAGTCAAAGAAGAGATTCCTCGGCTGGAAGCGGTGGCTCACACCTGTAATCCCAGCATTTTGGGAGGCTGAGGTGGGCAGATCACCTGAGGCCAGGAGTTCGAGACTCCTGTTAGCTAACTAACAGGAGTCTGGCTAACACGGCAAAATCCCATCTCTATTAAAAATACAAACATTAGCCCAGCATGGTAGCAGGTGCCTATAATCCCAGCTACTTGGGAGGCTGAGGCAGGAGAATCGCTTGAACCCGAAAGGCAGAGGTGCTGCACTGAGCCGAGATTGCGCCATTGCACTCCAGCCTGGGCAATAAGAGTGAGACTCCATCAGAGAGAGAGAGAGAGAGAGAGAGATTCCTCAAGTGTGTGCAAAGCTGGGGGTCCCAGAAGAGGAAGGATGTTTGCTTGCCTGAACATATCCCATGGTGTATAGATGAGCAGTAAGTCCTTATCTCCTACACCAGAATTCCTCTAAGTTCATGATATTCCCATTTACTCATTCAATTAACAAACACTGGGTATCTCTTACATCCCAGCAGCTGTGCAAGGAGATATACAGAGAAATCAAACACATAGTTGCCCATGTGGTCCTTACAGGTGTGTTTCATGGTGTGTTTCCCCAAGGGTCCAGTTGCCTGGACCCAGAGCAGTGACTGACTGCTGAACTGGAAAAGTGGAAAAACATCTTTTTCCTGCCCAACAGCACTTTTCACCCTCTTTGCCAGCTTTAAGACTTCAAGACCACCTCCAAAAACTCCTGAATGTGGTATAGAGATTCCACTGTGTTTGGAAGAGGCAGGATGGAGCACTAGAGATAAAAGGAGAAAGGGAGAGAGAGGAGAAAAGGAAGAATGACCACTATCCTGTATAGCTGCCCAGCATCTGCTAAGAAAATAAAAATGGCTGTATTTGCAGCCAGAGGCTTGTACCATCAACCACACACAGATCAATATGTGTTTATTGGCGTTGACTCTTCTTTTTGTCAATTTTTTTCATTTTTTTCCTTTTGACTTTAAAAATAGTCTCTTCTTTTAGGAGAGAAAAGGATGTCCTTAATTTAACTCTTACAAATCTTATCTAATGCATAGTTATCCAGAGGCTTTACTTTATTCAAATGAGAGATATCAGTAAGTTTTAGGTTAGTGAAAAGGAAAGATGTGATTTATTAAGATCAAATGTTTTCAGAGTATGAAAAGGTGTAACCTAGAAGATATCATGGGGAGGAATTTCAAAGGCCTATGGCAATTTAAATGTGTTCAAGCCACTCTCAAATGAAGGATAGTTTAGATTGTTCATTACTATCTAAAGGAAAAGGAAGAGGAAAAGGAGAAAAAACGAAGGAGAAGCAGCAATTGCCAAGAGACACTTGTTCAATCCAATAAAGTAATGATCTGTGCAAACTCTAATTATTGTATTTGCAAAACAATATGTGTATAATTTGTGGACTTTCCCGCTCTCTTTCTAACACAATAAAGGATTCATTTCATAAAAACATTTTGTGTTTTTTTTTTAGAAGATTTGGACAAAAACAATGCATGTTTAACTCTGGAAACACAATAATGGATCCTTGAAAGATTTATCTGAAATCAAATGCAGTTGTCATTCTATATCGATAATCTTGGCTATTCATTATCATATCCAGCCCATCATCTATATGCAGATGACACTATCACTTATGGCAGTAGATTATGCTGGGAGAAAGCTTAATATTATCTTCAAGCTGATTTAAATGAGCTTTAAGATCATCTGGCACAATCTAACTTACTCTTAAATATTAATGAAACAAAGATCATGTTATTTGGCTCAAAACAAAAATTGGGGGAAACTGAAAAACTGGCATGCAGCATGACCTTGTCGAAAAATCTCAACTATTCAAGATTTAAGGTCTATCCTGTCTTCACCTGAGACCAAAAATGTAACTATAGCATGGAAGGATGGAAGAATCAAAACTTCTTATTCAAGTACATATAGTTCTTGCAGTTCTTTTTCTTCTTCTTAAGAAAAATTATTTTCCATCTCTGCAATGTTGGAATTACGTGCCTTGGGTTTTGTTGATTTTATTTATCTGAATGCAACTCAACATTTGTTAGCCAAGTTAAAGATGCTTTCTCCTCTCTATCTGGACAGATTTGCCTTGAATTATACATCTCATAAACATTACCGTCTGTCGTCTTTTAAACAATTGGCTAAAAATTAGAAGACTCTCAACATTTTGTTGGCATAATAACTTCCCTCACACTCTATTTCCCAACATCAGACCACTTAACTCTTCTTGTTCAGTCATCCACATTTTCACAGCAAAATTTAGTGAATGGGGGGAGAAAAAGCAATAGCTGAAAGAATTAACCCTTCAACAGCCCATAGCACTCAAGCTCTGTGTGTGCCTGCATGAGTAAATGTGTGCACATGCATGTATTTATGTGGGAAAATGTCTTAAATTATGTAGATGACCTTTCTGGATCCCTTTTGCTCTCAAATGTCTCACTAAATCAATGGAAAAATTCCTTGCTGGTGGCCAGGGCTATGATGGAGCTCATGAGATACCACAGCTGAGGCAAGAACATGACTGTTTCTCTGGCTGGCTTCCCTGAAGAGGATGTAGATGCTCACAGAGCTGGAGGCTGAGCCCCAGACCTGGCCAGCAGAGACAGCTCAGTCCCTGGCTGGTGATGAAACTGAGCCACCTTCAAGACAGGAACGGGGGATGTTCAGGAAGAAAATGATGAGAGCGTCTTGGGGCAGATAGCCATCTTTGTTGTTATTGCTAAAGGTTTTCATTTACTACCACCTGCCTGACTTTTGAAGGATTCACTCAGTCATCAGCTTAATTGAGCCCTAGGCCTAATCATACCCACTAGCAGCAAATGAGATGTCATTTTCCAGGGACCTCCTGAAGGTGTCAGTAGGAAAGGATGCCCCCTGGAAGGCAGCATGGGCAGGAGTCCTGTAGGCCTACGGCAGTATGACACCATGACAGTACTTTCACAGTCTTGAATGGTGTGTGTCCATGTGTCTCTGCTCTCATGCTTATTCTGTACTCTGCCTCTCACTTGCAGATATTCCTCCCTCTGCCCTTCTAAGAAAAGGAAGTCGAGTCAGAGAAGGGTTGAGTGTGTGGGTAGGTGGATGAATAGATGGATAGATGGTGGCTGTATGTAGCAAAACAATGGGGATGTGTTTCATTGCTGACTCAACAGATCTCTCCATACGTTTTCTAAAGAGAAAGAGAGAGAGAGAGGAAGGACTGTGCCAAGCAGATGGTACAGTCATCTTTCAAAAGAAAGTTAACCTGAAGAATTTCACATCCACTAGAGAAGTGGGAAAATGTGCTCACCTAGGGCAAAGCTTAGCTTCCAGACTTGTGTCAAGTGACTGCTTCTAATCCTCTTCTTGAAGGCCCAGTTCAAAGTTACCCTTTCTTTTTTTTTTTGAGACGGAGTCTCGCTCTGCCGCCCAGGCTGGAGTGCAATGGCCGGATCTCAGCTCACTGCAAGCCGCGCCTCCTGGGTTTATGCCATTCTCCTGCCTCAGCCTCCCAAGTAGCTGGGACTACAGGTGCCCGCCACGTCGCCCAGCTAGTTTTTTGTATTTTTTAGTAGAGACGGGGTTTCACTGTGTTAGCCAGGATGGTCTCGATCTCCTGACCTCGTGATCCGCCCGTCTCGGCCTCCCAAAGTTCTGGGATTACAGGCTTGAGCCACCGCACCCGGCCAAAGTTACCTTTTCTGTGACACTTTCTCTAACTCTCCCGGGAAGACTTCATCACCCTCTCCTCTGTGCTACCATAGCTCTTTGTTCATATCTCATTTACAGCCCTTCTATTTTGTGTGTGTTAGGATTGTATACATGTTGAAATCTCCACTGGGCCAGTCCCAGCCATTGTCTACCCAGCATCTCTCACAAGCCTTCTTCCTTGGCAGCACAACACAACTTGGCTGAGTATTGGCAGTCAGGTGCGCCAGAGGGGCTGGGTCATTCCTCTCCCAGGCGTGTGAGCCCACTTGCTCTCTCTAGGCATGGCGATTCAGTCACATGTCCGGTGCTTCACAGCATGTGATGTGGTCTCATGCTGTTGGGGAAGGGGCAAGGGGACTTCTAAGAAATGTTTACTCCTAGCAAGACACAAAAGGGAAGAGCGTACATATACAGATGTTGCTATGTGGGAACATGAACACACAGAGGTGCTGCAATCATCTTGTGGACAAAAGCCACACACTGAGGAATGCAGAACCCAAAGATGGAAAGGACCTGGATCATTGATGATGTCATTGAACCAACCCAGAGACCACACCATCCCTGGACTTCTTGTCCATTTTGAGTTGTGTCTTCTGCAACTCACAGCCAAAAGCATCCTGATTGGTAAATCCTCTCAACCTATGTCATGCAATATAAAATAGCCACTCATCACGTGTGGCTGTTTAAATTGTAATTAATTTCATTTTATTATAATTTATATAATTTAAGTTTTAGTTCCTTAGTCACACTAGCCACAGATCCAGTAATCCAGTACTCAGTAACATGTGGTCAGTGGCTACACTATTGGACAATGCAGAATTACAGAACAACTCCAACACCTCAGAAAGATGCCTCCCACAGCATGGCTCTCAACTGCAAACTCCTCAAAGACAGAAACCAGATTGTTTTCATCTCTATTCCTGGTGGATCACTGTGAAACAAAAATGCTTAATAAAGGAATGGATTGTTTAAGTATTGTCTATTCTGAAGGAACTAGTCTTACTGAGTTCTAACAAATTTTTGCAAGTAGGGGCATCTCTTCCCACCCCAGTGATTCTTCAGTTCAGGAAGGTGGCAACATCTGTGGTCACAGTCACCAACTCACTGGCCGTCTCCACTCCCTCTCCCTCCCCCAAACAGCATCCCCCTTCAGGCTGTTCCCTGTTTCCCTGTGCTGTTTTGTTTGCTTGTTTGTTTGTTTGTTGTTGTGTTTTTATGACGGTCTCGCTCTGTCACTGAGGCTGGAGTGCAGTGGCATGATCTCGGCTCACTGCAAGCTCTGCCTCCCAAGTTCAAGTGATTCTCCTGCCTCAGCCTCCCAAGTAGCTGGAACCACAGGCACCCACCACCATGCCTGGCTAATTTTTCTCTTTTTAGTAGAGACAAAGGTTTCACAATGTTGACCAGGCTGGTCTCAAACTCCTGACCCCAAGGGATCCGCCCACCTTAGCCTCCCAAAGTGTTGGGATTTACAGGTGTGAGCCACCATGCCCAACCCCCGTACTGTCTTTTAACCATCTCCAGGAATCCAACTTTTTTCATCCTTACTTTTTGCCTCCAAAATCCTCACTGACCTCTCTGCCTCTGAAAATCACAGATGCAAATAAAATATTCGTTTGATCCATGTTTGATCCATTTTTCGGGGTGGTGTAGATATAAGAACTGTGTCTGTGTAGACAGAAGCTGCCCACACACCAGCCAGACATGACAGCATTCCAGCTTTGTCTGTCTCCCCTTCCTCCATGCAAACCTGGTGTCTGTCCTTCTGTCCTGTTGCTGAGCAGTGCTTCATCATCAAAACCCAAAGCATTGCCCCGCCTCTCGGGGAAAGAGAGTGCACTTGGAATAAAGCCCTGGGTGAAAGTAAAGGGCACACAGTCCATGGAAACTTCTGCAGAAGCATCCTGCAGTTCCCTTAGAGTCCAAAAGCAGAATCTGCTGCAGTAGCCTGGGTGAATGGCTGCCAGGAGGATGCCAGGCAGTGCCCTCTCCTTCAGCCTCAGTTCCTAAGAAGGAAACTCTGCTCTTCTCCATCAGAGAAGTCCACCTTCTGTTGTTTGAATGGCTGGGGCAAGAGTCTTGCCTAAGCCTGATGGGGCATGGATTAGGGTTTCTCCTGCTCTCCCCAACCCCTCCCTCTTGCCTGCAATGTGGTACATAGGGGCTTTAAATAGTAACTGAGTTTTAGAGTTTTTGCCCTTGTAGCTACCTAAAAGCCCTTAGTCACAGGGTAGCCCACCAGAGAAGGCCAAAAATTAAGGTCTTTGGGTTTGTCCCAGCCCTTTAGACATGGCTTTCCCAGTAGAATTGTTATTATTTTTGTCCTAACCCTTTGCATCAATTCTGCTGCCTCCTGCCCACAGGCACACTTCACAGGCTTGCACAAATGGCTCCTGGGAGCCACATGTTGCTGAGCGGACTGTGTTTTAGGCTCTGACCAGTTCAGGATGCCTGATGTGGATGCTGGGGTACTATTCATCTCTGAGGGGTGCCTTCAAGATTTATGATCTGTTGTTCTTTCTGGGGTGCCCAGGAGGGCTCTCTGCCAAGAGGCCTGAGACACAGGCCTCCTCTTGTTCTGACAGTGACTGGGGTGTTTGGTGTATGTCTCCCATAGGGGCCTAACTCTACCAACCCCTGGGTTTGAAGAGGTGTTTTATTAAGTGATGTTGATGTGCTTGGCTTTAATTAGTTCCTTCACAACGTGCCGGTTTTATAGGCTTGATCTTACAAATATGAACTTTGAACTGCAGTGTGTCATATGTGAATAAGAAAGATTTCAATTGAGTGAAGCCAGGGGTGAAATGCCACAGTGCATAGACAGCTACAAGAGATCTATGGCTGGGCTCCATTCTCAGCTCAGGCCTCGTTCTCTGTTGTGTGACCTCCCAAGTGGCCACAGGCAGAATTCTAGGGAGTTCAGCAAGAAGCAAGCCCAGCTATCTCTACCCCAAGGCGCAAGGGGGTAGCTGTGAGCTCTGACTGCAGAGTCAGAGTGACGGGGTGCTGCCCCAGCTGTCTTGGCTTATTAGCTGTCTTAGGGCATTCATCTTAGCTTTTCTGAGCCTCAGCTTCCTCACTTCTTAAAATTCAGGTTATAACGATGGAATCGTTCTCTGAAAGCTGCTGTGAAGATTCGAACATGGTGCCTGGCACCACCTTGAATGCTCCATAAATTAAAGGTGCAGCTATTTTGTTTATTTGTTGTTTGCAGGGAGTTGGAAACAGGGGGAACAGCTGCAGGCAGATGAAGCCTGGAGGACTCTGGGTTCTGGGGACCACAGAGAGCTAAGTCCGGATGCACACTGCATGGAAATAGATTTATTCCAGAGAAATATTTGAGTGCAGCATTGGCTTGTCTTGAACTCAGTCGAAAGAAGTTACTACCAAATGGACCCCATAATGAGGCTGGGTTTTTGGTGTGTGTTTTTTTTAAATCAATAATGCAGAGGAGGAGGGCTGGAGCACAAGGTCCTTGTGGAAGGGGAGGGTTTACTGTCACCAAGAAACAGTTCATCTCGCACAGACTCAAAGAATCTCACTGGAGCTTGGCCAGGGTGGCTGCAGCCCAGAGCTTTGAAGTCAACTGTTCTTAGGTTTCTCCTTTTTCTCTTTTCTTCTTCTTCTTTTTCTTTCTTTTTTTTTTCTCGCTTCTTTTGTTGTCGTTCGTGTATACAGGTGTGTTGTTTTGTTTTTTGTTTTCACGGTGTATTTCCCTTTGATTTCCCTTCATTTTGAAGTCAATTTCCCTTTGAAAATTCCATGTGTCTGGGTTGTGTGATGGGGAACACGGAAAGGGATTTGGGCTTTGTCTGTGTTGGACCCAAGAAAGAGAGGTCCCTTGGGCTTGAGAGTGCTGAAGGCCACTCAGGAGCCGATCTCCAAAGTTGGAAACTGTCAACCTCCACCAGAGCCTTCCCCAAGGCCTTCATCTGCCAAACCCAGGAGGCCTCTATATTCTTCTAAAGTACAGGTGATTCTGTGGGATCAAGGACATGGAAGTACCATGGGGCAGCTCAGTGCAGGGCAGAGGAGCCCTGGCTTGGGAGTCAGGAGCCGCTGGCATTTAACCTCCCATCCTTTCTACTGAAAAGTCCCTGCAGCACTAACAGTTTGTTGTCTTAACCTAAGCCAAGCAAGTGCTTTAAATGGTTTAAATCCAAGCCACTAAACTGACCTGTGAAGGAAACGGGTAAGCAACAGGAGATCAGGTGGAAGCCCAAGGAACTCATCTTTGCACCCAAAGTAAAATGAGGAGTCAGGTGTCCCACATCCGTCCCTTCTGATCCACCTCTTTTACACAACCTGCCAGGCCAAGTCTGGGCAGACAGTGGGGATGAGATGGAAAGGAAGAGCTAATGTGAAAGTCTCTGTAAAGGAAGAACCCAAAATGCCTGGAAACCAGTCAGGCTAATTCTCACTAAAGTGATAGTGACTTTGTAGATATTTCCTTCCAGAAGTACTTTTATTTAGAAGGAAGACACTAAGAAAGAGAAAGAGATCATAACAGAAAGTCAATGCCTAGCCTAAAGGCAATACTTCCCAGTCCCAAGCACTACTCCTTTAAAACATGAGTTGACCATTACACAAATTTTGGAAAACTGCCGTATACTGTCTTTCTTGGAGGTTCACCAATTAACATCAACACTTCAATAGCTGGGAGAAGACTTGGGTTAAAAAGGCCTTTTTAACTTTGTTTAAACCATTGTTTCCCAAATGCTTTCATCACAAAACCCTTTCCCATCTCCAAGTAAAAACTATTAACATCCCAAATTCTGCACCTCAGCCTAAAGTCTAAAGCAATGTATCTTTAACAGTGAGATTTTAGGTACCTTCAAAAAAACAAAGAGTATCATCCCCATCTGGGTATCCCCTCCTCTCCCAACCCCCTTCATTGACCCAGGCAAGGCCACTGGATAGATTTAGAATCCAGGAAAGGCCCAGGTCAGGGATAAGAGCATATCTGGGTGCCAACGAAAAGTAACATCAGAGAGGTGCTGACGGTTCAGGCCAAGGCTAAAACCTGAAGCCCAAGGACAGCTGCTGGGCACTGGGGGACAGGAACAGGCATGGGACAAGAGCATGAGATAAGCTCAGACTGAAGTGGGTTTTATTGTACCAGTCCCATAAGTGGTCTCTCTGGCATGGGGTTATCTTAAAAACACCACACGATCTTACCGACTGGTACTTCCCCAAAGCATACCAGAAAGCCAGCCTTGTAAATAATCATGCATTTGGTTAAATGCTCATAGTCACCAAGAATAGTATTAAGGAACTGAGACTATGGCCTGCTCTAATGTCAGCATTCATAACTAAGGGGCTATGGTACTCACTCAAAAGATAGAGAAAATTAAGATTCTAGATCACATGGGCGCTGACTCTGCTAATTAGGGTAAGAAGTGGCCACCTGGGGTGAAATAACACAATATAGACCCATTCTCCCTATTAGATTTGCAATGGAAGATGAATTATCTAACTAGCCAGTACAGATCACATTGTGTTCCATGCAGGACTCGGGTAGCACAGACCTGTTAGGATGAGAAAATGAGTCATCGTGTGCATGCACAGTAATCACCATCACAGAGAAGTGGGTGAACAAGTTCCACAAATTTTCCGGTAATAGGGACTAACGCTTGTTGAATGCTCACCCTGTGACAAGTGCGGGGCTAAGCACTTTACCTGGATTATCTCATTTAATCCTCACAGCAGCTCCATGAAGCTCAAGAAGGTTAAGCAGCTTGGCCCAGGTCAGGGATAGAACCGGCATTCAGCTCTGCAGTCAGTCTCCAGAGCCCACGCTTAACCATTGGCTCTTTCCATCCCTGCATCAGGCCCACTGAGGTTCCCCCCATCTCGTCACATTCGCTACGTCCCCATGCAGCATCCTCTCCCCACAACACAATCCTATCTGTTTTTCCTGACAGATCTCTAAATCAGCACTTACCTAATAGGCTACTGGTAGGCTGACATATGATGCTCCCCTACCAATCTGAGGGGCAGGAGTGTAGGACCTGGGGTGGCCACATCTTGGGCTGGTAGTGCTGGGTGCCAGCCATGAAGCTACTGCCTCCCAGCTCCAAACCTACCCTCTGTACTTGGATCTGTGATGCTGGGGCTGGGGGGCTGCAAATACATTTCTCCTTTTACAGATGACTCCCCAGATGGTCCTCAAGTGAGACACTGTAGGGAGACTGGGAGGCAGGAGGTGGCAGAGAAGACTTGCTCCTTCCCACATGCTGGCTGTTCCTGGCAGTGGTAACCTGGCATTGGCTCTTTAGCCCCACAGCAGCAGTGGATTCCAGTTTCCAACTTTTCCCTACCCTCCCAGAACCAGCCTTGTTATGTCCCTCAGAGATACCAGCAGCATCCAGGCAGTGCCCCTCCCCAGAAGCAGGTTCCTGGGTCCCTGGGCTCCACCCTCCAAGCTCCTAAGGTACCAGTGGTCCCCGAGCAGCAACCCCTGCTCAGAGGACTGGTCCTAGCCCCCTGGGACCCTTGTCCAAGCTCCAAGGTCTGATAATCCAAACTTCTCTCCTCTTTTCCCCAGCCTCAAGGAGGCAGCTGCAATTCTTCCATTTGGATTACGTCTGTCTTCTGTACTTTCTCAGTCCTAATGCTTGTTTAACCAATGCCCCATATTCAGCTCTGTCTGTTACTATAACTAGAGTGGTTTCTGATGTCCTGAACTGGACTCTGATTAATGTATCTGGTCATCTCAGTGTGCCATAAAAACATCATTTTCTATGTGTGTCATGACAGTGAAAAGGTTTCGGAATCTCCATCCCCTCCATGACAACTTGGGCCCTAGAAAAGCGGCTATTAGATGATATAGACAGGGTTTATTCTCCAATATACATGCCCAAGAAAATAATTTCAAAATTAGAGTCAAAAGGGTGCTAGCGAGCATTTAATTGTTCTGGACACATGCCTAATGCCTAAGTCCTCCTGGAACTGGACACACAGATCAGCCTTGATTGTCATTTACACTGAAACGACAGGCATTTCTGAGTAGCAGGGGGCAGTTTCTCTTCCGTGCTCCAAAGTTAAGCTATTATGACACAGGAAGGCTTAAATTCAGACTTCTTTAAATATTAAAAGCAGAAGTCTGAGATTGCAGCCCCATATTCAGCTTATCTTTTTTTCTGTTAATCAATCACCCAGTATTTATTGAGCACCAGTAGATGCCCATCCCAGAAAGAGATGCACTTGCAAATGAGCGTGGAAGGCACCCGCTAGATAAGCATTCATTTCCCTTTACAGCCCTTCTGGGCTTTCAGTCACTGCTCAATAGGCACTTTTCATAACTCCCCATTGTTGTCAGGCTATTTTTATCCTTCCCGTACGAATCAGAGTATGACTTACTGTCCCACTGTTAAAATCCTTATTCTGGCAAAACCACTATTATTTATTTGTTTGGTATCTTTCAAAAAAATTTTGTGGCTTGAACCCTCATCTCAAAATAAAATTTAAATAATCTCATCATTAAATACCTTATGCTGAATGGACAAAAGTAAATGACATCAATATGTGGACAATTTATAAAAACAGCAACTTCAAAGGCCAGGTCAGCCACATCCCCATTATCCAGATGTTCTTTAGAAGGGAGGCACTGAGCCACTCTTCACACCAGGCTGTGGCCAGAATTGGCCTGTTCTGTGCAGTAACTTGGAGACCAGCATTCCGGATGAGCTGATTCAAAATTAATTATTTAGGGCAAAACGCATCCTAAGTAATGGCAACTTAGTAATAATAGTAATAATACTTAGTAATTATTCAGTACAGCTCAAAATTCCCTGTTCATATGAACTCACTGTTAAGAGCTAAATTGTTTCCCATCCCCTGCGACCAAATTCATATGTGAAAACCCTCACCGCCAGTTTCTCAGAATGTGGCTGCATTTGGAGATAGGGTCTTCAAAGAGGTAATTAAGTTAAAATGAGGCTGTTAGGGTGTGCCCTAATGCAATCTGACTGATGTCCTTTATGAGGATAGAGGGAAAGGGAGAGGAAATAGAGGATAAGGAAGAGGAGAAAGGGGAAAGGGGAGGGAAAGAGAGAGGGGGAGGGCAGGAGAGGGAGAAGAAGAGATCAGACAGGGGTACACAGAGAGACTGGCCACACAGAGGCACTATGTGAAGATACCAGATCGTCAGAAGACAGCTATCTGCAAGCCCAGGAGAAAGATCTTAGAAGGAAGCAACCATGTCTATGCCTTAATCTTGTTCTTGACTCTAAAACTGTGAGCTGTTGTGTAAGCTACTCAGTGTTTCCTATAACTAAGTGGTATTTCATTTGCTATGGCAGTACTAACAAACTAATACTTTTTTTTTTTTTTTTGGTACAGAGTCTCACTCTGTCTCCCATGCTAGAGTGCAGTGGCGCGATCTCGGCTCACTGTAACTCCTCCTCCCAGGTTCAAGCGATTCTCCCGCCTTCCTGCCTCAGCCTCCAGAGTAGCAGGTACTACAGGTGTGCACCACCATCCCCAGCTAATTTTTTGTATTGTTAGTAGAGTCAGGGTTTCATCATGTTGGCCAGGCTGGTCTCAAACTCCTGACCTCAGGTGATCTGCCCACCTCACTCCCCAAAATGCTGAGATTACAGGCATGAGTTGCCGTGCCTGGCCACCCATGAACTTTCAGAATAGTTTCTAACACAGAAAATCTACTTACCTACAAATCTTTTCTCTGCTTTTCAGCTGGGTAAAAATGAAGCAGGAAAAGGTTGGCGAACTTTGCCAGCATCTCTCAGCTCAACCACGGACGGATGGGATTTGGTCTGACCCTCTCCCTTCTCTGCTCACCACAGCTCTGTTCTCCAGCCTGACTGATAGGGTGAGAAAACCAGTATTAAGCACGTATTTTCAAAGAACAATCAACTCTTGATTATCCATTATTAATGTGGACCAGAGCCTGCACAGAAAATTAAAATCCACATACATTCCAAACCCCAGTATTAGCCATTAATGTCAACATGCTCAAACACTTCAGACTTCATCAACCCCTGCTGTTTTCCTTTGAGGAAAAGCCTAGCAGTGTTATGAATTTATCTATTACCTTTAACTATCCATAAAATATCATGCAGTTGGGAAAGCCTCAACTTCTCTTTGATAGGATGTTCTAAAGTGTATTCTTAGGGGAGAAATGGAACTTTTATATCCTTGACTTATTTTTAAATTGCAAATGTTAATTTAACATTTTGTAAGATGGCATGCAAAATAGTTGGTGTAATCTTTCATAATCCTGTGTTTTAAAGAGAGGAATAATGTATTTTCCCAGGTAAACCAACTAGAACCCTCTAAAAAATTATCTCAGCATTATAATGCTAGAAGACCTCTTATGAATCATTTAGTTGTTTTCTTCCTTTCTTTCTTTCCTTCTTTCTTTCTTTCCTTTTTTCTCTTTCTTTCTTTCTTTTCCTTCCTTCCTTCCTTTCTTTATCTTTCTCTCTTTTTTTTCTTTTTTCCTTTTTTAGCAACATCTCTCTTTTCAAAATTAATCTTTTGTGGAAGTTTGATATAGAAGAGATTTGAGCTTCTCTGATTGAAGTAGGCATGAACTGCCCATTCAGCCTCCTCATTGTCCCTTGAATTTCCTGAGATCTTAGGGCTGTAAAAAAAAAACAAAAACAAACACAAAAACAAAACAAAAAACAAAAACAAAAAAAAAAAACAGAACAAAAACCACAGACCTATTTCAATTCATTTTACAGATTTGGAAACCAAGGCCCAAATGGGAAACATCATCACTGCCAAGGCTGAGCATTTTATAATGGCATAGCCAGGTCTGGAGCCCAAATCTCCTGATTTGTGGTCCATAAATTTTGCCTGCATCACACTGTTAGTCACATTGACTTTGTTTTGTGTGACAAGTTGGGTCCCAGAACAGCTTTAATGCCTAACCAGTTCTGCAGCTTTCACCACCAGGAGCAGGCTTGTGTGCTGAGACACATCAGCATCAGTACATTAAGCAGATCTCTTCCATGCCCAGAATTCTTAGGCAGATTTCCAGATATCAGATGAACAACCTTGGGGTAAAGGTTATTTGCCTTGAAAAAATATCCATATATTCAGATCTAGTGGTTCTCCAACTTTAGTATCCCCTTTATGATTACTGGGGGGATTTGATAAAAATACAAATGCCAGAAGTTCTGATTCAGTAGGTCTAGGGCATAACCCAGGAATCTGTGTTTTAATAATGATCCCAGGTGGATCTGATGAAGTGGTCCCCAGACCACACTTTGAGACACACGGCTTTAATCGTTCTTTGTCATTAAAACCTTCCCCTGGAAGAACTAAAGTTGGCTCAGACTTCAGGAACTGTATGCTTTTAAACAAGCTTTCAATCTGACAAGAGTTTTAGCCACCACCACCACCACCCCCCCCCAGATTCAGAGCATTATACTCCAGATGGTGTCTTACTCTCACAGTGGCATCCTGCTAAATTCCACAGTGACTGGATGATCATCTCAGGTGGTCACACTGGGAGAAGCAACAGGAACTGATGTAAGGAACCAAACTTTGTTTTCATGCAAATGGTTTCCATGGAAAATTAAACAAGCAATAGAGACATACAAAAAGGTATTGTGTATATCAGTAACCAGAAAAAGTCTCTCATAGGATAGCTCATCTAAATTTGAAAGTACTATCAGCTTTGGAAGGTCTTGAGTTCAAATAGTAGAGGGGTAAGTCTAAGGAGCTGGGAAGCCCAGCAAAGGTTAAGATTTCAGGGCAAATATCAAATCTTGCACTGAGAAATCCCTGTGTCAGGCTGTGCCAAAACCAGATGTTTTTACTAGTAATTAGTATTATGATAATTCATTTAACTAAGAATAAAATAAGGCATGATTGTTTACTACTGCCTGTTTCCCCAGACAGGCAGAGAAATGAGAAGAAAAATCTCAGAGGTTTTACTCTTGGCTAAACGGAATGATTTTCTCAATTAACCAGGAATGAACACAGCAACAAAATAATTTGCCCTTACATTATAGAAGAGTTGTAAATAGACTTTTAAACACTTCCTTACATGTGGAAGTCAAGGTGGAAGATAGACTGCCAAGGAATTGAAAACATCTTGAGTTTGGTTTCCATCTGAAAAGACACAGTCCTTAGAAACCTACTCACGTTGTCAGCCATGGCATGAGACTTCCAAAAGCTATTCTTGGTTTCTCTTCTCTGTACTGAACCCTTTCCAGGGCCAAGAAATTGTGGGTTGAATTGTGGTAAGATGAAAGATGCTTCTGAGAGCTTAGGAGAAAAGTGTACAGGAGAGCAGAGAATGCATATCTGAGAGGAGGCCGACAGCATGGCTGGGCTTTTATATGAATCCTTAATATAAACTAAGAATCAATTGTGGGCAGTGAACAGTGATCATGGCAGAGCACACCCCAGCAAGGGAGTTACTCTACTGTGACTGTGTCAGGCTGATGAATCCTGGGGGAACAGGACGGGGAGTGGCGGGGCACAGGGCCATGTGGCACCCTCACATGCACACCCCAGAAGAAAAATTACTTGTGACTGTCAAATTTACACAAAGCCAGCCAGACATTCTACAGCATAAACCACTTCATAAAGCACAAGGTACAGCCACATTTCTTCACTAGTAGGACAGAAACCGCATTTTGTCCCCTTAAAGATAATTTTTAAAAAGAGAAACTATGAGCACTTTTGCCCAAATAAAATCTCTTTTTATCCTTATAAATAAAAATACTCTTTTTCTGTCGGTAGCTGCATCTCTTTGACACCCTCCTGCATTCTCTGCTACCACTACCTTTTCCTTTACCTCACTCAGGATTTCTCCAAGAGGTTGAACAGGAGACATTAGTGTCTCTGGGTTATGAGATGTGACTATGTTACAACATGCGATGACGTTTGTGTTCAGGACCAAGGACAGTGACCCCCGTGCGGGCTTAGCCATGGCTCCCAGCCCCCTTTCTCGGCTCACTCCCTAACATTTTAGCCACATCACATCTATGAGCAGAGGAGTGTGGACCATATTGTTCAAATTAGACACCAAAATAGAACTTAATTACACTATAAGAAACGGTGCTTTTTCCACCAATGTCCACTTTTTACCGCTCAATAAATACATATTGAGGAATGGGACTTGTAAAACTCAGTGTTTCTTCCCTACTTGCTTGCGTAAGTCTCCCAAGTGGCCTTAGACCTGAAGATGGCAATTGCAGATTTGGGAAAACAGATGGCTGTCCCTTGTCCGAGTCCTACAGCCACAATAAAACTTACAAGCTCTCCTTGGTTCTCCCATGTGTGGGCTGGCTCCCCCACCACCTTAGTGTGTCTGTGAGATCATCATGACCTTTGAAAGAAGCTCAGTCTGAGGCATAAGAACCAAACAACCCTTCTGTCCACTTCTGGGCCCACCAGTGTCTTGAAACTAGATATTCAACTCTCAAGAAGCCATAAGTAGTAGAAAACTTGCTTCTTTTTGCACCTTCTGGATTAAGGTCAGAACACACACATCTCCTGGAATAATGTGCTTTTGCAAGATAGAACAGAAGGTACAGAGGATATAAATACCTCACAATTCTGTTAAATACCTTTATTTATAGAAATGAAAGTTAGGAACCAGGATTATTGCTGCAATATGAAGAAAGTAGAAACTAATTAAAAATGAACATTTTAGCATGCTATCAAAGGGCTAGGGCTCTTTTTGAAGGTGTCCTTTGCAAACAGAAAGAGGTTACAGCATGGAGAGATTATTTATTCTTTTTCTGATTTTCTCTCTCTCTCTCTCTGTCTCTGTCTCTCTCTTGCATACACACATACACACACACACACACACACACACATACACACACACAACCATATAGCTCAGTATATTTAGAATACTGACGTCAAAGAGAAAGATAAAGGGATAGCAGGTCCTAGCTAACCCCAGATTCTTACACGCATTGTCTCCATTTTAAAAGTGAGATGAAAGATGGAGAATTTCAAGTAAGTCTAAAACCTGCATCAAACCTAACAAGGTATCCAGGTGCCAAGGGTCATGTTCTAGGTCTTGACAGGGTGAGACAAAGCCAAACAGCAAGTAGTCACTGCACAGTAGCATTGCTCATTTGGAGACACTAAAGAGAGGAAGAGGCACTAACAGCAGCCCGGCAACCTGACCCAGGGGCTTCCCCCACTGGCTGGGTATAGACTTCCACCGTAACCTGCCCAGGGTTACCATTTCCTTCTTGGACAGCATCACAGTGAAGAGCTCTGCAATCCTAGCACTGTGTTCTTTCAACCAACAGTCACAGAGCTTTCATTATACACAAGGACATCTGCACAGCACCCAGGTTACAGCAATAAATCAGAACGCAGCTACCTAGGAAAGGAGTCAGACAGGAGCAACTACATGCCACTATCTTTTTTATTTTTTTAATAGAGAAAACATAAACTTGAATAGCAAAACTAAAAACATTTTTTACAAACAAAACTCATATCATGGCCAGGTAAGGTGGCTCACGCCTGTAATCCCAGCACTTTGGGAGGCCGAGGTGGGTGGATCACCTGAGGTCAGGAGTTCAAGACCAGCCTGGCCAACATGGCAAAACCCTGTCTCTACTACAAAAAAATACAAAAATTATCCAGGAGTGGTGGTGCACGCCTGTAATCCCAGCTACTTGGGAGGCTGAGGCAGGAGAATTGCCGGAACCTGGGAGGCGGAAGTTGCAGTGAGCTGAGATTGTGCCATTGCACTCCAGCCTGGGCAACAGAGCAAGACCCTGACTCAGAAAAAAAAAAAAAAAACCTCATATCATGTGGTGATGTTAATCACTGAAAGTAAAATATGACCCATTATTTTTGCCATTGAAAAATTGTCCTCTGTGACACCTGCAGGCTCTGAAATAGTTTACTCTTTTGGGCTGGGAAACATTGGCCTTCATTATACTCCTAAACAGAAAACATCTCTTCTATTTTTCTTATTCTCTCCCCCAAATGGTTAACAAACCCCAGAGCTCTCTCTTAGACTTTGGTTCTCCTCCCTGAAAGGATTACCCTACAGCAAAACAAGACACTGTACAGGCTGCTTGGGGGGACCTTGTCAGTTCTTTGCTTTTCCCAAGACTTATTAATTTGGGCAGGACCTTAGGAAAAGGAAGAAGGGAGTGGGGCCAAGAATTAATCTACTCTGAGCTGTGGTGGGTCTAGAAAGGGGCCCTAGCACTTGTTCATTTAAACTCCTGCTATTTTCGCCTCTCAGGGGCTCTGCCTCCTCTTGCCAAATTAACCATGCTAAACAGAGTTGGATTTCTAGCAATACAATGCTCGCATCTAGGGTATCTTTCTGCAAGGTAAGCAATCTTGCCGTTGATTCCCCCAGGCACTTGGTGCATAATGTTAGCTGGATTTCAATATCGTTGTGAAACTCTGTGGTCTTTTGGAAATGCTTGTGTAGGTATCCCTGCCTAATGGATGTTGGTTACCCTCACAGAGGAAGCCAACTTTCTCCCCTAGGATTTGCGCAGAGTAATTTCCCTCAAGCTATTATTACCTTAGGAACTGGTCTCCCAGGGATGAGCTGAATCAAAGCCCAGTCATACTTAACTTTCCCTTTCAAAGGAAGATGCCCCCTTTAGGTTGCTGAGGCCTGATTCACATGTTTATTTACGGAGGAAGCCTCTGTTTCAGGGGCCAGTCGTTTTCTCTTGGAGAGGCAAAGCTAATTTCAGCCACCTGAGTGTTATAAACAAACACACAATACGTAAAGGTAAAAATGCAGGTCAGGAGGGGCCCTCACACCTCCTAACATAACCCACTGATGCTGCTAAAGGGAGAATTGCAGAGGAGCAAAAGTGGTCTTCCTCTCAGACACAGCCCCATTCTGACCATTCACAAAACCCACTATCCCAGAGCCCCAGCACTTCTGTGTGACTTCACCTTTGCTCTCTGACCTCCAAGGCCCTCCCTCTATCACCAGCAATCTCCCTTCCCATGGAAACAGGGATAAATCTCCATTTGGGGAGAAATGATTTTCAGCCAGACCAGCGAAGCCCTCCAAGGCTCTCAGTTGGGTGGAAGCTCCTCTGGGTCCCAGAGGGGATTAGATAAGGATCTGGGGAGAAATGTAAATCCTGGATGGCAGCTGCAGGGGCTGAAATGAACCAGCCTATTACCCAGCACCTCTCTGACGGTGAGGGTTAATTTATCACATGGAATCCAATCACTTCTTATAAAAACCAGTGCAGGTTTCATTTAGTTTGATGAGGTATATTGCAAGATTTCAGAAAATCAATTTTACTGAGAGCCTTATTAAGTCCCAGGGAATATAACACTACATGTACCTCACATAAGTTTTTGTTATTACCCAGCGCATCACTGGGGAAATTATATACTTAGCCCAATGAAGGGTAATGACTGCCTTCATTGTCTTGGGCAGCTCCCAACCTGCTTACCTTGGCGAAATAACAAATAAAAATGGTAGGGCTCCAAATTGGTACTTTGAGTCAGAGGCATGATAAGAGTGAGCAAAAGCAACTTAATTTTCCAAACATCTGAACTGCTTACAGTATGGGATATGACTAGCCCATGATATAAAATAGCAGGCATTATGGATATCTCCTATTTTGACCAAAGCCCTATTCTGATCGAGCCCCTTAGCTTGAGTTCTCAGAGTAGCAGCTGCAAAGGAGGTCACAGTGGACGCAAATTGCTTTAAACTGATCTGCCAGTTTAATATTTCCAGAGAGTTACATTTCTTAGTAAGAAACTGTTCCACTGTGGCTAAGGAACATTCCTATCTATGCTCATTTGGTCTCTTGGATACATTTGTATGCAAAGCAATAAACCAGGCTCACTTTTATGGGGCCCCCAACTTGAAGCTAGTGTCAGGGAGTGAATCCCCAAGCCAACCTTTGCAATAACTTCCTTCTCCAAAGGTCAGTTCAAATTGATAGCAGAGCATGTGGAGTGTGTGTGGTAGGTGGGGGAATGGTATGGTACACCAGTCCTACTGGATCTCACAAATATCAGAGCTTCTCTTATTTATCTGTGGTCTAGGTCTATGCTGTCCAATATGGCAACAATTATCCACATGTAGCCATTTAGATTTAGATTACTTAAAATCATGTAAAATTTAAAATTCAGTTCTTCAGGTGCGCTAATCACATTTGCAGTGCTTAGTAGCCACATGTGGTGAGTGGCTACTGTATTGGACAGCACAGATATAGAACATTCCCACTATTGCACACTGTTCTGTTGAATGTTGCTGGGTGGCCATGCAAGTAGCCATTCAGCTCTAGGGACTTGGTGGCGATTACAGGGGCCTGAGAGTTCAGTTCAGGCTGAAGTCATTTCCCATCAACTCCCAAGTGTCCTCATTTTTCAGATATTCTTTCGCCAGTGTGCACTGAGGCCAAACATAATCTCTTTACAGTCTTTAGATGATAGAGAAACCCTCTTCCATCCTATCAGAACCAGCCCCAAAGACAATTTGGAAATGGTTTTGGAAATTTTAAAATGTATGCTATAGGACAAAGCAAGTATTTGGGAAACTGGGGAAAAAAAGTTTTTATCAGGCTGAATGATGCCCTGTACCAAGAACAAATTCCCCCACTGTGATGTGTGGAACTGTCTATCCCTCACCCCAAATTCACATGTTGAAGATCTACCCTCCAATACCTTAGAATGGGACTGTATTTGGAGATAGGATCTCTAAAGAGGTAATTAAAGTAAATTGGGGCCATTATGGTGGCCCCTAATCTAACATGACTAGTACCTTTATAAGAGGAGAAGATTAGGCTGGGCATGGTGGCTCACACCTGTAATCCAAGCACTTTGGAAGGCCAAGGCAGGTGGATCACGAGGTCAGGAGATCGAGACCATCCTGGCTAACACGGTGAAATCCCGTGTCTACTAAAAATACAAAAAAAATTAGCCAGGCGTGGTGACGGGCACCTGTAGTCCCAGCTACTTGGGAGACTGAGGCAGGAGAATGGCGTGAACCTGGGAGGCAGAACTTGCAGTGAGTTGAGATCGCGCCACTGCACCCCAGCCTGGGTGACAGAGCAAGACTCTGTCTCAAAAAAAAAAAAAAGAAGAAGAAGAAGAAGAAGAAGAAAAGATTAGGATACAGATATATACAGGGAAAAGAACCTGTGGAGACACAGGGACATGGCAGCTGAGATGGTTTGGCTGTGTCCTCACCCAGATCTCACCTTGAATTGTAATAATCCCCACATAGCAAGGGCAAGTCAGATGGACATAATTGAATCATGGGGACTGTTTCCCCCATACTGTTCTCTTGGTAGTGAATACATCTCATGAGATCTGATGGCTTTCTAAATAGGAGCTCACCTGCACGAGCTCTCTTGCCTGCTGCCATGTACGATGTGGCTTTGCTCCTCATTTGCCTTCCGCCATGACTGTATGGCCTCCCAGTCATGTGGAACTGTGAGTCCATTAAACCTCTTTCCTTTATAAATTACCCAGTCTTGGGTAGGTCCTTATTAGCAGCATGAGAACGGACTAATGACAGCCTTCTATAAGCCAAGGAGAGGCCTTAGAAGAAACCAACCTTGCTGACACTCAGACCTTGGACAGCTATTTGCCAGAACTATGAGAAAAAAAAAATTCTGTGGTTCAAGTCACCCAGCCTGTGGCCCTTCATTATGGCAGCCCCAACAAACAGAGACCCAGTACGCAGATTCTCCGTACAGCAAACCAGAGACCTCTGCAACACAGCCTGTCAAGATTTTTCAAATCAAGCTGGAGATTTTTTGAGTTTACATTGCCATCATCTCAATTTTTAACCTCAAGCATAAAAAAGCAGCTGTTTGCACAGAGGATTATTGTTCTGTGCCTTCGCCTGCAGGGAAATTCAGGCTTTGATGCCGCTTACAGAGCCAGTGGAGCAACTGGAACATCAGGATGCAACAGACAAATTACCCGTGAGAAAGGGCAGAACGTTTTAAAACAGTGTTTAAAAAATCATGTTGCCTCCACTGATGTTAGGCTGTGACATCCCTTACCAATTTTTACATGTCAACTCTAAATTAGATCAGTTTGTTTATTTATACACAGTGAGTAGAGTCATACACATGTATGATATATGGATTTAGCAGCTGTTCACATAGTTGCTTCTCTTCAAGGTGTTTAACAAAAATTAACTAACGCTACATGCAACCTCCCATATGTTCACTGTAACATGCGACAACCCGCAGAGGATGTGATGCAAACTTTAAAACAAAGTGAAGCTCTAATTCGATTATTTTCTGTTTGATGGGATTCCTGGGGGAATTAACTACCAAATGGAGATTCAAATATCTAGTTAAGAGAAAGGGTTAATATTATTCAGTTAGTTATCTTGATACCTTAGCTTTTATCTGTAATAGATATTCTAACCTTTATCTTTTTTCCTGTTTTTCCTGGAGGCATTGCAATATTGCATTAAAAAAAAAAAAAAACCTTTCTGCCATATTGAGCAAAAGCAGAATGATTAAAGTAACAACTGGAAACAAAACATGAGGATGGCATTTTAGGATTACAAAATGCTTTTCTGACAAATTTTCATTTCATGTTTACCACATTTTTTACAGATTAGGTTATTATTCCTGTTTTATAGATGGGGAAACTAAGTATCAGAAAGGTAAAGTGGGCCGGGCACAATGGCTCACTCGGGTAATCCTAGCACTTTGGGAGGCTGAGGCAGGTGGATCACTTGAGGTCAAGAGTTTGGGACCAGCCTGGCCAACATGGTAAAACCCTGTCTCTACCAAAAATACAAAAATTAACCAGGCGTGATGGTGTGTGCCTGTAATTCCAACTACTCGGGAGGCTGAGACAGGAGGATCACTTGAACCTGGGAGGCAGAGGTTGCAGTGAACTGAGATAGTGCCACAGCATTCCAGCCTGGGTGACAGAATAAGACATTGTCTCGAAAGAAAGAAAGGAAGGGAAGGGAAGGGAAGGAAGAGAAAAAAAGTAAAGTGATTTTCCAAAACTTTCACAGCCAGCCAAGAGAGAGCCAAGCGAAAATTTAAACCTGAGCTTCCAACAGTCTTTCCCAATGTCTCCAAATGCCCTACTCCTTCCACCAAGGATGTATCACAAGCTATAGCCAACTTCTCACAAAAGAATGTTTAAAAGGTGCTTCTCTGTAAAGCTGCCCTCCTGCCCTTCTCTTCATTGGTGCTGTTGATAGCGGTGCTTCTCCTGCCTGAGATAAGCCTGCAAAGGTGGACGGATGTCCCCACCAGGACACGCAGGGTGAGACTGCAATGGCAACCTGCAGAGTCCAGGGCTTGCCCACTATGAAAATGGTCCCCAAGTGTGCATCCGCCTCATCTGGTCATTGACCTTCTTATGAATGAGGTGGGGCCAGGGCTCAGGACTTACAATGACGAGGGGGCTGCCAGAACCCAGAGGTAAGAACAAAAAGGCAAAGGTGGGAACAGCTGAGATGAACTTCCTTCTCTGCATCTCCTGCCATCCTTTCTGCCAGCCTAGGCCATCTGGAGTTCGCAATTATGTGTCTTGCCCAAAGCTCACCTACCCTACACAAGAATGTTCTAGAGCAGAATCCATGATGTGGTGAGGAACTGCCATGCCCTCAACTGCCTTTTAAGGAACATTTTCCTAAAGCACAGCATTCTCTGTCTCCAGCTTTGGATTAACACTTTTATTTAGGGGACCATTCATGCTACCTGGGCCACAACTGATGGTAGCCAGGATGAATGCCCAACCAATGCAGGCTGCTCGCCAAGGGGACCAACCGCCTCTGAGGTGGCTTGGCACCAACTCACCCCACTAGAGGTGCTCTATATTGCAGAGTAACAAGCTGACCTTATTGGATGTCTCTCCTGGCACATACGAACATGTGTATGGGCTCAGGCAAATGACTCGGGTTCTCCATTCACCAGTCCTGACTGTGCTGAGACCCAGAGTGTCTGTGGCTAATGAAGAAAGATGCCCTAATGCTGCCCCTTTCCCTTGTGTCCTAGAAGTAAGGCCTATCACCAAAGGAAGTCTGGGTCAGTCTTTCCCTAGCAATCTTAAATAACCCAACAGAGCAAGAATGATTCTGGTCACTTAGAGGGAAGTCCCAGGAGCCCAAAGAGAAAAGTGAGACACACAAGAATAACATCACCAGCTCACGTGAGGGACCGAGGTCCCAGTTAAACTCTTATTTCCACATTTTATTTATTTATTTATTTATTTAGAAATAGAGTCTAGCTCTGTCACCCAGGCTGGAGGGCAGTGGCGTGATCTCAGCTCACTGCGACCTCCGCCACCCGGGCTCAAGCAATTCTCTCTGCCTCAGGCCCCTGAGTAACCGGGATTACAGGTGCCTGCCAACACCCCCGGCTAATATTTTTTGTGTTTTTAGTAGAGAAGGGGGTTTCTCCATGTTGGCCAGGCTGGTCTCGAACTCCTGACCTCAGGTGACCCACCTGCCTCAGCCTCCCAAAGTGCTGGGATTATAAAGTGTAAGCCGCCATGCCCAGCCCTTTCGACCTTTTATATTCTGCTTCCTGCATCACTGGGCTAAGAAAAAAGGTACTGAATATTCTCCGCAAAAGACTCTTGCAGGTCTGAGTCAGTCTTTCCTTAGCAATCTTACATAACCCAATGGATCGAGTGTGATTCCAGTCACTTAGAGGAAAGTCCCAGGAGCCCAAAGAGAAAAGTGAGACACACAAGAATAACATCACCAGTTCACATGAGGGACCCGGGTCCCAGAAACCCACTGTTAAACTACTCTTTCCACTTTTTTTTTTTTTTTTTTGAGAGAGTTTTCACTCTTGTTGCCCAGGCTGAAGTGCAATGGCACAGCTCACTGCAACATCTGCCTCCTGGGTTCAAGCGATTCTCCTGCCTCAGCCTCCCAAGTAGCTGGGATTACAGGCATGTGCCACCACACCCGGCTAATTTTGTATTTTTAGTAGAGATGGGGGTTTCACCATGTTGGTCAGGCTGGTCTCGAACTCCTGACCTCAGGTGAGCCGCCCACCTTGGCCTCCCAAAGTACTGGGATTACAGGCATGAGCCACCGCGCCTGGCCTCCACATTTTATATACTGCTTCCTGCATCATTGGGCTAAGAAAAAAGGTACTAAATATTCTCCCCAAAAGACTCTTGTAGAAAGTAGCTGAAAACTGTCAGAACAGATAAAGCAGAGATTATTGCTTTCTTTAAGGTCTGTTGCCTGATTTCCCTTAGGGCCCCTACTGCGGACGGTGGGGATCCGCCTAGAAGTCAGGCGTGTGTTAATTTGCATGATTGTGTTAACTAACCGTCAGCCACTCCATCCCAGCTGCAGTATAACCTAAATTAATTCACCAGGAGCAGGTGGTTTAATTTGTGCATTATTCACATTTGCTAATAAACAAGCAATTTGGGTTTTAGTTAGAATTTTTTCTCAGGGACAGAGCCAAGGGTGTTTGCACAGCATTTCGCCAAGGGAAATTCAACCCAGATACAACCCACACCCCCTTCAGGCTTTTCATGCTGAGAGAACCTGGTTAGAATTCATCTCAAGCTCCTCCACACTTTTGCCCCCCAGGATCAATCCTGACCATAAAGGGTAAATGCACACTGCAGGGTTCAGGTTCACCTTTGCTACCAGCAGGGCCTAGTGGTGCCTTCCATGTAAGTCACTGGGCTTCTGCTGTGCTGAGACCCAGAGTCCTGGAGTCCCAGTTTTTAAATGGATTTCTGCCTGTGTCTAATTGTTCTTAGATTCTTACTAGCTGCCTGCTCAGTTTATCATTTTTCGTCACAAAATAGGGTCTTCTGCTCTGGCTCTGCACACCCCTCTTTCTGAGACTGACATCCCATCTGAACTTAGTCTAAGAGCTGAGATCTGGCTTCCAGATGATCAGTTTCCCTGAAAACAAACTTGTGCCTGTCCAGTATGCGTCCCCACCACTGCATTTTGTTCACCTATTGAGTACAACAATAATAATAGCCAGTGTTTATTTCTGTGTGACAGGAATTTTGCAAAATTACTGTTCATCTTCACACAATTGGAGAATTGAGAAAACAGGCTCAGAAAAGTGCCTTGTCCTAAGTCACATAGCAAGCAGTATGGAGCTGGAATTTGAGCACGGGTCTATCAGGATTCAAGTCCCACATTCGAAATCATGTTCATGTTACTCTTGCCTCCTACATCTGTTTGATCATGATCCAATACCTGCCTTTCTTTTCTTTTCTTTCTTTTTCTTTCTTTCTTTTCCTTCTTTCTTTCTTTTCTTTCTCTTCTTTCTTTCTTTTCCTTCTTTCTTTCTTTTCTTTCTTTCTCTTCTTTCTTTCTTTTCCTTCTTTCTTTCTCTTTTTTCTTTCTTTCTGTCTTCCTTCCTTTCCTTTCTTTTTCTTTCTTTCTTTTTTTAGCCTTTAGAGACAGGGTCTTGCTCTCTGTCATCTAGGTTGGAGTACAGTGATGCAATTACAACTCACTGCAGGCTCAAACTTCTGAGCTCAAGCCATCCTCCTGCCTCAACCTCCTGAGTAGCTTGGAGCACAGCTTTGCACCACCACACTCAGCTAATTTGTTTTTGGTAGAGATGGGGGTCTTGCTATGTTGCCCAGGCTGGCCTCTAACTCCTGACCTCAAGCAATAATCTCGCCTTGCCTCTCAAAGCACTGAGATGACAGGCATGAGCCACTGTGCCCTGCCCAAAGTGTCTCTTCACCTCCCTTCAGGGCAGGGAGAATTGGCATAATTGGCTGGGCTAGTTTGGATGTTAAGGAACTAGGCTGGGCAGTAAGAGACTCTCAAATGTAGCAGCAACTATGTAGAACCCAATGTTCTACATAGTTGAATGTTAAATCCAGTCAAAGAGAAAGGCCTGAGTGCCAAGGTCAGAGAAGCATGCTGATTGGTCAAAATATTTGAGAGTCATTCCTCGCCCTTGTGTGAAAAGGGTATAAAAATCCAGTGAGATCTGTGGCTGTAATCTTCGAGGTGGCACCCAAGGCGGGGTACATAAATAGCCCATGACTGCCATTGAGGGGTTGTCTGAGCCAGTGACGGAAATGATAGCATCCTGCTTCCAGGTGATTGTCACATCCATTCAAATGAATTATCATCAAAGGTGTCGGCTGAAGCACTTAAGGGGACAATTCTTCAAATGTCATTTAGTTCTCAGAAAAAAAGTTGTATGATTTGTTTTAGGCCTGGTTGATGATAAATGCAGTGAGGCTGTGCAGACCGTGAACCCCACCTTCTCAGATCCATTATCATCTACCATCAGGGACCTAAGATTGTGCATGGCCAAATCAGCTGCAGCCACTTCTCAACACACCCCTTTGCACCACCTTAGGCTGGTCCCTGAGCTGTAGCACCTTCATTTTAGGCATGTTCATAAGAAAACAGGGACCAGCTCCCCCTAGTGCAGCCACATGAACCGCCCTTCTTTCCCAGTGCATCTTCTCTGAAAGGACTCGGGGCCTCCACTTTGTGATTCCCCCCAGCTCTGCTCCTCCCCAGCTCCTGGGGCCCCAGCAATGGACTCTTGACCCTGGGTGGAAGCCAGCAATAAGGAGGAGGAGGAAGGGAACGTGTGGACTGAGTGTTTGTGTGCCCCACCCCAGGATACCCCTGAAGTCAGATATTGAAGCCCTAGCCCCCAGTGTGATGCTGTTTGGAAATGGGTTTGGGAGATCCTTAGGTCACAAGGACAGGACCCTGGTCTGAGGGGATCAGTACCCTTATGAGAAGAGACACCACAGAGCTAGCCGACTCTCCCTCCACCATGTGAAGACACAGTGAGAAGAAAGCCATCTGCAAGCCAAGAAGAGGGTCCTCACCAGGAACTGAATCTGCTGGCACCTTGAAGTTGGGCTTCCCAGTCCATAAAACTGTGAGGAAATGATTTTCTGTTGTTAAAGCCACTCAGTTTATGATATTTTGGTATGGCCACCCCAGGAGACTAAGACAGAAGCAGTAGAAGTAGAGGAAACCCAGTAGTCAGCACTTGTCCACACATCCAGCCTGCTCTGGAGAAGGCATAGTTCGGCTCATCCCCATCTTCCCAAAATACACCTTCAGGCAAGACCTGCCACTGGTACAGGCAGAGGAAGCAGCTGCCTTTATCAGGTGACTTACAGAGCTCTGAGAGGCCCACCTGCTCCATGTGCCTCTGCTGTCTTGCCCCTCCCCTGGCTTGGAATTCTCTCCATTGAACTTGCTGATAGCTGTGGAGAAAGAAAGGCCCCGGGATGGGTGACCCTCTTCCTTGTTATAGGACTTCTTATTGTGCTTCTCTTCGGCTACAAGGACTTTTCTTTGGCATAATTCAAGTCAGGAAGGAGCTGGTTGGCTGACACCTTGACAAGGTCACCAAGGTCTTCAGATCTTAGGGTTCAGGAGCTCAATTCTGTGAATTCATTGAAGTTCTGGATGATTGGTTCAGGCTAATCAAACTCATGAGACTGGCTGGCAGCTGCTGAGCAAAGTTTTTTCTAAAATGAAAAGTTTTTTTGTAAAACCGAATTACTAATTCAAGGCAAGGTCATAGAGCAGAGTGTGGGAAGATTTTTAATGGTTGGTGTCATCAAGCTATAACAATCCTCTGCCCTAATAAAGTGGCACCTACCAAAGGAGCCAGAAGACCCCTAGAGCTGAGCAAGGTACCCAGCTCCACTGGACAGGGCCAGAGAGAAATGGTAACTCTTCAATTCATTTGTTATTTTTATTTTTAATATCCCAAGCAGAGCAACTACAGTCATCACTCAAGTATCAATGGGGGATTGGTTCCAGGACCCCCTGCAGACACCAAAATCCATGGATGCTCAAGTCCTGATATAAAGTAGGGTAGTATTTGCATATAACCTACGCATATCCTCTCATATATGTTAAATCATCTCTAGGCTACTTATAATACCTAATACAATATAAATGCTATGTAAATAGTTGCTATACTGTACTATTTAGGGAATCATGACAAGAAAAAAAGTCTGTACATGTTCGGTCCAGGCAGAACCATCCATTTTTCTTTTCTGGATATTTTCAATTCCCAGTTGATTGAATCCACAAATGTAGAGCCCATGTACTGCATTTATTTCTGCTATTAATATGATAATGTCTCCATGATTACTATTTATCTTAAACTGCACTCAGACGGCATCTTTGCGATGGGTCTGGAGAGGTTCTCTAAGCTTATCTGCTGTACACTTCAAGTCATCTCTCCAGCAGATGGCTAATCTCATCCATGGGATGTTAGGTCTTTGGGGTTTCAGCTTCTGATTGTGCCATTTTCTGTCCCCTTTCCACCAGTTTGGGTTTCCATATTGAAGCAATGAAAAGATTAATGAATAAGAGAGAGATTGACAGGGAAGGAAAACCTGAATGGAGGGATTCTGGTTGGGCTTGAGGATAGGTCAGTTCAACTCTTTCTCATTCCAGCTTGGAGTCAACCAGAGTCTCTCAATGGTCAGCATTGGATCTTATTGCTGAGGGGTCCTGCAAAGGTACAGTTGGGGTGGCCACTTTCCACCTTGGCAGAAAGAAGAAACTGAAGCAGGCACATGGCGAGGCAGAAGTCAGAACCCCACGAATTTCTTACAGACTAGAAGCAACATCCTTGGGTGCAGATGCAGCCCCTGGTAAGAGAATGAGAGTGGAGCTTCATTTGCAGGTATTTCTGTTCTGGCTCCAGGTCCCATGAGGCCCGGCTATGCTTCTGCTCACAGAGACTGCGAAATCACCTCTGTCCCTCCATTTAATTTCTCTCTGTCCTCAAACGAGTTTTGGTGAATTTCCTTCTCTGTCAGCAAAGGACCTTGGCCAGGACATCTTGGAATTGTCTAGGCCTCCCCTGTTAGTGGATCAGGAAGGCAGCAAATTGATTAGCTGACACCTTAAATAAGCATAAGCTACAGGTAGACTTACAAGATAGTAAGGTAGCCTAAGGCCCAGGGAGAAATTGGAAGCCAGAGAGAAGGGATCTGGAGTGAGGGGGACCATGGGAGGAAAAGACCATGTGAGGTTCAGAGACAGCACTCAAGTTAAACTTTCTGTAATTCATAACACACCTGGATACCAGCTGGGGCTACAACAGGAAATGACCATCATTAAGGGAACTGAAAGCACCTTCAGTTTACCCTGAGACCCTGACAATTCCAGAAAAGGTAGGCATTTTAGAGCCTGAAATCTCTAGACCGGGCTTTCAGTGTTAATCACATTCCCTGGATAATTGCACAGCTCCCCGCTTTACTATACCTGTGTGGTTTGCTTAAAGAGATGTCAAAACCTCCATAATTTTGCCACTCCCATATTGAATGAGAGCCAGAGCAATTTCTTTTTCACTCTAGTTATCCTTTCCTATAAATGCCTGGATATTCTCTGAAAGTTTAAGCAGATTGAGGGATTTTTACCCTACCATAGCTCTGAGGAAAACTCAGTATTTGTTATTCTCAGATCTTAATGCCTGCTCGTGGTGATTTTAATGCTGCTCTTTAAAACTGCTGTGGTATTTTAATAATAGGACATTCTTTGTAGTATTGTTGAAACATTACATTATTCAATGTATCCAATTGCAATCCATTTTTCTCTGCCCTTGTGATGCATTATTATTGTGGACTCTGCAGAAGGATAATTTGGGGAGCAATTTTCTAGCAAACCATTGAAGGTGTTGCATCCCAAGTGTGAGGTGTTGTGCCACGCTGTTCATGAAACCACATTACAAGGCCGAGAACCTTTTTTCATAGTAAACACTGTTTTAGCCCAGTGATCCCAGTGGGACTCACGCCTCCTGCCTTCCCTCCCTCAGTCGGCCTCACTTCACCTCAGGGATCTGACTTACAAATCCACCTTCTGGTGCCCAGGATGCGTTGCCACATACAGGGCCCTGGCTGACATGAGATCACATTCTTCCTGAAGCTATTTTGTTCTTAGAGTTGGATTTCTCCCTGGCTAGGTCAAGTTTGTCACTTCCCTCAACTGGATATGGCTTTCTCTAACACAGAAATCATACACTGGTGGTCAATAGGTCATCTCTGACCCACAACTGTGGGGTTTTAAATGATTTTTAAAAAATTAAATCCTAACTATAACAGACTATTTTTAGAACAGTTTTAGGTTCACAGCAAGACCTAGTAAAGGTGCAGAGAGTCCCCATATCCCCCTGCACCCACACATGCAAAGCCTCCCCCATTATCAGCACCTCCCCTACCCCCCAGCCCCTACCACCCCCACTGGAGTGGTACAATTGTTACAATGGATGAACCTAAATTGACACATTATTATCACCCAAAGTCAATAGTTTACACTGGGTTCACTCTTCATGCTATACATTCCATGGGTTTGGACACATGTCTAGTGACATATATCTAACTATCAGAGTATCATACAGAGCGATTTTAATGCCCCCCAAATCCTGTTTTCAATTTTTTTTTTTGAAAATTTAAAATCATTTTTTAAATGGTTGTCCAAATTTAAAACTCAGGAGTTTTTTTTCACATGAAAATCAGGACTTCTAGATTGTTTTGGCAATTCCGAAGCTTGGCCACACTCTGGCACTAAGTCGAGGTTCTCCCTGCTAGGGAAGTCTGGTCCTCCCCAATTCACCACAGACCCCATTACTCCCTACTGACTAAACTCTGGAGCCTTTTTGTTTTCTGTGACAGAGTCTTGCCCTATTGCCCAGCCTGGAGTGCAGTGGCGCAATCTCAGTTCACTGCAACCTCCACTTCCTGGGCTCAAACGATACTCCACCTCAGCCTCCTGAGCAGCTGGGATTACAGGCGCCCGCCAACACGCCTGGCTAATTTTTTGTATTTTTAGTAGAGATGGGGTTTCACCACGTTGGCCAGGCTGGTCTCAAATTCCTGACCTCATGATCCGGCCCAGCTCAGCCTCCCAAAGTGCTGGGAATACAGGCATGAGCCACTGTGCCTGGCCAACTCTGGGGTCTTTACTGAGTCATCTGCCTGTCCATCCTTGTAGACATTGAGGCTATGACTCCTGCTTTCATAGCTGTGGTGGGCAAAGACTATGAAATCACCTCTATCCCTCCATTTGATTTCTCTTTCCTCAAACTAGTTTTGGTGAATTTCCTTCTCTGTCAGCAAAGGACCTTGGTCAGGATATCTTGGAATCGTCTAGGCCTCCCCTGTTAGTGGATCAGGAAGGCAGCTCTGGCTGCCTTTGGGAAGCCCTGTTTCCCCAAATCCCCTCTACCTGGTGTACACACCATGTAGAATCCCCTTCCCTTGAGTGTGGCTGTGACCTGTGAACACAGTGGAATATCCCTCTCTGATACATGGCAAAGGGATTCTGAAGATGTAATCAAGGTCTGTAATCAGTTGACTTTGAGGTTATTAAAAGGAAGATGATTCCAGGTGAGCCTGACCTAAGCAGGTAAGCCCTTAAAAGAGACTGGAAGCAGCTGCAGATGTTCTCCTGCTGGCCTTGAAGAAGTGAGCTGGCCACAGGCTAGGACCTGAGGCCAAACTCCAGGAGAGTGATCCCAGCCAAGATCCAGCAAGTAAAACGGAGACCACAGTCTTTTTTTTTTTTTTTTGAGATGGAGTCTCTGTCACCAGGCTGGAGGAGTGCAGTGGTGCGATCTCATCTCACTGCAAGCTCCGCCTCCCGGGTTCACGCCAGTCTCCGCCTCAGCCTCCCTAGTAGCTGGGACTACAGGTGCCTGCCACCACACCCAGATAATTTCTTTTTATATTTTTAGTAGAGACAGGGTTTCACCGTGCTAGCCAGGATGGTCTCGATCTCCTGACCTCACGATCTGCCTGCCTCGGCCTCCCAAAGTGCTTGGATTACAGGCGTGAGCCACCGCACCCGGCCCACAGTCTTCTAATCACAGGGAACTGAATCCTGCCAACCACCTGAATGAATTTAGAGGAGGTGCCAAGCTTCTGATGACATCTCAGTCCATTCCTGCTGCTGTAACAAAATGCTTTGTCAAAGAACAAAATGTCAGCACATTGAGTTTTAAAGATGTAATCGGCTTTTATTAGTGATTCGTGAATTGGGCAACATCGTGTCTATGAAATAAAAGGAGCTCCGCTGAGCTGAGCAGAGGGGCTGGGCTTTATAGGCAGCAAAATGCCGAGGAAAGGAAAAAAAAAAAAGAGCACATTGGTCATTTCAAAATTACCTTTCTTGTGTGGGCTGAAGTAGAGAGAACTTCCTTACCATGCTGGCTCAGGGTGACTCAGTCCCTTTTGATTGGTTGCTGTGAATCCCCCCTTTTTTTTTCTTTTTCTTTTTTTTTAACTTGCCTGCTTGGGGATTTCCCCTATTTTTTAAAGTTTAAGTTTGACTATGTTGCACTTAACATGAGCGCCTCCATTCTGCTTTTGTCTGGTCTGCTGGGTCCTAGTGAAGGAGTTCAGTATGAAACAGCCTCCCATAAATTTTAACATCTTAGACTAGGTAATCTGTAAACAACAGAAATGTATTGCTCACAGCAGCGGAAGCTGGGAGGTCCAAGACCAAGTCACCAGCAGATTCAGCGTCTGGTGAGGGCTCACTCTCCACTTCAAAGAAGGCGCCTTCTATGCATCCTTACAGGGTGGAGTGGCCTAAAAAGTGCCTTTCGGCCTTATATCAGGGCACTAATCCCATTCACGAGGGCAGAGCCCTCCTAACCTAACTACCTCCCAAAGGCCTCACCTCCTAATATGACCACATGAAGTTTCAATGTATGAAATCGGGGGGCCACAAATATTCAGGACACAGCAGATGAGATCACAGCTCCAGCTGACACCTGGACTTCAGTCTGGTGAGACCCTGAGCAGAGGACCCTGTTAGTCTGTTCTGGACTCCTAACCCACAACAACTGGGAGATAATAAATTTGTGTTGTTGCAAGACACTATCTTTGTGGCAATTTACTATGCCACAATTGAATACTAATACAATAGCTTATCTATTTGATCATTTGCTTTCATCCCTGTACTCATATCCCCTCACAACCAGAATCATGTGAATGGCTTTCACCTAGAACCAGAAAACATGCTGTAGAGAATATTCTATGTTGTATCTGAATGTTTGTGTCCCTCCCAAATTCCTGTGTTGGAATCCTAACCCCCAATGTGATGGTATTAGGTGAGGATTTGGGAAGGTGATTAGGTCATGAGGGCAGCCCCTAGGAATGGGATCAGTGTCCTTATAAAGAGGCCCAAGGGAGCTTGTTGGCCACTTTTACCACGCGAGGACACAGCAAGAGGGAACCGTCTGTGAACCAGAAATCAGGCTTTTGCCAAACACCAAATCTGCTGGTACCTTGATCTTGAACTTTCCAGTCTCTAGAACTGAGAAATAAACTTCTGTTGTTTATAAGCCACCCCCTTTATGGTATTTTGTTATAGCAGCCTGAATGGACTAAGACACTCTACTTCCAAAAGAAAAAAAGAAAGAAAAAATGTGGAGGAGGGAAGTTGCAAACTCAATGTCTCAAAAATACCTGGAAAACAAGCAGCTTGATCTAAGAGAAAATTTGGAATGCCAATACTGCAAAATGTTGTTAGATATCACCTAATCCAGTCCCTACTCTCATTTTCAGATGAGAAAACCAAGGCCCAGAAAAATTAAAAGACTCGTCCAAGGTCCCATACCTTGATGCATCATACTTTCCTATACTTGGCATAAACCTTACGAATTCTTAGAGAAAGAACGCCTGCATCTGGCAGTGGGTATATAGGGGGAGGTTTAAGGAGTTGGTTAAAGAATGTCACCCTTTGCTGGAGGGATCCATATGTAACCCCTTGAGACTGCATTAGGTCCAGGTGGTTATCAATTTAACAAATACCTACCTCTCCAGCACCATTAGCAGCAGCTGTGGAAGCATGGAAGTAGAAGGTGTGGCCACTACCCTTAAGGAATTTCTTATCTTCACAAGGAAGCAGCTTACTGCTCCCAGTTGAAACCACAGAGGGATTGTTACCTATGCAGAGAAACCAACACGCATTTCATGTGTGTTTTCCTCTGATCACTTTGGTAAACTCTGGGACTCCTCAGCTCTCCCCACCCCCACAACTCCCTCAACTCACTGCAGTGCCTAAGAGTCGAACCCATGTTCCGGATCTTTCGTTCTGCCTGGAACCTTGTTTTCAAATACAGGATAAAAGGCAGTAACAGGTTGAGCAGCTCAGATCTAGAAATGGGGAAAGTGTGAGTTGTGGTAAAGAGGAGGTGGCGATAGCCCACGGTGGGCACTGCAGATGTCATTGGCCAGGGAGAGAATGGAGATGGGGGAATCTTGTCTGAAATGTTCATGGTGAGAGAGATTCCAGCCATTGCCTCTCAGACACCAACTCCTGCTTCATTTTACCTTTGAAACATCCAACCTTCTGTTTAAGAAAAACTGTTTCATTTAGCTCCCTGGTTTCAGACAAAGCCACACCCTAAACAGCAGAGACAGCTGCCTCCTCTATTATTAAACATCTCCTAGGATAGAGACTCTGAGTCTTCCTTGGCCATCTCTTCCCTCTGCCCCACCCCAGCACACCAGCTGTCCCTCCTGGTTTCCCCATTTCCTTCATGATCTCACCATTTCCTAAGCCACCATGCTCCAACCTTGTAATTCACTTTAACTCTGTCCCTAGGTGCAAACAGTAACATGACTGTGTCCATTTTGTCCCTGAATAACTCTGCGGGTTGGCCCTTCTCTTCCATGGCTGTCGTGGATGGTGGGCTGCCAGGATCACCCCAGAGGGTGGAGACCTCCCTACCCTCTCCAGGCTCATTCCTCCATGACTCCCTCCCCTAGGAGACCCAGGTCCTCTGGAGTGTCAGCTGGCCACGTGGCTTCTCAGCTCAAGTCTGTATTTCTCAATCTTCTCTGTGGCTTTGTGATTCACTCTGGGCCTGTGGCACATGAATGGAAGGATGCGTCAAATTCCAAGTTAGCCTCAACCTAAAGACCAGCCACTTGCCCTAGACTTCCTCCTCCCTCGCCCCTTTATTAAGCAGCAGTAATGGAGTTACATGATAAGGACAGCAGAGCCGACGAGTCACAAGACAGAACTGCTACCTACTCACCATCTTTGAACTAGTATGTGAGAAAGAAAGAAATGAGAAGGTGTGTGCTTTTTTTCTTTTTAATTGAGGCATAATTAACACTCAAAAACTGCACAGAGCTTGATGTCCCCTTCACTGCCGTTTGACAGGTGTACACCTTACAGTTTTACAACCATCACACCAAACAAGATATAGAACACTGCATCTATGTTACCTAAGCCATTGTCTGTTGGGATTTCTTTGTTAATAACTGCTTCATCTGTAGCCTAACTAGTACGCTTCCCAAATGATCTTTCTGCTTCAATCCCCTGATATTTCTTCAAGTAGATCTTCCTTAACTGCCAAGTTAGGTATTTTGCATTTTTGTTAAAGGCCTACAAGTCTTCCTGATGGCTCTTCTCATTAAAATGAACCTACCCAAGCTTTAATAACATTGCCTCTTTCTTCTCTTAGCTGAGAATTATCCTTTCTTATGCTGGCATGATGGTTTCTAACATGATCCCATCCCCAGTCAGATTTTGGTAGAGTTCCAGGAGGTCTTTAGTAAAATTACTCTGTGTGGTCCTGAAACTCCCTTGACACTGCATGGTTTTTTTTTTTTTTGAGACAGAGTCTCGCTCTGTCGCCCGGGCTGGAGTGCAGTG
>NW_012112142.1:730743-745347 GCF_000951035.1 Colobus angolensis palliatus | reverse complement strand
TTCACCGTGTTAGCCAGGATGGTCTCGATCTCCTGACCTCGTGATCCACCCGTCTCGGCCTCCCAAAGTGCTGGGATTATAGGCTTGAGCCACCGTGCCCGGCCTGACACTGCATGTTTTAATTCTTTCTTGGGAGATGATGGAATGTGATTGAAATAACCAACTGAAACTTTTAACGATTGTTTGGAAGCATGCACCTATCACTGAAGGCTAAATTTTATGTTATTACAATAAATGGCATATATAGTGCTTATGACGTTGATATGAGAAATTGCAATTCTAAATTGTTTTCTGTTTAACGTTGGTACAAAACCATAGAAAGCGATCCACCCAGAAAACCTTTAATCGAGGTAATGGGTTTTAACTGAATGCTACATCTCACAGTTATTTTTGCCTTAAAGGTGAAATGGAGTTCAGATGCCTTGAAGCTGAGGTCCCACTGTGACCAAAACCTGTGCATTTACCTTCCCCCAAAAAAGAGAGTGGTTAAGATTTGCTGAGACTTCTGAAAAAAAAGATTAACTCATAAGCAGAAGGCAGAAGCAAGAATCTCCAGATAATTTCATCATTTAGATATCTGCCCCTTTAGAAAATAGAGAGGCAGAAAACCTGGTCCTTACAGACCTTCGGGTCCTGAAATTCCTTAATTATGGTATTAGAAAAAGAACCAACTACTAGACCTGACTCAAAGAAGGAAGTCACTCCTGGTTTTTGCAGGAGTCTAATCATTAGAGCTGCAGAGAACCCAGAGGGGTGAATGTGTTGTCTCTCTGGGCCTGCCTGGCTCCTAAGTCAGGGCTTTATCCCACATCTGCCTCTGCTCTCCGTAAAGCAAACCCCTCAACTCCACTGTGGCCAGAGTTGGTAACACACCATTCCTGGGCTCCCAGCAAGAGAAGACTATGAGTCAGATCTATCATGGCCTCACTACTCTGCCTCCATCTCTCTGCCAGGGGGCTACTCAGCAGCAGATGGAAAACTTGCTCTTGGCCTAAAAGGAGAATGACAGCTCACTGCACTATCTGCACAGCTGTCCATAGGGCACCAGCATGGGTCTGCTCTGGGCTAGTGCCAGGATGATGCTCCCAAGAAGTGCATTTCAGCTAAATATGGAAGACCTTCCTTATCATTCCGAGAGCCCCAATGGTGAATGAGTGCACGTGCCCCTTGTCACTGGATGTCTCCAGTAGATGCTACGTGATCTTCTGCCAGGAGATTTACAGAAGAGACTCTTGCACTGAGCGGGAAAATGGATTATAATTTCTAAAACCTGTTCTTATTAAGAACAGCCTTCCTCTCTGTCCCAGAACCTTTTGTCCTTTCAATCCTGCAATCAATTGACTCTCGCTGAGGCTCCCACCCTGAGCTGAGTCCTGGCCCAGGCTCTAGGACTAATGATGACCTCAGCCAAGTGGGATTTGGGGAGCTGGAACTCAACACTCTGGGAGGAGAAGCCAAACAGCTGAGCTGCTGAGCCAAGATAGACTTCAGGGCCCAGTTGTGACACCTGGGTGCTCTCTTGTTTCTGAAATCAGTCGCCTTTGTGAACCCTGGTCTTGGGCTTGGAATCCTAGTCTCATTTCTATCAGATCTTCTGTATAAGAAGCCTGTGCAGGAACAGGGGAGGGCAGATGCTTTCCATTCACCCCAGGCTGTAGGCCAGAGACAGTCAAGAACTAAAACTGAGTCTCCATGTGCACTTGTACACACACACAGTCATAAACACTCTCTCTCTCACCACACACACACACACACACACACCAAATACACCTCACAAGTGGTTCACTTCAGGCCCTGGTTCACCAGATTCTTGAGGGTCCACAAGCCCACCCATACTGTACTTGTACTGAATTCAAGTTGAACTGTTGAGCCCGGTGGCCGGAACGCCAGACCTGATGGACACAGCCAAAGCAGGCTGAGCCCAGCGAGCCCAGTGAGCCCAGGCAGTAGAAGTCGTGTCATCCTGGGATCAGCAGCAGGCAGCCAGCCAGTGGCTGCCTAGAAATAGTTCTGAGGCTCACAGTGACCAGCGGCTTCTGGCTTATAGTCAGCCCTCAGATAGCCCCAGAACGGAGATACAAGTCTCCTGCCTTTAAAGGCATAGCAAGGAGTGGACAGTTCCCTTCTTCTCCCCCCATCTCTGGTCCCTGCTGTTATGACCTGTCTGGAATCCCAGGCCCCCAGGCCATAAAACTAAATATAGGACAAGGGCTGGGACTAGGCTATCCCTGACAATCGAAGGATAAAGATATAAAATTTTATATTCAATAATGTACATGTGCACAAGCAAAAAACTAGAGGCAAAACTACATCAGTGTGGTTATTTTGGGTGGTGGGATTATGGGTGATTTTTATTTTTTGTCTGCTTTTCTGCATATCTTAAATTCTCTGTAATGAATATGTATTACTGTTATAATCGGTAAAAGGTTAGTTTTAAAATTCATAGGAAACTACGGTTTTATGGAAGTCATTTTGCAATCAAATGTATTTTGCTTACATGTGGAATTCTTGTTTTTACTGCTCTTCCTTTATGCTTTTCCCTATCTCTATTTTTACTGCCCTGCTTTTAATGCTCTGATGGCCAGCTGTCCCCTCCAGCCAGGCATTCTGTGTGCAGGGTTTGAGTGACATGCACACACAGGAAACAATCCAAACTGCACAAAAGGTGCACAACGAGAGAAGCAGGTGCCTCTCCCTGCCCCCATGCTCACTGGGCCCCTGGCCACTTCCTGATGTTCCCTCAGGCAGGACTGGCTTCCCCACTCACCCCTGGCAAAGGCAGGCCTGCATTTTCTCCTATCCTCTGTCTAAAATTCTATTCCTATTAGAAAGCTGACACATGTCAGTTGTTCACTCATTCATTTATTCATTCACAAAATGGTTCCGGAGCATTGTCTCCACATCAAGTGCTGTGCTTGTTGGGGCTGGAGACACAGCCCTAAGCTAGGCCCTTCCCCAGTTGAGAACAGATCTCCCAGCCAGCCAGTGTGCTGTGGAGGGTGACAGGCAAGGCTGGGGAGTGACCCGCCAGCCCAGGGGACTGGCTGCAGCAGCTGGCTCAGTTTATCCCTAGTGAGTTGTCAAATCTTAACATGACCTGGGAAAGGTTGGGGAGCTAGCAGCTCTTACCATTGGGAGGATACTAACCAGAATTTATCACAGTGATAGCTAGCATTATTATACCACATACTTTTTTTTGTGTGTGTATATATATATATATGTACATGTTGCGTTTATATGTCTATGGGTTTAATGTTCTGATTAAAATATTTTTTTCTGATTATTTTAACAAGCAAGCTTTATCCTAATGGCAGCTGACATTACTGAGGACCGAGTATGTGCCATGCTGTAGTCTAAGTACTTTTAATATAAAATCTCATGCATTCCTCACAACAGTCCTGTGCTGTAGCTTCCATTAGTATTCCCATTTAATGGATGAGAAAATGGTGACAAGGATGGTAAGTAATTTACCGTAAGGTCACAAAACCAGTCAGTGGTGGGTCTTGGTTTTAGATCCAGAAGGTCTGACTTAGAGTTTCACTAACGTGTTGATTCCCAATTATAGACACTGAGAACGCTCTCTGATTACTGGCTAAGAAAAGTTCCGGAGCAATGAGGCCCACACGGGGAATACCAGCCTAGTCTCGGAGAGTTAGAGAACTTCCCAGAAGGGAGGAAGCCGAAGGTGAGACTGAAGAACTGGAGGTAAGTGAACAAGGAGGTGAGAACATTTCAGGTGGAGAGATCAATGGTGAGGTTGAGAGAAGCAAGGCCGCTTGTAAAGGAAACAGTCAAACTGCCTGGAACTCACGGGTGGACTTTGCATTACTACCAGGCTAAGGGGTTGGGCTTTTTGTTAAGGCCAATGGGAAGCCATTGAATTTTAAGGATTTTAAGAAGTAAACGCTATAGTGACAGGTGCTTTTAGAGAGATCCTCTACTGTTTTAATGTGGAGAATGGGTTGGGAGGGACAAGACTGCAGCCGTGGAGACAGGTCGCTGTGATGCAGAGAGGGAGGACGGGAGCTCCCCATGCGCAGTGGCAGTGAGGGTGGGGAGAGAAATCACCTTCCCTTATTTGCATTTCCTCTGCGTTTTGGTTTGCGGGCTCTGGCATGCTGGCTGGTACTTGCTTAAATAATGCCTTCAAGCATGTTGTTCTTTAGCTGTTTCTGTTTATTCATCCTGTCTCAACTGGACTGTAAGCTCCCCCAAGATAGGAACCACTTTTACTTATTTATTTATTTTTTAAGATGGAGTCTTGCTTTGTTGCCCAGGTTGGAGTGCAGTGGCACGATCTCGGCTCACTGCAACCTCTGCCTCTCAGGTTCAAGTGATTCTCCTGCCTCAACCTCCTGAGTAGCTGGGATTATAGGCCTGCGTCACCACACCTGGCTAATTTTTCTATTTTTAGTAGAGAGGGGGTTTCATTATGTTGGCCAGGCTGGTCACAAGCTCCTGATCTCAAGTGATGCACCCACCTCGGCCTTCCAAGGTGCTGTGATTACAAGTGTGAGCCACCGCACCCAGCCAGGAACCACTTTTAACACATACCCATTAGTCCTGGGCACAGTAGTGAACATGGAAATGAGCTATTGCTGTGCTTTGAATAAATAAATTATAATGTGTGTTATCTCAACGACCTTACCATCAAGGAGTTTTATAATCTAAATGTATCTTGCTGAAATCAAAGGCTCTTTCTCTAGTTTTTTCTTTTGGGCTTACATGTAATCACATGCAAAGCAACACTAGGTAACTAACATATATAAAATGCCCCGGTAAAACAGTACAGAGGATGAGTAGGAAGAATTAGTTATATGCAGATAGATGTGTGTGTTTACCACCACGTGTTTGTGTGTTTTGAGTACACAGGGCCCTATAGGATTTGTTCATCTTGCATCAAACTGGATTTAGCTTCTTAAAGTCCATTTTTCTCTTCTTTAGACCTTCTGAAGGATTCATGCACCAAATAACTAAATTATGTCTTGGTAGCTAAACAAATTATGCTAAATTATATGCCATGAATATTTTATAATTCTAAACCCTGAAGCCAGACTCCAGACAGTTTTATGTCTGCAGCAACTCGTATCATACCCAGATGAATTTGGCTAAAGACAAATGACTTCTTTCTAAAAATCGTAACTTTTTTTCATGTTGAATTTTTCTTTAAGAATGTCTCAAAGGTTTTATTGCAAACAGATAATGATAGTAAATGCACTTCACCTTCCTCTTAGCAGGCAAAAGCAAGCGATTGTGCTTCATATAATTTAACTCTGTACTGACAAGACCACTTAAGGTAAGTAGTGGCCCAACTCAGGCACGCATTGAACAGATACGAATAAACAGGGCACAATCGTCCACGGTTCAACTAGTTTCACATACTTCCTTTGTCTTAGAACTTGTCCTAGCTGTTTAAATTGCCTACAAAATACATTTTTCTAAATAATAAGGTTTGAGTCACCCGGGGTAGGAAGGCGAGAGGACTGCAGCTGCGTGTGATCTCAGTATTAAGAAAGATCAGAACTGCTTAGACATTACAGTTGGTTTCCTTCTCCTTCTTCTTTCTCAATTACCTTTGCTAGTTTTGATCCTCCCCTTCTGGTGTTAAAAGAAAGACCTACCCTACCAAGGTTCACGGTTGTGCTCTCAAAAAGACCAGCAGAAGAAAATGATGAAAGCGTAAGTTAATAAGGCTCTGCTGGCCCCTCTCCTTGGCTCCCGGGATGCAGAGTCTTGCAGGTTAATGCTTCCAATTGAGCAACTTCAAAATGGCTGTGAATCGGAGAAGGGCAGAGAGAGATGTGCGTCTCTCCCAGCTTCTTTGGACTGTTCTGTAGGCACCGAGACGAACCGAATGGAACTGGAGTGATTGCATAGGCGTCCAGCAAGAGGCTGATGAGGACGCCAAATAATGGAAACAGACGATTTTGTTGGGATGGTGGAATTTCTGGGAGACAGCTCGTTCTTCTTTAGTTCTTTGTTTTTTGTTTGTTTGTTTTTAAAATTTCTGTTAGTCTTACATTTTCATCTGTGCAATAAATGAATAAAATTTCTTTTAAAAACACTGCTGACTCATGGTAGCATAAAAGAAGCCAGAAGCATTTTTTCTGTCTAATCAGCAGACTGAATTTCCAGAGATAGTGTTACCATCTTGTTCCCCAGAAAAGGGCAAGGAAATTTTTAAAAAGAAAATGAAAAACGCATTACTCAGAGGCCACTGGGCAAATCCCTGAGATGGTCTGATCCTGGGTATAAGCCCAGAATGTAATCAGGAATAGGCTAGCCTGGAGGCTGGAAACCACCCATGTGGTAGAGTCTTCGGGTCAAGCCCCACCAAAGCTGGGAGTGATAGAGGGAGGTGGATTAGCAGCCATGGGTTAATGGAAAGAGAAGGAACACAGGAGCCAGAAATGTGGGAGGGAATCCTGGAGCTGCCACTTACTAACCACATATCCATTAACCAGTTACCAGGCCTGGTTGAATCTCAGTGTTTTAATCTTTAAAATGGCTGCAAATTATACTCACTTCCCAGGGCTGTTATAAGCTTGCAATGAAATAATTGCTTGAAATCACCGAATACAGTGTCCAGAGCCTAGCAGATGCCCCATAGCTACTAGGGCTTGCAGGATGAGTTCCATCTCAACTGACTCTGTTCTTTCTGTAGTGACCCTATCTCTCCCTTCCCACGAAGCAGCCACCCACTGCCCACGCACTCTTCTCACTCGCCACCATTTCTCCCTGTTCCACCCCTTTCAGAGAGGGACCCAGAAAGGAATTTCATAGAGGCCGACAGGGTGCAGGACATGCTACCCCAATATATGGCACCTTGGAGATCAGAGGTGCCTTTCTGTGGGACAGATATTCATAGAAGAATTCTCTGTCCTACTCCTGAACGTAGGTCATAAGACCCTCACACAATAGGTGTTCTATCCTGTTCCTGGGAAAAGGGATGTCTTACAGAGACACAGAAAAGAATCACAACAAACAGGCCCTACTTTGCTCTACCCACTGCTCCTTACCGTCACATCACACCCTTTTTGTCCAATCAACTATTTCCCCACAACTATCTACTTCTTTCCACAGACTTAGCATAAAAAATAGATAGTTTTCCCTGGGTCTTTGAGTCTTCATTTCCAGAGGCTCCCTGTCGTGTAAATTTTTAGTTAAATAAACTTGTTATGCTTTTCCCTTGTTACTCTGCCTATTATTATAGGGATGTCAGCCATGAAGCTTGCAATTGTTGAGGAAAAGATATGATTTCTTCTCCCCTACAAAACATTTATATTCAAGAATATCTAATAAGTTTTTCCGTTTCTGGGACTATTTGCATGTGAACTGGGGATTAAAACAAAACTATTCTAGCAGAGCAATTTTAGTCCTCAGCAATCTAATAAGGGAGGCATGTTGGTTTTGTTTTGTTTGCAGGATGGGATAATAAGGAATCCTTCAGTGGGCCTTTAAAATCATGCAAATAAGTATTTCTTAAATGCCTGGCTCAGCCTCTAAATTTAACTACCAGTTTAGAGAAAACACAGAGGACGGAGGAACTTGATAAATGACACTAAGGGAATGCAACAAGCATTTTTCCCCGTATTTTTTCTGAGTTTTTCCCATGCAAAACCTAGACTGTGAATGCTTCTATAGGACAAATAATGTTTTTATAAATCAATCTCAAGCAAGAGAAATGTTGGGGGAACCTGCAGATTAAGAGGTATAAAACACAAATTTAATCACAAGCTATGGACCTTAGTTGGAACCTAAATAACATTAAACAAATTATTAAATGAAAGTTATGACATTTATGAGACAAATTGGAGTTGAGCATTAGTTTAATTTGACATCTGGTGATATTAAGTGTAACTGTTAATTTTGTAAGTGTGATAATATTATAGTTGTTTTTTAAAAAGAGTCCTATTTAGATACACACACTGAAATATTTACTAATAACAAGGTCTGTGATGGTTAATTTTATGCGTCAACTTGGCAAGGCCATGGTGCCCAGTTGTTCAGTCAAACACCAGTCTACATATTGCTGTGAAGGTATCTTTTTAGATGTGATTATGATATGGTTTGGCTCTGTGGCCCCACTTAAATCTCATTTTGAATTGTATTCCCATAATTCCCATGTGTTGTGGGAGGGACCTAGTGGAAGATAATTTAAATCATGGGGACAGTTTCCCCCATACTGTCTTTGTGGTAGTGAATAAGTCTCATGAGATCTCATGGGCCTATCAGGGGTTTCCGCTTTTGCTTCTTTCTCATTTTCTCTCGCCACCGCCATGTTAGAAATGCCTTTCCTCTCCTGCCATAACTCTGAGGCCTCCCCAGACATGTGGAACTGTAAGTCCAATTAAACCTCTTTATAGTCCCCGTCTCGGGTACAGCTTTATCAGCATGAAACAGACTAATACAGATGAATATTTAACTAAGTAGACTTTGACTAAAGTACATACCCTTCATAACGTAAACAGGCCTTACCCAATCAACTGAAGGCCTTAAAACCAAAGGTTACGGTTTCTAGAAGAAGCAATTCTTTCTTAAGACTGCAACATAGAAACTCCACCCAAGTTTCCAACCTGTGGAATTCAGACTCAAGACAGCAATGAAAACGCTTACTCAAACTACTAGCCTCTGCAACTGCATAATCCAATTCCTTAAAATAAATCCAGATAGATAGATAGATGATAGATAGTTCTCTTTCTTCAGAGAACCCTTGACTAAAATATGGTCTTTTGTCTGACACTTGCTTCAAAATAAGAGATATGGGGGGAGTGAATTGGCAAATAGATGGGGCGCAACTGACCATGGGTTAATGGTTGTTAGGGCTGGATGAAGGACATTTTTTAAAATAGGAGTAATAGTATCTAATTTTATGTATGTTCAAAATTCTCCATAATAAAAGTTTTAAAATAAGAAGCTCTCCTGATCCATGCAGTTATTTCCCAGGCTCATTTTGCAAGGCTGCACGGGTCACATAAGCAAATTTTTAACCCAGTTCAGTAATTTTAAGCCCTCCTCCCCCATGCTGCCCCGTGAGCAGTAGGGTCTGCCGCTTGGCTAATTCAGTATCACAAGGGTGCAGCCAACATCAGGGGCCAACTCCCGAGCAAGGCTGCCTTCCTAGGATGACTTCCAGAAACAAAGGCAGCTGGACTCCGGGAGAGAGCTGGGAAGCCCCACCGTTACAGAGCAGGGACCTGAGACCCAGGAAAGGGAGCAGCTCACTCATGATCACTTGGATCCTGAGAGACGCAGAACTGGTTCTGGAGTCTTGTTCTTTGAACTCTCCATCAATGCTGTCCCATGAACATTCTTGTTTCCCTGAAAGGATCAACTGATCCCATGGAAAAAACAGCAGCCCAGCTCTCCTCTAGCCCCCTTTCACTTTTTAATGAACTATTTCAGGTATACTAAAAGGATCTCTGACAATAGCATGAGTAACTTGCCACCCAGCTTTAAAAAATTAAACATTACAGTTAGCCCAACACAGTCAGCCCTCCTCAGATTCACTCGCTTGCTTCCCTCCTAAGAGGTAACCATTCCCCTGAACTTAGGCTACGGCCTGAACATGCATTTTCTTTCTTTCCTTAAAAAAAAAGAAAACAAAAAGATGATATGTTGAGTTTTTAAAATTGTCATGAATTTTTAAATGCTTACACTATATATATATATATATGTCACCCATAAACATTATACAGTATATTCATCACCATGTTTTAAATTTTTACGAATGTTTTCATATTATAGGTATCCTGTGAAACTTGTCTCCTTAAGCTCAACAATATGTTTTTAAGATTTATCCTCATTGATACAAGTAACTCATTCACTTTCTCACTGCTAAATTGTAATCCACTGTAGGAATGTACCACAATTTATTGATCCATTTCTCCTGTGAGAGCATTTCGGTTGTTTTTAGTTCTTTTTTACAAACAGGGGCAGAATGAACAGTCTTGCAGTTTCCTTGTGCACAGTTGAGGGCCTTTCTCTAGGCCTCTTTTTCAATCCATTGTTTCCCCTCCATCCTCTTTCCCGCCAAGTTCGTGGGGGAAACACTTACAGCGCTGGCCCGTATCTTCCATGAGTTAAGTGTTTGCTCTCTGTCTCCCTGAGCAAAGTGAGAGAAGGTGTGGAGTAGTTACTTAATTAATTCAGGAAGGCATCACTCCATAACTGAAGATTTCCTCGTAGGGTCTTTAAGAATAAGATTCGGGGGCTTAGTTATCGGAATAATTGCCCTGTCTAGACTCCACTGCCTCCTCCCTGAAGTTCTTGGCAGTATCCAAAAGGGGTTAGCGTTTACGGAGCACAGTTAAATATAGACATCTAGGAATAAAAGGCCTAATTAAGAACCAGGAAGTTGCTCTTGGGAAATGAAAAAGTTTGCCAAGGCGTCCATAGCTGTGCCAAAGCCCAATTTGGCAGGGAAATGCTGAGTTCCAAGGTGGGGAGGGGGAGGTTTCTCCCCCACATCACCAGGGCATGCTGGCTGGCTGCATCTCATGTTTCCCCAAGTCACACTTTCTCCAATTCCGAGGAAGGAAACCACCGCAAGGCAATTGGATTCGATTCCCTCCTGTGTCAGAGTCGCTCTCTCCGATTTCTCTAAACTACACATTTACCAGGATGAGTTTTAGACTCTGAGAAACCTTTCTAATTCAAAATGCATTTCTGATCCTTCAGACTTGGGAAGGACTGGCATTTACCTTTATGCCAAATTCCCCTGACCATGAGAAGTAACACAGCAGAAACCCCTTTTTCATCCTGCTGGGAGGGAGCAGGGTGAAGACCAATATTCTAGCTTGTCAGTTTTCAGTGAACCCTTGCTCTATTTAAATTAATATGGTTTCTCAAATTCAACATGCTAATCTGGGTATGTGGCCATGTTTCTAGTAGATTCTCAGGGATTAAAAGTAAGCTTGAGTTAGGAATGTTTATTCTTCATACAAATATAAATGAGATTCTTAAAGCTCTGTAACATCCCCTTGATATACAATATAAAGTTCATTTTTCTCTAGCCCTCATTAGAACGATGGAGGCTGCAGGGAGCAGCACAGACCTGGTTCTGAGCTGTCCCAGGCGGGGTGCATCCTGACCTCACCTGTAAATGGGGTTGCCTGTCTCCTAGGGTGCCTGGGTGGATCAATGGAGATAATGTACTGGAAAGCACTTTGAAAAATACAAAGTGCAATTCAAATGGGTTATTGACAGCCCTTTGTTAAGTGTTCGTTTGATTGCTGAATGTCCTTGAAGGCAATGAAGCATCATTTCTTATAAACCGTTTTATAACTCAGACCTTTTTACTAATTCTGAACGACCTTTCCTCCAATCAGTTCAGCTCTTATGGTTTTATTCTAAAGCCCAGGAAGCTGCCACATGGAATCTTATAAAGTAGAGGAAAAGACTTGACCTCGAGGTCACCTTGTATCTCACCCCTGTCCCCACCTCTCCAGCAGGAATCCCCTCTGCATCACCACAGATATTCCCCAGACCCCCTGGCTTTGAAATCTCTGGTGAGAGCAGCTTCCCAGGGCACCCAGCAGCCCTTCCTACTGATGGGCCTCTCTCTCCAGATGATGCTTCCAGCAACCAAAAGCCACTTCCACTCACTGGCTCTAGGCCGGTTATCTAGAGCAGGGGTCTGCAAACGATGGCCCATGGGCCAAATCCACTCTGAAGGCTGTTTTTATACAGTTTGTAAGCTAAGAATGGTTTTTATATTCTAGAATAGTTTTACATTTTTATAATGTGAAAACATTTTACATTTTAAAAAGAATATTTCTTAACATGAAAACTATATAAAATTCAAATTTCAGCCAGTCTCGGTGGCTCATGCCTGTAATCCCAGCATTTTGGGAGGCCGAGGTGGGCAGATCATTTGAGGCTAAGAGTTCGAGACCAGCCTGGCGAACATGGCACAACCTCATCTCTACTAAAAATACAAAAATTAGCTAGGCATGGTGGCACAGGCCTGTGATCCCAGAAACTCAGGAGGCTGAGGAGAACTGCTTGAATCCAAGTGGCAGAGGCTGCAGTGAGCTGAGATGGTGCCACTGCACTCCAGCCTGGGCAACAGAGCAAGACCTTGTCTTAAAAAAAAAAAAAATTCAAATTTTAGTATCTATAAAGTTTTATTGAAACACGGCCACGCCTACTTCTTCTCATATTGTCTGTCTATTTTTTGCATTACAGCAGCAGGGTTGAGTAGTTGTAACAGAGACCACATGGCCTGCATAGCCTAAAATATTTAATATCTGTCCATTTACAGAACATCCCCTAATTTTAGAGTTCTACAGGCAGTCCTAATCCCTCTTCAAATGTGTTAATAATGTTATGTTATTTACCCATCCTAACAACTTTTTAAGGGCCTATTAAGGTCCAGGTGTCATGCAGGGGACTGGGGATGTAAAAAAAAAAAAAAAGTAGTATTAATAATATTTAGTGGTTTCTAACTTCAAGGGTCTACGATCTAGTAGAAAACAAAGGATGCACACAGTGGTTTAAGATCACACACCCTGGAGTCAGACGACCTGGGCTTGAATCCCAGCTCTACCCTTACTAGCAGAGCCACGTTCACTAGGCAAGTTATCTGAACTGCCTATGCCTCAGTTTCCCTTATCTGTGAAATGGGGATAGTCATAGTATGGACCTTAAAGAGCTGTTGGAAGGATTAAATGAGGCGATATGTGTAAAGGGCCTGGAACCATGCCTGGCCACAGTAAATGTTCAATGGGCATCGTTACTGTCACAAGCAAATAAACAGATACAATGATGTGCTGTGGAGGCAGCAACAGAACCTGCTAAGGAGAGAATAGGGATAAAAAGTGGGACATGACCACTTCTGTCTGGTAAGGTGTGGGGCTGAGAACAGCTTCGTGCCCATTGGAGTGTTAGAGGACAGACAGGTGTTTTCCCAGCAGACAAGTGGGATGGTGATATTTTAAGGAGACTGCATTTTAAGGAAGCTGCATGAGCAAAGATGTCTCAGACTGATCTCATCTTCCCGCCACCCCCCACCCCATCACTCCTTCCCCTCTGCTCCGCATCTCCTTGAACTGGACTCCTCTCTCCTCAGCCCCCATCACCATCACCATCAGCTGCCCAAGACAGAACACACAGGGAAGGGGACATCCTTGTCTCCTCCCTCAGCTCATCTCCTTCACCAGGTCATGCTGATGCTGCCTCCTGCATATCTCTCAAATCCATCCCCTCTCTGTATCCATAGCTCTCTCTCTATCTCTGTGTATTCCTCTAATGGCTTCCCCTTGCTCTGAGGGTCAAATCCCACTTCCTGACCTTGTGGGGTCCATTCCTCCCCTCCACCTCTAACCCCAGCCAGCCTCACTTTCCTTCCAGTCCTCAGATGCTGGCTTTTCCCTCTGCCTGAAAAGGTTCCTTCCTCTTTCCACCCCACTCTCCCTGAAGTACTCGCCTTTCAGGCAGCCCTCTCAATGCCACTTCCTCAGGAACACTTCCCTGACTCTTGCACTAGGCTGCTACCCTCTCTGGATACTCTGTCCTTACCACAATCAGAATTGATTAATTATTTGTGTGCTTGTTGTATATAATCTGCAGACTCCATGAGAGCAGGGATTTTATGGATTTTGCATGGATGCTTCGATAGAAGCCCAGCTTTGAAAGCAGTGGCCGGCAGATAGTTGGCACTCAAAAAATACGTGTTGAATGATTGTGTTTTCCTCACCAGACAGTAAGCTTCAGTAGACACGGGCTGTGTCAATATGTCCCCAACAGCCTAGCCTGGTGTTTGGCTTGTGCTAGATATGCCATAAACATTTGTTGGATAAACAAATAAATGAATGACTTCAAAAATACATCTCCAGCCAGGTACAGTGGCGCATGCCTGTAGTCCTTCTAGGCTGAGGCAGGAGGATTGCTTGAGCCCAGAAGTTCAAGTCCAGCCTGTGCAACATAGCAAGACCCTGTCTCTAAAATAAATAAATATATATATATTTTCCATTTGTGGCCTGATCTGTGGTCTGAATGGCAGGGAGCAACTCTGCCTTCACCTCTGAAGAGATGTACACTGTGCTTCTGACAGCATAGCCTAAAAGGGCAGAAACATCTTAGCAGCCAATCCCACTAATACAACCGTCGTGTCTCAGGAATGAAAAGGACCTTGTGGATGATTTAATTCAGTCCCCATTTGATATGTGACTCCTTTCTGCACTGCTCTCATCGTGCCTTCATTCAGCCTATGCTTGAATACTGCAAGAAGCAATAACTCACTGCTTCCTGAGGAAAACAATCCCATCTTTTGCCACCTCTGCTTGATAGAAGTTCTTTGTGATCTTGAAGCAATAACTGGCACCTCATACTTCCATCCATGGCTCCTAGCTCTACGCCTTAGGGCAATGATTTTTAAACTATGAGTTGCAACCCATTAATAAGTCAGAAAATGAATTGAATGGGTCTTGAAGGGTATTTTTTTTTCTCCAGTGAAAAAGAATAGAATAGGATAGAAAGAATAGAATAGAGGGCCAGGTGCGGTGGCTTACGTCTGTAATCCCAGCACTTTGGGAGGCCAAGGCGGGCGGATCATGAGGTCAGGATATTGAGACCATCCTGGCTAACATGGTGAAACCCCGT
>NW_012112142.1:677152-730303 GCF_000951035.1 Colobus angolensis palliatus | reverse complement strand
AAGCTCCACCTCCCACGTTCATGGCATTCTCCTGCCTCAGCCTCCCAAGTAGCTGGGACTACAGGCTCCCACCACCACGCCCGGCTAATTTTTTGTACTTTTAGTAGAGACGGGGTTTCACTGTGGTCTAGCTCTCCTAACCTTGTGATCCACCCCCCTTGGCCTCCCAAAGTGCTGGGATTACAGGTGTGAGCCACCGCACCAGGCCAACATATAATTCTTACTGTAGGTAACAGCCAAGCAGCTTTGAAAACCAGTGTCCTGGAAAATTAGCAGACTTGTACTTTTGATGGCCCTTTCAGTGTGAGAAGACCACTTGAGATGGCTTCTAACGCCTTCTCCTCCCAGCCCCAAACCCCTGGCTCCTTCCCTTGTTTGCATATGATGTGGTTGTTGGTTGCTTTCGCCTGGAACTCTCTCTACAGCCCTATCAAAGAGTAGTTCTGGGAAACAGCAGCTAACAGCATTCTCTAACGCCACATTTCTCTCTCACCAGCAGTTGGTGTATATTTTGTAGTCCTAGTGTTTTTCTAAAAATAAAGACAGACAAAAAAATCAGGGTGAGGAATTCTGCCTTATCTCTTTAATCCATCAACATTACACTAACGGCCCCAAACAGCAGACATAGACCTTTTTCTGTCTTCTTTGTCCAAATCTCATTGTAGCTGTGCTATTCTCTCAAGGTAGACCAAAATCTAATTAGTTGGAGTTTTTGTTTTGTTTTGTTTTTTGGCTGCCACAGAACACTATTGTCTCAGATTCAGATTCCTGTCAGCTAAGTCTTGTTCACATAATAAACCATGTCTATTCCATCCTGTACTTACGTGGGAACACTGTGGGGTAGGAAGTTAAATTTTCCCAGTTAAATTGCTTCTTGTTTGGATTCAGTCTATGCCCCTGATGATACCATGTTGGGTTCTGACGATCTCATCTCCCTTGTTCACCACTCCTCCCGCCACTTCAGCTTTTGAGCCTTTGGTATAAAGGAAAGAGCAATGACTTTGGGTTCTAGGGCTCAAATCCCCAGTCTCTGCCTTCATCTCAGTGTACCTTCAGGAAAGTTCTTTAACCTTTCTGTAACATAATATCTATCCCACAGTTTCATAAAAATTCAATTAAACAATGTTATATACATATATATCACATCTCATCTGACACATAGTGGGCATGTAATAAATAGTAATCATGAATAGCAACAACAACAAAATATGTGAACTCGACCAGGGGGAAACAAAGCTTTTTTCACCACTAGAAATACCCCTGTGGGCTGAGAGTTTCCATGATTACAACCACTAAGTACAGCCACTCAAGTAGTTCCCAAGTTTTTTAATTACTTGGGAACCAGCCTATTTTTATTTTTCTTACCCTCAACAACATCCTGAGAGAACTATCAAATGCTTTGCTGAAGTCCAAACACAAGGCTGGGTGTGATGGCTCACGCCTATAACCCCTGGTAGGCTGAGGCAGGAGGATCACTTGAGCCCAGGAGTTCAAGACCAGCCTGGGCAACATAAGGAGACCCTGTCTCTACAAGTAGAAAAAAATTAGCCAAGCATGGTGGCACATACCTGTAATATCAGCTTCTTGGGAGGTTGAGTTTGGAGGATTGCTTGGGCCCAGAAGTTTGAGGCACAGGGAGCTGTGATCATGCCGCCAAACTCCAGCCTGGGCAACAGAGCAAGACTCTGTCAAAAAAGAAAGAAAAGAAAGACATAAAAAAGAAAAGAAAGGAAAAAAAAGGAGAAGGAAGGAAGGAAGGAAGGAAGGAAGGAAGGAAGGAAGGAAGGAAGGAAGGAAATGAAGGGAGGGAGGGAGGAAGGGGAAGGAATCCAAACACACAGTTCAGTTGACCTCTCAAGACTCTGGTCCCAAAACACCAATGAAAAAGAAAGAGGAAGAAGAGAAGAATTGAGATCAGCCTGTTGCGACCTGCTCCTTGTCAGCCTGTGCCATGTATTCATGGTCCCCACATTCTCCGCGAAGTGTTCGCCAATTAACCCTTCCATGATAATTCCTGTGCAAGCTGGACAACATGCTTAACTATCTGTCGTCTGTAAAATGAACTTGTTTTCGGGCGGGGCGCGGCGGCTCACGCCTGTAATCCCAGCACTTTGGGAGGCTGAGGCGGGCGGATCACGAGGTCAGGAGATGGAGACCATCCTGGCTAACACGGTGAAACCCCGTCTCTACTAAAAAATACAAAAAAAAAAAAAAAAAAAAAAAAAATGAACTTGTTTTCCATCTTGAAAAATGGTGAGATGTGCTCATGGGCATTTTTTTTTTCCAGCACATCTTCATTTCCCTAAGATTCTTTAAATTTCAAGAAGTAATGACTGAGAATCTGATTTGCAAATTGCCTCAGTACCTTGCAACACCATTAATTTATTCCAGAGATCTGAACTCATCAAGAGCAGCGACATGCTTCTTAAAAGCTCACTGATGGGCTGGGTGCAGTGGCTCATGCCGATAATCCCAGCACTTTGGGAGGCTGAGGTGGGCGGATCACAAGGTCAGGAGTTTGAGGCCAGCATAGCCAACATGGTGAAACCCTATCTTCTACTAAAAACACAAAAACTAGCCAGGCATGGTGGCATGTGCACAGCTACTCAGGAGGCTGAGGCAGGAGAATTGCTTGAACTCGGGAGGCAGAAGTTGCAGTGAGCCAAGATCGCACCACTGCACTCCAGCCTAGGTGAAACTCTGTCTCAAAAAAAAAAATAAAAAAAAACAAAAGCTCACTGGCTTCCATGTCACTGGCCAGTGCTCATTCTTTCTTTGCATTCTGTTCTACCATTCTCCCTGTTGGATAAAAGAGACAAAAGGAAGCCTTGCAGAGTCCTGCCCTCTCCAGACTGCCCAGCTACAGTTTCACCATCAACTCCAAGCTCTAGATCTGCCGCTGTCTTCTCTGAGCTTCTTGCCTGGAACGTCATTAAGTCCTTTTTGTTGTCTTTAGAAGTTTCTTGCATGCCTCAGTTCATTTTAAACTTTCACCTTGCTGATACTCCTCTTGTAATCATTCTTGGTTGTGTGTTTTTTCTCTGCAAAAGTCTTCGTGAAACCTGAGCTCATTAAGTCCATCGCAGCTACTTTGTCTTCTTTAAATACTTCCAAATTTCCTTCCTCCTCAGAGGCTGTCGTGGTTGCAGAGACTGAGTTCATTTTTGAGAGCTTTTCACTATCAGGAAAGGTTCTCTCTTGTAGGGTCACATATCGCAGAAGTGCACAGTGGGCCTGTTTTCTCTCTGGTCCTATTGATATTTGCCTCCCTAATGGCTTAAGTAGGTGTCCAACCATATCCAGATTTTCTCTTCCTGCCTATAGAAAACCCCAGGATGACGCTTTCTTCTTTTGGACAGAATACCAGGTATAAAGTAGTGAGTTGCACGCTGCCTCCTGCCCTTTTAGGAGACCAGCGTACAACCCAATGAGCTTATCAGAGAACTGCTGACTGCAGCTGGGCAAGTTGTAAATTAAAAGTCTGGGATCTTTCTTTTTTGCTTTTCTAAAAGAACCCTTTGTGAGTAATAATAATCCTTGTTGGATCTTACTGAGTGCTGATGTTTTTGCCAGGCAATTTTCTAAGAACTTGAAGTGTATCATTTCATTTAATCTCTCCAACAATGCTTTTGGGTAGGAACTATTATTGCTTCCATTTTATAGATGAGGACATTGAAGTACAGGGAGGTGAAGGAAATTTGCCACAGTCATGGAAGAAGTAATGGCAGGGCCATGATTGGACCTGACCCACTAGCCCTTGCCAACCACATCATATGGAGGTATCCCCAATCTTGTTATTATCCCATGGGTATTTTTACTCCTATGCTGGATCCTGTATTTATCTCCATCAAGTATTATCCATTGGCATTTTTATACGTGTGCTGGATCATGTATTTATCTCTGTTAAATGTTTCCCTGCCAGTTTCACCTAGGACCTAGGGCCTATAAATATCTTCTTGAATTTTCATTGTCTATAAATTCATTGAATACTTCCACTTTTATGTCAGAAATCCTAGCTTTCTAAATCTCCCTCTATTATCCTTCTTATGACTACCCTGACCTTCAATAATTTGTTTATATGTCTGTGAGTTCCCTGATATAAGGGGCAATTACTTATTCATTTTTGGTGTCTGTTGAATAAATGAATGAATGAAAGAATGAATCCCATATATTCATTCACATTCTCAACTTTTAGGAAGTGTTGAGTAGGCTGACTCTCAGGGGAAACAATAGCATCTGGGTTTTTCAAGAATGATGCTGTCTTTTTCCTGGTGGGGTTGACCTTTCCAAGTAGGCTGCCTGGTGGAGTGTCATAAAACTCCCTCTTCTCACAAATTATCCCACATGCCTGCAATTCCACAATGAAAGATTTATTCCTTTGACCTATGTCTTACCAGCCATTTCTACCTTAGTCCCCACTTCCCCAAAGAAAAAAGATTTCCTAGACCCTAGAGGAGGAAGCTTAAAGACCATGAAAACAGAGCAGAGGAACCCAGGGGACCTCGGAGAGGAGCCCAGGGCCTGCACGGTGTACTGATGGTGACTGCGAGTCATACGATAAAGCCCTTGAATAAGAAAAGAAAACAAATAGAAGTGTCCTGTTAGATGACTCTCAGAACACTTTCCAAGGAGATGTAGGCTCATCATTTTAAAGCAGGGAAGAAACTTAAACCAAATCATCTTCTTTGAAAACGAAAGTCTTTATCAAAGCTATTTTCTTTAAGAAAATAGCCTCAAAGGCCTTGGTGAAACACCTGAGGAATTAGAGCAGATGAGGTCAGTTTAATATGTATCATGTGTGTGTCTATAAAGATGTGAACCAAATTGAACTGTACTTATCAGCAAAGTACTGAGTCGGCAGAAGAGCCCAGCTGCACCCCGAAGTGGCCACTTCTGAGAGCCTGTCGACAGCTTTATCTTGGCCCAGTGCCCACCCCTCTTCTCAGCACATTTTTGACTTCGCAGCTATCCACACCCCGTGTTGGTTTAGAAATAAAAGGTTGCTGTTATCTTAAGTGAGCGATTTAGCCCTTATTTAAGCATTTCTTAAAAAAAAAAAAAAAAAAGTTCCATCAGCATGCTGAGGAGCAGCATCCCGGTCTTCCTTTTGCTGCTGACTCCGGGGGCCTCGGGTCAGTAATTTCAGCTCTCTCTGCCTCAGTTTCTCCATCCAGGCTTAGGGATTAGGGGCAGGGGAGGAGGAAGTGATGGCTACATTATTAGCAAAGTGCTTTCTACCATTTCATTGCTCCATTAGCGTCTTCCTTCCTTTCCTCCTCACTGGAGTATTTTGAGAACTAATGAGATAATGGTCTGCAAGTTGTTGGAAGCCCCTCAGAGGGCCTTAGTGCCCAGGACACTGGTCTGACTTCCTCCTAAACCAATTCCAGTTATGAACAATGCACACACACATTCAGATCCGAGGAGTGACCTCACTTCAAGACTCGGCGGCCAAAGCCACACACATTGCCTCACAGTCATTGATCACAAGAGATATCCACATTATCTACCAGTTTTATTCTAATCTTCAAAGCAAATACATAAAGCAAATATACAGTAATTCTGCACGATACCAAGAACTGCATATTTTAAAGTGACAAATAATAAATAAATAATAGAAAATCACTCAATTCTGATCTGGAAACGAGCCTGCAAAATGTACTTCCAGTAAGCATGCTTTTAAAAATCCAAATTCACATTGTGAAAAATCTATTTGTGTGCAGATTAAGATTTTCATAAGGAATGCTTCACTTCCTGTGATGTGTGCCTCTGATAAGGATACCAGAGTAAAGGGAGTTTACTTGGAACTGCATAACATGAAAGGAAAAAGACCTGGTTCTTTAACAGTCTCGTAGAGATCAACTTAATTAACTGATCAATTTGGAGTGGGGCAGGTTAGAAAATCCATTCAAGTATCGCTGATGAAATTGACAGGTGAGTTTGGTGCAAATAGGCGGGGAGAGGGCAGAAAGAAAAAGACAGAGAGAAATGAATCTCATACAAGTAATTTCTTCCAGGTCTCTGGTTGGTAGATTTGGAGGACAGTCCCCTCTCCAGTTTCACAGCTTTGCAAAATTTAACTGTTTCTCTGTGTTCCACTGAAAAACTTCATTTCAGAATCCTGCAAATGATTTTGTCTTCTGTTCATTTGTGTTAGGAATTTAGAGACTGACATCCGAGCAGTACAGGCTGTGGGAATTAGGGAAATAATGTTAGAGCTATTTAGATTTCCGCTTTTCATTCAACAAATGTACGGGGAAGACTTTAAATTTTAGATGGAGGAAATAAAATATGGATAAAGAGGTATTCAGACTAAGTCTTTATGGAATAGTAATTGCAAACCCTTTCCAAGTCTTTCTCCTAATTGCTCCTTGAATATTGAGGCTGCCTCTTTTAGTTTCTGTGGCTAAGTTCACCTCTGTAGGATTATGTCAGGCAAAGAACTATGAACACAAGCAGCTCCCATTAGGGCTCTCAGCCCCGGGGTTCCTGACAGCTGGGAAGTGTTGCAAGTAAACTATTAGAAATAATGGAGAATTGAAGTATATCAATGATTTATTACACAGACTATAAGCAATATTTCAAGGTTATTACCATAAGGATACCTCTCATTCACCCGCATTCCAATTTTATTTTACTTCCTTTTCCTGTCTTTTGGACCACAGATCCACAGAGTTGAATTAATTCTACTGTTTAGTGCATGGTACACTCATAGATCCATAAAAAGCCCTTCAACAATGCTGCTGTTGTTTTCCCTACAACTCGCTCATCCCACTCTCACTCCCCCTCCCTCCAGATCCCCTTGTTCCTATATTTATGTAGACATATGGATATCCTTGAATAATATATAATATTGCTTTGTGTGTGCATGTTTAATGTCTAATTTACAAAAGGCAATGGGCTATAAATCTCATTCTCTCTGTTAGTTTTTTCATCCAGCTGTTTTTTGGAATCTCTCCTTGCTGTTATATTGAAATCTAATCATTATTGCTGACTGCCTTGCATCCAGCACAGTTGCTTCCTCGATTGCCCTAGGGATGAACACCTCGGTTGACTCTACCACACGCACACACACATACACACACACACACACACGCATAAATGGTGCCGCAAGGACCACCCACGGAGATGTCCCCTCACAGATCTGTGCAGGTCTGTCTCTGGGGGTTGCACTAGGAGTGGGATTGCCCAAGCATAGGATATTACACTCCCACCAGCAGTGTCAGAGGGCTCTCTTTTACCCACATCCTTTCAGCACTTGATATTAATAAGGTTTCCAATTTCTGTCAATCTAATTATTTTAAAGTGGATCATGTTATAATTTAAATTTGCGTTTCTCTGATTACCAGTGAAGTGGGTATCTCTTCACATGCTTAATAGCAATTTGGGTTTCTCCTTCTACAAACTGCCCATATCCTTTGCCCATCTAGCTCTTATGTGAGTTTCTGATCCTTTTTTTTTTTTTTGCCAGTCTGCAGGAGTTCCTTGGGGCATTAATTCCTTACTGATTTTAGACACTGTGCACATATTTCTCCATGCCATTGGACAGGCAGGTTAACTGTTTTGAACTGAAATCTTTAATTTTTTAGATAGTCAGACCCATCAATTTTCCCCTTATGGTTTATGTTGTTTGGGTATTGGTTAAGAAATGTTCAGAAAACTACAAAGCCACAAAGATAGATGCCTATAGACTCTTCTGTAAGATTTGTGTCTTTTCCCTTCATACTTGGGTGCTTAGTCCATTTGAAATTTATTTTTGTCTGTGTTGAGAGGTAGGCATCCAGCTTTGGTTTTTTCCACAGTGAGTCATTTATCCCAACACTATTCACTAAGTGATCCAGCTTCCTCCCACGGATTTGGGAAGCGGCTCTATTATATACCAGTTTCCCATGGATACACGATTGGGTGTCCAGGTGCATATTTCATTTTTTGGTCAATTTGTCTATTCCTGTACCACTGCCCCAGAGTTTTATTGTGGTAGTTTTGAAATATGTCTTAGCTAATGTGTTTTCTTAAGTGGGAGAGAAGGGTGGGGTTATATTAGTGGACTAAGAATGGTACATAATTCCACAGCCTCTCTCATCCTTGTCATAGCCCATAATTCCCATACTAGGTCACTCATGGGAAGGGATCCTACATGAAAATTTCATCTGCAATCTATGTCAAAATGGGACGGGGGAAGCTGAAACATCTAAGAGGTCACCTGTTTGCCTTGCACAATATCCTGGAATTAAATTCCGTAGCTTTCAAAATAAGAAAGAGTGTCAATATTTTTTTACTCTGTCTTGAAAGTTAATACCTTAAGAACCTAGAACACAATTCTTCTGTGGAAATCACAGAGCTTCAGGAGCTATTTCATTGGATTGCCAAGAGTTCCTAAGTGGGTAATGTGTATGCAGCAATTGAGGGGCAAAGTGGTTAATAATAAGCCTCACTCCAACAGCTACTAACTCGTTTTACTAATCTGTAGTGGAACTGAAACTAGAACCCAGATCTCCTGAGAGTTCCTCTTCAACTTTACAAATACATGTCTAATTCTCCCTGTGTGCTAGGCATCATTACATGGAGTAGAAAAATAAATAAATAGACACGGTCTCTGTCTACATATTATTCAATCAGTGACTTGCCTGGGCCCTGGCTGTGTACTCTGAATCATGGAAAAATGGACCTATTATGAAGTTATGAAGATATTTAGTCTATCTTATCAGCCAGAGGTCAATTCAAATACATTTTACAGACTGGCTGACAATCAGCTAAAAATTCCAAAGAGACTCTGCTGTGGTGGATTAACTGGCCAAATATAGACCTAGTCTATCACTCAGATGAGACAAGATGGTATGCCAAAAATGTCCTTCCAGAACAGGAATTAGATTAAAGCTACATTAGGGTTTCTGGATTGTCAACATTTGAGCTGTTTCCAGCTAAGGGAAAAAACAGAATATTCAGGCTCAGGAAAGAAAGAAAGAGACAGGGAGGAAGGAGGGAGGGAGGAAGGAAGGGCGGAAGGAGAAGGAAACGAAAAAGCTGATGCTCAGTTGGGAATACCTAGGAAAAGGGCAGGAGGTAACAGGGGCAGAGACATCCAGAAAGTCTTCTCCTTTCCTCCTCTCTGACTTTACCAGACTCTCATTTTGAGCCTGAATTACTTGTGAGTAAATATCAGCAATTAACCAGCACAAATAAGGTGTGGCTGACACATAGAAAATGTTCAATAATTATTAGCATTTTTAAAAGTAGACAAATATCTCTTAGAAATAATGAACTGAACCAAGGAGTATATCAGGCTTTCACTTGCAAGTGTGAAATAAACTGAACATTGTTTACAGTGTCTATTTATCTTTGCTTTCCCTACAGCCAAATTCCTGAAGGAATTATTTCATTAAAAAAAAAATCCAGGTGTTGTTTATCATAGCAAAAAATAAAATACAAGTAAATATGAGAAAAAGAAAATCGCCCTAAAGTTTGGTTGAAGAAATTTCAACATATTCATATTTTGGAATTCTACTCAGTCTTCATAATTACTCAAAATCGTGTGGTGGATTGAGAGTAACAAAGAAAGATATTTAGACTTTGTGAAATTTAAAAAGCAGGTTAGATGATAATATAATTTATTATTGAAGAATTCAGAGCCTAGAGGCAGACAACTTGGGTTCAGCTCCCACTTCTTCCACTTCAATAGCTGCAAGGCTTTGGGCAGTATTTGTAATCTCTCCCTGCTTCAGTGCCCTCACCTGCAAAATGGCAATAGAAATTAAACCTACTTTGGCCTGGCGCGGTGGCTCATGCCTGTAATCCCAGCACTTTTGGAGGCCGAGACAGGTAGATCACCTGAGGTCAGGAGTTCGAGACCAACCTGGCCAACATGATAAAACCCCATCTGCGCTAAAAATAACAAAAATTAGCTGGACATGGTGGCGGGTGCCTGTAATCCCAGCGACTTGGGAGGCTGAGGTAGGAGAATCGCTTGAACCCAGGAGGCGGAGGCTGCGGTGAGCTGAAATCACGCCATTGTGCTCCAGTCTGGGCAACAAGAGCAAAACTCCGTCTCAAAAAAAGAAAGAAAGAAAGAAAAAAAGAAAAAAGAAAAAAAATTAAACCTACTTCATAGGGTTCTTGAGACAATTTAGTGAATCAATTAATACACGCCCAAGCAATCAGAACAGTGCCGACAGATGTTAGTTATGGTGATTATTATTATAACAGTATCATCTCATATCTTCCTATAGAGAAATGTCTGTAAAGATATACTATAAAATGTGAACATTGTTTATCTCCGGAAGGTGAGAGTATGGATTTATTTTTCCTCTTTCTGCTTATCTGCATTTTTCTAATTTTCTCAGACATGAAAATATATTGATTTTCTAATAAGGAACAACAAGTTACTTTTAATTTGTGAAAAAAAACTGTGAGATGTCTAGAGGCGGGGAAGAATGGCACGTCCATACCATCAAGAGCTCCCTGCTGACAAACAGCATGGCAGTGAGGATGGTGCTGGGTTTCATCCCCAAAAGTAGGGGGTGAGGGGCTAGGAAAGGGAATAAAGGAATGTTGGAGAGAGTGACATTCTCCTCCTCTTTTTTTATCTCACACTCAAGGTTAAGGTTCAATACAGCAGCAAAGTGAATAAAGAAATGAAGTGCTGTGAGAGGTCATGGGGACAAACATCGAGTGGTTCTGGAGTTTTGAAAGGCATTGGATAATTTCACCATCATTAATAACATCTGCAGTCCTGCCAAGCAGGCTAATGGCAGGGGTAATTAGAGCCTGTGCGCTAAGACAGATGACTGCTTGTCAGAGCAAGAGAGCAGGTTCACCCCAGGGGCTACTGCCCAGGGATAGTCAAGGCCAGGAGGTGGCAGGGCCTTGTCAGGAAGGACCCTACCTGATCACAGGAAAGAGATGACCCAGACTGTCCTCTGTGGGCAGATTCTTAGTTCACAAAGGAAATAGGGGGTGTCAGGGAAGTTCAGGGCTTGGGTCTAAATATAAAGCTGGTACATACTAATATCTTGTCATGAAATACTTTCATACTTCACATATGCAGGATTTAGGCTTATAGAGAGATGTTCAGTTCAAAGAAGTTGTGAAATCAATAAGTTGTGTCATTAACCAGTGATCACCCAGCCATCATTATGGACCAGTAGAGTGATATTCTAGTCACTCAGACTAAGAAGTGGCCATTTGAAGACTTAATCTTTCTTCATGGATGAGGAAAGAAATGGGTTTAACATGAGCATTTTGGTCTTTCCTTGTCTCTAAATCAAATTAAGTTGTTCAGCTTTTTAATAAAGATGACTAATGTATTTTTTCCAAAGATTTTGTTATGAAATACAAAGAGTTATTTTTGAAGTGAAGATTTCCATCTGGATAAGTCTCAGAAAGAATCCTTCTATCCACGAGATGGTTTCCTACTGAGGATGCCAAAGGGAAACACTTGCAATGCCAGTTGGGGATTTGTCCCAATAACTTCACTTAGGCAAAAGTATATCACATGATTATTTCAGTAGACTTCTATACAAGTTTACTTGTTTGGAGATATTAGACCCCCGAATGCAATGCTGCACAATTTTAAAAGACACCTAACCAACTTCCATTTATATATTTCAGATTGAACAAGAGTGTTTGTATTAGTCTGTTCTCATGCTGCTAATAAAGACGTACCAGAGACTGGGTAATTTATAAAGAAAAAGAGGCTTACTGGGCTCACAGTTTCATATGGCTGGGGAGGCCTCACAATCATGGCAGAAGGTGAAGGAGGAGCAAAGACATGTCTTACATGGCAGCAGGCAAGACAGCGTGAACAGGAGAACTGCCCTTTAGAAAACTATCAGATCTCATGAAACTTATTCACTAACACAAGAACAGCACAGGAAAAACCACCCCCATGATTCAACTACCTCCCACCAGGTCCCTCCCACAACACATAGGGATTATGGGAGCTACAATTCAAGATGAGATTTGGGTGGAAACACAGCCAAACCATGTAGTGTTTGTTACATATTTCTCCTGGAACCGCTCTAAAATGATAGAAAAGGAATTGAAGATGTTTACAGTCACACACATTAAAAAAAAGAAAAAGAAAAGGAGATGAGAGCAGGCTACTGATGCCAGTTAAACATTACAAGCTGGATGAGACCTGGAACTTTCTTTTCCAGGAGTATGACAGACTAGACATTGTGGCAAGCTCTATTGCCCAAATATACTGAGATCCTTGTTAAAATACATTCAGCAAATATAAAGAGACAAAAATACGAGGGAGAGGGTTAAGAAAACTGGAAGAGAAAGTGAGAGGGTGTGATAGAGCCTTACAAAGAGATAATGAAGAAAATGGAAGAGGTGTAAATGTTCCTGAACAAATGAAAAGTATCCATCTACTGATCCAGGAAATAATACACCTTAGATGAAATTCACTAATATTGGTAACATGATACTTTTCTTTAGTTGAAGGTGTATTCATTAGTATTCATTTTATTATTAGGCTTTTAATGTGTAGATACATCAGGTATACTCTTTTGAATGTCTTAAAAATTACACACTATAACAAATTAAATATTTGCATAAGTGCTGAGTTAGGTTTCAGCTTTATGAACTTTGCTAAGCTCCTATAAAAAGATCCAACCACAAGTTAGTCTATGAGAGTGTAGTCTTAGAGGTTAATGATTTTTCCCCTCCCTGGTTTTCTGTTTTCTCCTTTCAGAACCCCTAGTATTTGTATGTTGGACTTCTTGATTGATATCATATTTTCTTATCTTTTCTCTGCAAATTTTTATCTTTTTAATTCTGTTTCCTGAAAGACTTCTTCCATGTTTATCTCCAATCCCTTCTATTAAGTTTTTAAATGTCTGCTATAATGTCTGAATTTCTTTAAATGTCTGAATTTCATCTAAGATGGGTTGTTTCCCAGATCAGTAGATTGATACTTTTCACTAGTCCAATAACATTTATATTTCCTCCATTTTCTCTATTATCTCTTTATAAGACCCTGGAAAGTCTTAGAGGTTGGAAGCACCACATACACCAGAAGACTGGGATGAGGGGTGGGGCTGAAAACTGGAAGACTGGTTAAAAGTCTGTACAAGGAGTAATTGAGCCTGGATTATTTCCCTCTAAGCAAGATGGCTGGTGCTCCTCCATTCCAAAGACTGTAAGTTTTGTCTCAGGAGAAATTGAGTTGAGAGAGGTCTAACCTAGACACCAAACATAGCTGAAAGCACACTGGATTCGGTGACAGCCTCTCTCCCGTTCCCACACATATTTATTACTATTATTACTACTCCAACCCTAATTCCCAGAAAGCAGATTAGAAATTTGGTCACTGGAGAAAAAGACTGATGACTGACCCCATTCCCCCAAATCTAAGAACCCATATTTCCAGGGGTTCCCCCATTGCAACCAGAAAGTGCCCACTATTCATCCTATTGTGAAGAAAGTCTCCTCTCCATAAATAAGCCTTATCCCTCTCCTATCCAGTTTCCAGTCATCTCTTTTGTGTCCCAGTCTGAAATGTAAAGAGATGGCCATGTGTTAACAGACATTTGATGAAAGCTCCCAATATGAAAGCCATACATCAAAACAAACAATTTGTAGGGGGAGGCATGGAAGAAAGTAGGAGGAAATAGAATCAAGGCAAGTACTGAGGAAAACTACAATGTTAACAAACTATAATTAGTATTGAAAGATAAGGGATAACATTGCATCTACGAAGCAAGAATTAAATGTTATAAAATGGAACATCCAGAAAAAGAAAAACAGTTTTTTTTTTAAATTAGAAACATCATAGCAGACATTTAAAAATTCAATAGAAGGAACTGGATGATAAAAGTTGAAGATCCCTTTCAGGAAATAGAATTTAAAAGATAGAAAATTACAGAGAAGAGAAAAGAAAATATGACATCTATCAAGAGGTCCAACATACAAGTAATAGGAGTTCCAAAAGCAGAAAACAAAACCAAGCAAAATTAGGAAACACAAATTCCCCATATTTAAGGGTACAAGTTTTCAGTTGGAAAAGGACCTTTGAGTATCAAGTAAAATGAATAATAAGAAGATCCACAACAAGTCACATTGAGTGAAATCCTAATATAACAGGGATAAAGAGAAGAACTTAAAACAGATGGTGTGGGGAGTAGGAGGAGTAAGTCATATATAAAAAATTAGAAATGAGAATGTTATTAAACTTTCAACAGTCACAGTAAAACCTCACAGACAGTGGAGTGATGCTTTCAAAAAACTAAACAAAAAATTATTTCTCACCTATAGTTATACATCCAGCCAAATTCTCAATCAAATATGAAAAGAGAATGAAGGCTTATTCAAACCTGCAAGTTTATTTTGCATGCGTTCTTCCTCAAAAAAATTATGTCCCAGTAAAACAGTAAATCAATAAAGTAAACCAAGATGGGAACTAAGAAAAAGTAGAATCTAAAGTTGTAGAGAATAAAAAGAATTCCTAGGATGATGGGAAATCAAGCAGTAGAAATAGAGGCATGTTATTTAAAAATTTAAGAATTACTATAAGAAGACCAGGTGCAGTGACTTACGCCTGTAATCCCAGCATTTTGGGAAGCCGAGGCAGGCGAATCACAAGGTCAGGAGATTGAGACCATCCTGACTAACACGGTGAAACTCCGTCTCTACTAAAAATACAAAAAAAACTAGCCAGGCGTGGTGGCTGGCGCCTGTAGTCCCAGCTACTCAGAAGGCTGAGGCAGGAGAATGGCGTGAACCCAGGAGGCGAAGCTTGCAGTGAGCCGAGATAATGCCACTGCACTCTAGCCTGGGCGACAGAGCAAGACTCTGTCAAAAAAAAAAAAAAAAAAAAAAAAAAAGAATTACTATAAGAAGAAAACAAACAGCCAAAAGACTTGAAAGTGGTTGCTTCAGGAGAATGTAACTTGGAGTTGGGAAAGGGTAGGGTCTACTCTTTGATTTTTAAAATCTGTATGTATATATTACTTTAAAATATTTAAGTTAAGAAAAATATATCTCAAGACTAATCTAGAACACTCTGGGGCCTAGTTCTTTTTTTTAAAGCATCAGATACAGTTTATTTTTACCCACTTCAGTTCTTAATTTAAGCAACAAAGCACAGAGAAAAATTGGAAACAGTAAAGAAATGGGGAAAAAAGAAACCACATTATCCATAATCCTCCAACTCTATGTGGCCATCTGAATCATTTTGCTTTCAATATTTTCATAGAGTTGTAGTCATGGCTTCCATATAATTATATCCTCCTTTTCTTCTCCCACATTATATCGTGATCAATTTCTAGTTTGCTATATAGCATTGTAATCATCTTTCTTAATGGTTTGACAAGTCTTTTTGATCTGACTGTCACACTCAACAAAGTAAGTCACCTCTGTATTAGGGTTCTCCAGAGAACTACAAGACCAATAGGAGGTATGCATATATAAATACACACACACACACACACACACACACATTTATTATGAGAAATTGGCTCACATGATTATTGAGACTGAGCAGATCAAATCCCATGATCTGTTGTCTGCAAACTGGAGAGGAGACCAACAGTATAATTCCAGTCCAAGTCTGAAGGCCTGAGAACCAGAGGCTGAAGTTGTAAATCCTAGTCAAAGGGCAGGAGAAGACTAATGTCCCAGCTCAAGTACATGGCAGGAAGCAAAGGGGCAAATTTCTCCTCCCTCTGCTTTTTGCCCTCAAGGAATTAGCTGATGCTTACCCACACCAAGCCAGATCTACTTTACGGAATCCACAGATTCAAATGCTAATTTCATCTTGAAGCAACCTCAAAAATATGCCTAGAGATAGTGTTTAAACTGGGCACTCTGTGGCCCAGTCAAGTCCACTCATAAAATTCACCATCCCAGCCCCCTCTCCCTCCCTCCCATGGTCCTATTTTCCTACTTTTCAGACACTCCTAGCACGTGCTTCTCCACCGGCCTTGGCCCTGGGATGCTCTTCCTCGCTGTCACCACTCAAGAAGTGGCTTAAACGCAACTCCCGCAAGACCTTTTGCAACCCTTGGGCTCCAGTAGGCCCCTTTCTTTCACACCTGTTTTCATCACGGCAGTTTTCACTCCCTGACATTTTCTTGTTTATTTCTTAATTTGTTTATCTGGAGCCTGTCTCCCTCAATTGATTGTAAACTCCATGGATGCAGAAATTATATCTTTCCTATTTCCCACTCGAAGACGAGCACAGAAAACAGAGCTTGGCACAGAGAAAGCACTCAGTAAATATTTGAGGGGTGGGGGGTGAATGAATAAGTGACTGAATAAGGAATGGATGAAATGCTAACTGCTCAGGGCACAGAGAGAAACCTGAGGCTGAACAGGAATAACGCAGAGCTTGTTAAGCAGGGAGTCAAGAGATCTGCTTCTAGTCTTGGCTCCGCCACTCATCAGCTGCATAACTTGGAATAAGACACACTGAACCTCTCTGTGCCCGGGTGTCTCACCTGTGAAATGAGCAGGTTGGAGTAGGTGGCCTCCATCATCTGTTTTGACTGTAAATACTGAGGTCTGCCTCTTTGCAAGTCCTCATTTTGCTAAAGATTTTTGTTGTGACTTTTGGGGAATAACTTTAGTTGGTTTCCCAGGAAGATGGATGAGTAGAAAATTTAGTCAAACAAATATATCTCTTCTTTTTTTTTTTTTTTTCTTTTTGCCCTGCATGACAACCAGCAATTAGTTTTAAGATTTCTTGAATCTGTCTTTTCTTTAGTAAGAGAGAGTAACTGACTCATCGATTAGGTAAATGAAGCAGCCTGAAGCTAGAGGGTGCCCTCACAAGAAACTTCCTTGACAGGCAATGATCCTTTAGGGAAATAATAGAGAATGGTGGCTGAAAGCACATAGTCTGATGTCAGACAAACCTGGTTATAAGTAATCTCCATGCAGGAACCTGGACAGGTTACTTAGGCAGAGAGGGTTGGATAGTAGTGCCAAATGCTAGAGCCTGACTGTAGGGGGTCGAGTCCTAGCTCTGCCACTTGCTGGCTATGAAACCTCGCTTATCTCAGGTTTCCATCTGAAAATGGAGACAAGAAAGTACCCACTCTATAAAGTTACTGTGAGGAGTAATGAATTCCAACTGCATAAAACCCCTTAGTCAGCGGGCGCTGAGAGCACACAGTTACCACTCTTTGGGTTTGCTGCTATTGTTTTGCTGTCATTACTTAATTTATCTAGGTCTGTTTCTTCATTCATTCATCAATGAATATTTACCAAGTGCTTTTGAAGAGGCATCCTATCACTTCATTAACTTAAGATGAGACTTCTGGGTCTCAATTATAAAATCATTAGCCTATAAGTCTGGGAGGAAGTGTGTTAATATCTCTTGCAATCATTCTCAAACATGCCCCCCTGGCAGTACATCTCTGGGAGAACTGGCTGTGCCAGTCATCCAGGGGAGCACGGCTCACCCCCGACATGCAGGATTCCCCTCCCCTCTGTCATCCCACCAGAATTTGGACCTCACTGTGCTCAGAGTCAACTCTTCTGACTCCCAGTCTGGGCCAGAACAAGCAAGGCAGGTAAATAACAAAGTGAAGGGGAAGAGAAACTCAGAGGTATAAATGGAGGCACTCCAAAAAAGAAAGAAAGAAGTAACAAAGCACTAGAAGCTGTTTCCTCCTAACACACAGAGCAATTGGTAGAGATGAATTATGGATCTGATGTTCATCTCTGCCCTCACTTTCTCTGTCATTTCCCTTACTTTCATTTCTGAGAATACTTCTGAAGCAGAGATTTGGGTCCATGATAGTGGATGAAACAGGAAAATGTTTTGAAGTAAATAATGGCAACTTTAAAGAAAGGACGATCAAAGTTGCTAACAGCATATTGATGCACTTGCATATGGAAGAATTAAATAAGTTCATAAATAAATGAAGGTAGATCTTGAGATTATAGCTATTGAATTATCCTTGGATCAATAACTGGAGCCTATCTTTGTCGAGCATTTATATTTATCCTAGTCCATAGTTAAAATTAACACTTAGGATCATGGTCTGTCCAACTGCCTCTATTATTAATAGGGCTTCAGAAGGAACTTATAACCTTCTCCTGCAAGCCGGGTCTTCTTCCATGGTCTCTAACTTCATCCAAATAAGGCATATAACCTAGGAGTTTTATTCGTCACACTCCTACTCTCTCAACATATCCAAATATCAGCAAATCTTACTAATCTTAGCACACAAATACCTTTCAAATTGGTGAATATTAATTAATTCAAAATAGTTATGGTTAGCATGTTCAAAAACATGTTAAAAAATAAAATATAAAAAAGAATAAGACATAATTAAGCAAAACAGGTGACTCTATAACAGGAAAAGGTGGATAGGAAAAAGAACTAGTTAGAAACATCAGAAACAAAAAAGTATCAGAAAATATACAAAATCAGTAGATGCAATAAAACCTAGCTTGGGTGCAGTCATGATAATTGGTTTAAGTTGAAAGACAGTACTGAAGAATTCATGCAGAATACAACACAGCAACAAAGAAATACTGAGTAAAGAGGAGACTTCAGAGGAACGGTGTGGTAACTTTCCTGCAAAGATGGTCACCGTTAATTCCATCTCTCCCCATACACACAGGCTTCTCTCCTGTCAAGAGGCACTGTCTCCCTTCCTCCGGAATCTGGGCTGGCCTTATGATGTTTTTGACCAAGAGAATGTGGTAGGGGTGATATTCAGAGCTTCTGTGGCTAGGTCTTAAACATTCTCGGCAGATTCTGCCCGGGGGTGCTTAAAACACTCCGTCTCAGAAGCCAGTAATCCTACTGCGAGAAGCCTGAGCCACGTGGGGAATTGACTAAGACCCATGGAGAGCCAACATGTAGGTATGCCAATGGACAGCCCCAGGTGAGCTCCCACCCATGGGATCATCAGCTGTCGACATTTTGGGCCCATGAGCCATGGGGCCAGTGAGTCATCTTAGACGTCCAACCCTGTCAAGTTTCTGGATGATTGCACTCCAGCTGGCATCTGGCCTCAAGTGCACAAGAGATCCCAAGTGAGAACAACTCAGCCAAGTCCAGTCACCCCGTGAACCATGAGAAATAACAATAAATTATTGTTTTAAGTCACATTTGGTGTGGTTTGTGGTACAGCACTAGATAATTGGAACCTACCAAGAAGAGACTGAGAAGTTCTGATTAACAACTAACAGTAAGTCCAGAAGAAAATAGAAAAAAAATGGCAGAAAAATTATATTCAAGAATATTCAGGAATTTTCCAGAATTGAGAAAGACATGAGTTCTCAGCATGAAAATGCACATCTCATATGTCAAGCAAAATAATTAAAAATAAATCCACACCTAGTCACATTGTTGCAAAGCTGCAAAGCTTAAAAGCTAACAGACAAAAAAGGCAGGTCGCCTGTAGAGTAATGACAACTGAAATGGCAGCAGACTTCTCATCAACATCAAGAAACGTATGATGGCAGGAAAGCAATATTTTCCGTGTTGAAAGAAACAAACTGTCAGTCTACAATTCTGGACTCATCTACTTCATCATTTGAGTGAAAGCATAATAGAGACATTTTAAGAGATGCAAAAACTCAGAGAGCTACCTTTATGCTCCCTCAATAAAAGATTTAATTCTAACTGGGCACAGTGGCTCACGCCTGTAATCCCAGCACTTTGGGAGGCTGAGGCGGGTGGATCACAAGGTCAAGAGATCAAGACCATCCTGTCCAACATAGCGAAACCCTGTCTCTACTAAAAATACAAAAATTAGCTGAGCATGGTGGTGCACGTTAGTGTGGTGGCGTGGTTAGTCCCAGTTACTCGGGAGGCTGAGGCAGGAGAATCACTTGAACCCGGGAGGTGGAGGTTGCAGCAAGCCAAGATCGTGCCACTGCACTCCAGCCTCATGACACAGCGAGACTCCGTCTCAAAAAAAAAAAAAAAAATTTTAAATTAAAAAAACGATTTAATTCTACAAGAAGAAATAAGAACTTAAAAAGAAAAGAAAACTGTATCCATGCAACAGAAGGCAAACCTAAAGTACAAAGTAACCAACTGCAGAATGATGCATATAGTATAATACTGTTTAAGTAATACTTAAACCCCTACCAAAAGATTACGTATTGTTTATTAAAATATCCACATATAGTAAAGTGGGAAACATGGACAGAAATGATACCTACCAGCTTCAAGACAATGGTAACCACAGGAGAGGGAGCAAAGAGAATGGAATTGAGAGGAACACACCAAAGGCCCCAACTGTATCTGTAACACCTGTAATTCTTACTATTTGAACTCTTGTCTCTACTTAGGAACTGAATAGAGTCCAGTGATTTTTTTTGAAAGAAAATTGTTTGGAGGAAATGGTATCTCCTCATTCTCTGAAATCTTACGACCTGAAACTTAAGACCTACATGGATTCAGATAAAATGGTGCACATTGCTCTCTAAGCTTCCTGTCTGAACCGTCACTATCCAAGCTCATTAACTGCATAGAATCAGAGAGCACAGAATAACAGGTTTCTGTTGCTTTAAAAATATAAGGTCTTAAGCAAAATAGTAAAATGCTAACAATTTGTTAAATCTGAATGGTTGGTACTTTTGTGTTTATGTATTTCAAATATTTTAACAAAACAGTTTTTTACTAGTAATTTGTGGAAAGCAATGTCATGGCTTCCTTTTAGAGTCACAACACAAACACAAACTGGTGTCTGTGTAGGTGACAGCACTTTGTGTTGGCCCCACTGCAGGAGCAGTAAGATATCGCCACTTCCTGAGCTGCTTCATCTGCATTTGGGTCCCCAATGCCACCAGACAGAGCTGGGCTGTGCCCCCCACTTCATTCACAAATTTACAGAGGTAGGAGGAGACATTCAAAGATACATGACTATGTCTGATGAAGTAAGTTCCCGGACAAGGCCAATTTTTATTTAAAAGAAAATAAAAGTCCCAAGAAGAAATTTACTTAAGGAAGGTGACCCATACTTGGAAGTTGAAGGAGTATGCTGGACCAGGGGCAAGGAGAGCTAATACCAAGCTGAATGTGTAGAGAACCACAGGAACAGTGATGTGAATGTGAACACGAATCAGGGGCCACCAGGACTTCTCCTGACTAGCAACTGGACCACAGAGCCCACAGCCCACTAAACCTGGGTGAGGGCTGGACATCCAGCCTCCAGAGACTTGAACTGGTTCTCTGTATGGTAGCAAAAAAGGTCAAGTCTAATTAATGGGCAAGTCTAACTCATTCCCTGATTCTCAGGAATCTTTGGGAGAAAAATCCAAGAGAAGTCTAAACTTCCTGCTGATTTGACAGGTGGGGCCTGGACTTTTGTGATTTGGATATTTGAGAGGAATCATTATCTTATATTGGAGATACAGACTGCTGATGGCAAGCCTTTGGGCTATTGACTTTATCCTCATCATTTGTACACTTGGCAAAGAGGAAGCAGAGGTGGAAAGATTTCAAAACAGCAGCCTATCCCCAAGCAATACTGCAGTCAGTGAGGCCTTTCCTGACCACTCTATTTAATATTGTATTCCTCCCACCACGTACTCTGGACCTGTCTTCCAACTTTATTTTCCTTAGTAGAAGGATGACCTTAACGTTTAAAGAATTATTTAGTATTTTTTCTCTCTCTCCAACTAGGATGTAAACTCCATGAAGTCAGAAATTATCTGTTTTGTTCGCTGCTGGTCTGTAAGTTTCAGAGCAGTGCCTGGCACAAAATAGAAGCTCAGTAAACATTTATTGAATGAATGACCCAACCTGTGTTTGGCTTTGGAGTGTGCTCAGACATAACACATACATCACAAACACTCTCAGTGAGATAAAATTTATGGGAGACCATTGATTTGGACTGAGCTCCTGCACTAGACCCTGACAAACCAATCTAAAGTGAAGTCACTCATGCTAAGGCTCCATGTCACCAAACTGAAACCTAAGCTGTTTACCTGTAAGATCTGACCTTTTGAGAAAACAGGAGAGACAGTAGCCTAACATCCAAATAGGGCCGTTTACCAAGAAACCAGAGATTCACAGCAGCCAATCAAAAGGGGCCCACTCAACGGAGCTTGTGATAAGGAAGCCGCCTCTGCTGTAACCCACACAAGGAGAGTAACCCGAAGTGCCCTGATGTTAGCCAATCTGCTCTTTGCACCAGGCTATCTCCCTGTTCCTGCTCAAGTTGCCTTACAGAAACCCACTGTTCTGCCTCACCCAGTGGAGCTCTAGTTTATTTTGTAGACTGGATGCTGTCCAGTTCATGAATCACTAATAAAAGCCACTCAGCCCTTCTCAGCAGACTCAGGGCCCAGTGCTTGCTAAATATAATGGAATCTAGAAACAGTGTGAATGGAGCACCCTGTTTCTGGTTTTAAGCTGAAAGAAACCCTAAGGCAGGTTAGGAGAAAGCAGCCTGCCCAGACCACAGCCATTGCCTGTGGATCAGAAAGAGGCCTGGGCTGGAGTAAGGAGCAGAACCTTCCCACAGAACCCAGGGTCACACCAACTCTGAGGAGTCCAGTGACACACATGGGCCTGGGAAGGAGGTGGCCAGGATAGGCTTGCCAGGGACAGTGCCCGGCTCTCCACTTCTGCCCCATGGTGCCTCTGGAAGGGTGATCTCACCTCCTGTCCAAACCCCAGACTTCTAGTAGCTTCTCCAGCTTTTTTTACTATGAAAAAAAAAGAGAGAGAGAGAGAGAACTCGGGAGAATTAGAGAAGGGGAAAGGTGGAGGAGCAGACAGACTGGGCTGAACCAGTAAACATCCTCCCAGGGGCAGCTGTGCGGGAAAGGGACTGAGGCTGGACGTTAGCTAGAGCTCTGCTGCGATGGAACAAAAGTAAAGTCCCTTTTCTGCAGGGCGGGGGATTCCTGAAACAATGTCCATTGTGGACTTCTAAAGCCTGGCTGGGGCCTCAGCTTCTAAAATGGGTTTTGAGTTGTAACAGCAACAACAACTTGGCTTCTTTTTAGGGTGATCCCTAGGCCACCCTATCCTGATGGCCTGACCTTCAGGAGGACAAGGTGAACTGTTCCCCTTATCTCGCCTTGCTTGACAAGACAGGGTTATCAGGAGGGGAATCAAGTTCAAGTTTGGGTTTTTTTTTTCCCTCCCTTCTGGTATTTCCTACTGTACACGCTGCCAGAGGTAATGACAATGATGGAAACTAATAAACTGTATGCATAAGCTTTTCTTTCTGGTACAACAAACACAGTTTATGAGTTTCTCTCCCGCTTTTAATCCTTGCTTAAAGTCTTTTCTTTTCCTTGCCTGTGGAGTTCAGCACTTGCCTTGCTAAAGGCCGCTGCCTTTTGTTCTGGCCTGAAGCACAAACTTCAGTGGCAGCCTTCTTATTTAGGACATGCTTTCTCACCCTCTTTCTGTTTCTCCTTCCCTGTGTCTGTCCCTCCCTCCCCTTCCCTTCTCCGCACCCCCCCCCACCCCACCCACCAAAACTAGTTTATTTGTTTGAAATTGCCAATACAGCATTTCCTACACTGACAGTGGCAACCTGAGTTATGGATTCTGAGTTTCCAGTTCACTGCCCAAACGACTCAGGGCATTTATTTCATGGGCCTCTTCCAGGTGGAACTGGTAGGGAGAGATGCTAAATAACTGACTTGCCAGAGTGTGTTCATAATACGTGTTTCCTCTGCATAAACTAATGAGACTTACATAATTAAGTGCGTGTACGTCTTCCCTGACTGGCGGTGTTGGTCCCTGGTTTGGGACTGTCAGAGAAGGCTGGCAGGTGCCATAGAAAGGAGGTGGGCATGCCAGGTATCTGCACCCCTCTTGTTGGCCCTCCTCTTCCAGGGATCTTCACTATTGCCTCCAAGGCTCCACCAGCCAGAGGACCAGGCCTCTGAGCATCTCATGCCCCTGGGAGGAGAAAGGTAGGAAGCAGAAATGGCCTTGCCTTATCCTGCATATCTAAAAGCAAATTACCTCAGCTCCAAACTTAAAAACACTCCTATATGTAAACAGCACCCATCAATCGCTGGTAAGTTATCACTTTCTCCCTTCACAAACACATATCCAGCCTTAATTCGGATGATCTTTGACTTAGAAGTAAGAACCCACAGAAAGACCTTCAGATGTAGATTCCAGTAATTTTGCCACAGATTACTATAGGACGGTAGGTGACCTTCAATGCAAATGATTCCTCAGTTTAGACTGAAACCACCAGAGAAACACAATATTTGTCTCCAACAGCTCAGCTGTCTTTGGCTGCACCATCTCACCTATAGCTGTGTTGCTGATAAGCCCTGGCTGGGAGGAGAGAGCTGGATGGATCCACCTCTGCCTTGCTGTGTGGGATTGGGCAAGTCACTTTCCCTCTGGGCCTGTGTTTCCTCAGCTCTAAATTAAAAATTAAACTGAATTATTTCTAAGATCCCTTCCATGTTTAAAATTCTATGAGCCTGAGATGAAATTTGACTACTAGTATCCAAGTCCATTACCGATTGTTAATCCCTAGACATCCCCACAAGAACATGAGCTACTGGTGACTTCACACTTTTATGAAATGTATATATAATTGAAATATAATATATATGCAAAAAAGCTTGCATATATATATATGCTTGCATATAATATATATGCTTGATGGGTTTTCTCAAACTGAACATACCTCGTCTAACCAGCACCCTAATCCAGAGGTAGAACATTCCCGGCTCCCACAGAAATCCCTCACCAACCACCTCTCCAGTCTCAGGTTCCATATTAATGCTTCATAAATAAATTTTGACTCTACAGCTAATCTGCCTTCAATTCTGTTACTTAGGCAAATTCACAAATAGTCCACACCTGCATTGTAATAAACAATAGGGGACAAAATAAGCAGTTCTAGGGAACTAGAAATGATCCTTTATTACCCAGAGAAAGAGTTTGTCAAACACAGGAGATACACAAGAGCATAAATAAAACGAGGAATGGCTTAAAACATGACAATTGTGGCAGTGGTCAACAGCATTGATTCCTTGAGTGCTCCTGCCTAGATGTGGAAATCAGTTCATTACTGAAAGGAAAATAACAGCAATTATACCCATTTCCAACACCAAACACACATACACACACACACATACACACACACGCAGACACACACACAGACACACACACACACTTGCATGGTTCATTTTGGTCACTGAATATAACTCCTTCTTTTAGAGAAAAACAAATGTTTAGGGTTTCATGAGTCATACAAACTTATGCAAAGCACATTATAAACACCATGTAACCTCTATGAAGATTGATTTGTAATTCCAATATTGGTGTATTGAGGGATCATCAACGGATGTGCTTTATATTCACCGGCCATGAAATCAAATTGTGGAGCCTGATTTTACCCTCTGGGATTGCCCAGAATTGGGAGGTGACTGGAGCCGAACTTTCCTTAGGCGGCTGGGATTTTTTCCTAGGTCAGGAGGAAGGGTAGGGGTTTTAGGTTTGGAAGGGTCTATGGAGGACCTGCAGCGCAAACCCTCTATTTTATAGACAAGCAGTTTGGGCCTAGAACAGGGAAGGGAGATGACAGGTCACCAGCCAGATGGTGCCGGCCAGGGAACCCCTGTGCACTTTCCACCATGCCACGGGCCATCCCTGATCCCGTGCCCTGCTGTGGCAGCTCCTGGATGTGGAGTTCCCTGCTATTCCCTTTCACCAAAAGCAGAGGAGATGGGAGGAGCTGCCACTGGCGCCCACAGCCCTTCTCTTCTTGGCCTTGTGTGGTCATCCAAGACTGTCTTTTGCGCTTTCTCCTTCTTGAATGTAGATTTAGGAAGTTGAGGTAACCTCATCCCTAATTCCTGCCACTTCATCATCATCTCTCCATGCCAGTTCCCTCTCTTCTTTGGGGGAGGTCCTTGTTTTTCTCCTCCTCCATTCTAGCCCCTGTGTGCGCCCCCTCCTCCCTGCAGGTGCCCTCTCTGAGTTTGATGCACACTTGTCCTTGGTTGTCTGTGTCTTTGTAAAGTCAGCTTGATGGGTGTAGAGGTTTCTAAATTACATTAATGATAGTGTGCTACAGACTTTCTTGTGGTTCTTCCTTGTTTTGCTCACCACCATGTTTTTGAGTTCTATCCATGCAGGATATGCACACAGAGTTGATTCTGTCTAACTGCTGTGATATATTCAGTGGTGTGAGGGCCACATTTTACATCTAAGCTCTCCTCTTAAATGGTGAATTTTGGCAATCTCCCCAGCTCCCCTCCTGATGGTTTTCCCTTTCTCCCTGGCTGCCCAATGCTTGGACCCTGTCCTTCCTGCCTCCAGGCTGTGCTTCCTCCCACTATGTGCTATTACTCTCTCTGCAGATTCCCAACTTTTTCTTTACTAATTTCACACCTTCCCCTTCCCTCAGTTTCACCAGCCAAACCTTCTGCTCTGCTGAATTCCACCTCCTCCACCAGGCCTTTCCTGCTTCCAGTAGCCCTCAGCTTCTACACAGCCAGAACACACTTTGTCCATATTATTCCTTTTTGGGTCTTGATTATATCTTGCTTCAATTTGCTAGACAACCTGAATAAATCCCAGAGCCCTACATGGTCCATTCTCAACCCAGTGGCATGTTCAGAGAAACACAATCCAACAATTTAAATTAATTACTAATGCTTCAATTCTTTACTCCATTTCTCTAGCAAATATTAAAAGAAAGAGAGAATGGTCAATGCACAGCAAACACCATTGAAAACAAAACAAAGCAGCCAGGCGCAGTGGCTCACACCTGCAATCCTAGCACTTTGGAAGGCTGAGGCAGGTGGATCACCCAAGGTCAGGAGTTCAAGACCAGCCTGGCCAACATAGTGAAACCCCGTCTCTGCTAAAAAATACAAAAATTAGCCAGGCACGATGGAGGATGCCTGCAATCCCAGCTACTTGGGAAGCTGAGGTGGGAGAATCACTTGAACTCAGGAGGCAGAAGTTGCAGTGAGCTGAGTGAGATTGCACCACTGCATTCTGGCATGGGCGACAGAGCGAGACTCTGTCTGGGGAAAAAAAAAAAAAGCAAGCTTCTCTCAGTATCACAGCCTCTCTCAATATCTCCCAGACATTGAAGGCAAAAGTTCTCCGCTTGGCTCTTTCAGCACCATCTTCCCTTTGGCTTTTTCCCCATACCAGAAATGGACACCAACACTTTTCCTCTGCTCAGCCGCCTAGTGGGTCACACCAGGATGGGTGGATAAGGGGCAGCTTCACATCTTCCAGAGCTTCTTGTGAATGGACAAGCACAAAGACCCCTGGGATAGCTAATTCTATCCAACTATTTTTTCTGTGGAACTCTGATGAATGTAGTTCTCTGCTTTATGGCAATTATTTAATTTTGCAACAGTCTTGTGGTTTTGGGAAAATTAACCAAAGTCCCAGCCCCCAGGGTGGGCCTTCATTGGCATAACCATGCAGTATAATCTCATCCTCTTTCTTTGCTGTGGTCAAGAGATGGGACTGAGCCACTCATCACACGGCTCTCCCTGTCCATAATAATTGATTAGCCCAATCCAAATGAACTGCAGGACTTGGTTCGTTGTGCTGAATCAAGAGAAGAAGCTCTTTCTTGCCTCGATGGGGGTAGGCTGAGGCTGTGGCGGCCCTTTTGCTCTGAGGGGAGCCAGCCTGTGGATGAAGCCAGAGCATGGAAGAAGGCAGTCTGGAGACTCACGGGGACACAGGAACCACAACCCTGGAAAAACTGTCCCAGCCACCTGTAGCACTGTGGGAGTTACCTCTGCCAAAAAGTTTCTCCTGTTGTTTGAAACGGTTTGAGTTTGGTCTGCTATTTTAGTCTGCAACCAAAGGTCTCTTCCTTCTTCCAACCTTGCTGACTCTGGCTTGTGTTTTTTTCTTCTAGCTAGCTGCAGGTACCTCCAGGGACAAGCCATGAAACACAAATTGTGTAAATCCAGTGATTCTGCATACAAGTCAAATGCTCATATTTGCGTTTAAAAGAGATATGACACAATGTAAAGACGAAAAGTAAAATTCATGCTAGTAATTTGAATTTGAATTTAATAATTAATGTCACCATCTCAGTTGCCTCTTTTTTCAAAGGGGATTTTTAAAAATTGCCTCATCTGACAAGATTACACGAACTATCATATGTAAAGAGTCTGGCTCTTTGTTTAACACTTAGTCAATGAGCATTTAGTAAATGGTTTTCTTTTCCTTTGCTCTTCTTCCTTAAAGCAGGAACTGGGCCACACAGCAGGAGGTGAGCCGCAGACCAGCGAGCATTACCGCCTGAGCTCCACCTCCTGTCAGATCCGCAGTGGCATCAGATTCCCATAGGAGCACCAACCCTACGGGGTGAACCGTGCACGTGAGGGATCTAGGTTGTGCACTCCTTTTGAGAATCTAATGCCTTATGATCTGGGGTGGAACAGTTTCATCTCAAAACCATCCTCTCCACCCCACTGTTCACTGTTCATGGAAAAATTGTCTTCCACAAAACCAGACACTGTTGCAAAAAAGGTTAGGGACCCCTGCCTTAAAGGACCAGCCATTTGTAGGGAGTTAAGAGAGATACATATGCATCCTGATACAAAGAAAAAAAAGAAGAAAAAGAAAGGGGAAAGAGTGTTGCTGTAAGTCAAACTCAACAGAAAGAATGTTGTCTTCTAAGCCAGATGATTGGGGAATGGAATCCAGTGTGGGCTCTTTGAGATTCTTCAAGTCCCATCACAAGGACCCTACTCTGTCTCCCTCCCCCTGCAGCAAACCTGGCTCCTATGCTGCCTCCTGATCTCCTGGAGCAGGCTGCTGTGTCAGTGGGTGATTGTCCCCAGTTAGTGTTGGTGTGGCTGGAACTAGGAACCCAGAAGGGCTATGGCTCCACATAGAACCAGCATGGGGCCTGTTCTGGGAAAGAAAGTGTGAGACTCTTCTGCCTGTGGAAATAAGTAGAGGATACCTAAGTAAAAAATGTAAAGATGACTTTTTTCTTTTAAGATAAACTTTTTGTTATGGAAAATTTCAATAATATACAAAATAGACACTGGTATATGAGCTCCTCTGTACCCATTGCCAGCTTCAACAGTTAATAACACCTAGATAGTCTCATTTCACCCGAGTCCCTACCCACTTGGCTATGTTCTATGTTATTTTTGAGACAAATCCAAAACATCATATCACCTTATCAGAAACTATTTCCTTTTTTATTTTATTGAGATGGAGTCTTGCTCTGTCACCCAGGCTGGAGTGCAATGGTGCCATCTTGACTCACTGCAAACTCCGCCTCCCAAGCTCAAGCAATTTCTTGCCTCAGCCTCCCAAGTAGCTGGGATTACAGGCGCATGCCACCACACCCAGCTAATTTTTGTATTTTTCATAGTGACAGGGTTTCACCATGTTGGCCAGGCTGGTCTTGAACTCCTGACCTCAAGTGATCCACCCACCTCGGCCTCCCAATGTGCTGGGATTATAGGCATGAGCCACTGTGCCCAGTCATAATGTGATAATTTCAAGGCTTTCCTAAGAGGTAGAGATGGCAGCAAGGACGTGCCATCACCTGTTTTCCTCCTTCCCCCATCTTGGTTACCCCAGGAGTACTCTTGCACTGTGGATGTGTCTAACTCAGCCTAGCATGGCTGACTGCAGAGTGGTGGTTAGTGCTAATGAATATTGCTTTCATTTCTCCCAGCCCAGAGCACCTGTGTCTAAAGAGACCCTCATGTCATGGTGGTATTCCCATTCTCCCAGATGAGTACTTATTTTAGGGGTTAAAAAAAATCTTTGCTTTCTTGTACCTTTTTAAAATGTAGAGTTGAAAAGCTACTCATCTTTATGTCCTATTCCCAGGAAGCCGGCTTTAGAAACTTGAGGGGAGGAGGTTTCATGTTTTCTATTAAAAAAAAGGTATTACTTTGCCTTGAAATAATTTTCTGAAAAATCATTTGGGATTTTTTTATAGCTATGATGTACTTCTCATTTCTTAATTTCCTTCTCGAACATGTATCTGTTTTGATCTTTGATTTCCTTTAAACTTACAGTGAGGTAAATGTATTCTCTTACCACCACCTTTGATGCATCCCAAATTATACCCCTTGGAATTGCTTCAGTATTATTCATTTCAAAATGGTTTCTCAACATTTCTTGAATTTCATTTATACAGGTAAAGTCTTTAAGCAAAAGGTTATTTTGGGGCCAGTGCTCACAGAATCCTGAGCTTACTCAGCCTCCTGAGATGATTTCCTTTGGAAGCCACCCAGGAAAGAATTCAGGTTGAGAGCTACAAAGCACAGCAAAATGGGCAGAGAATTAAATATATATATCGGAATGCATTTGCATTTAAAAACTAGAGTGGAATTCCTGATTTTTTTCCAAAGACCTATTAGATTGATATGTTTGTTTATTTCATAATTTAATCTTTCAATTGCAGATTTAATATCCAATTAAACCCCCCTTTTAAAATAATGCTGGCTTCAGAGGAAAATTAGCATGTTAAGAAAAGAAGCGTGCTCATCATTTGAAGTCTGTATAGAACTCAAGCAATGACAGTCGACCTCACTAAAAAGATGATTTCCAGTAGCCAAGTAGATGATTGGTGAAGTAATTATGTTATTTAGGGCCCTTCTCCAGCACTGAAAGATGAATCGCATTTGCATAGGTAAAAACAAAGACTCAAATGGGAGAAAATAAACCAAAGTTGTTTTGCAGAAACAAAGAAAAATAATGCTCAGTGGTGTCTCTTTCCGAAACATTTTCCTTCTGCTGCCAATCTATGCAGGCTGGAACCCAAATCCTCGGTGGAGCATTGAGAATGAAATCTGGGCATGTCTCTGAGGCTCCAGGTCCCCCACGGAGTAGCTGCAGCATCCTTGTAACACTCAGTGACAGAAGCTAAGTTTTAAAATACAATAAATTGTACATCTGTGATCATAGCAGCATTATTCACACTAGCCAAAACATGGAAGCAGCCCAAGTACCCATCAATGAGTAACTGGATAAACAAAATGTAATGTACATAGACAATGCACTGTTAGCCCTAAAAAGGAAAGAAACTGTGGCACAGGCTACAGCATGAATGAACCTTGGGGACAGTATGCTAAGTGAAATAAACCCATCGCAAAAGACAAATACTGGGCAATTTCACTTAAATGAGGTACCTAGAGTAGTCAAATTCATGGAAACAGAAAGTGCAGTGGTCATTGGGGCAGGAGAGAGGAGGAAATGATGAGTTATTGTTTAATGGGTACAAAGTTTCAGTTTTGCAAGATGAAAGGGTTCTGGGGAGGGACGGTGGTGATGGCTGCACAGTAATGTGGATGTACTTAATGCTGCTGAACTGTTCAAAATGGTTACCACGATAAAGTCTATGTTACAGGTGTTTTATAATTTTTAAAATTTGGTTAAAAAGACAATTAAAATTGTAGGATTTTGGCCAGGTGCAGTGGTTCACACCTGTCATCCCAGCACTTTGGGAGGCCAAGGCTGGCGGATCACTTGAGGTCAGGAGTTCAAGACCAGCCTGGCCAACATGGTGAAACCCCATCTCTACTACAAAAAAAAATACAAAACATGAGCTGGGCGTGGTGGTGGGCGCCTGTATTCCTAGCTACTCGGGAGGCTGAGGCAGGAGAATGGCGTGAAACCAGGAGGCAGAGATGGCAGTGAGCCGAGATCGTGCCACTGCACTCTAGCCTGGGTGAAAGAGCAAGACTCCATCTCAAAAAAAAGAAAAAAATATATATAAGATTTAAACAAATGGACAGCCCCTCTAAGGTGTTACTGAGAAGCACCGCACATATACAGGCTCCCCAAAATACCTATACACCCCATGTACGTCCTTTCCAGTTGTGTTGACAGACATTCCCAACATCACTATATTGCTTGAGGTCAGGACCAGCTTTAAGAGGGCACAAGCAGTGCAGTTGCACATGGCCCCACATTTGGGATTAGGGCTCTGTGGTTGTGGTCACCATCTTGAAATTCTTAATCGTTTTATTTGTGAATTCGTGTTTTGTAAGTGAAACCCAATGGGACAATGGAGCATACACTGGGGTCTTTGGCTGACACATGGTCCAACCTCCTGCTGACACCCCACTTCCCCTAGGATAGTTCTCAGTACCCATTTCCTTCCATAGCCCAGAAACCCAGGGCTGCCCTTGGCCCCCAGCAGGCTGGCAGCTCTACACTCTGCCAAGGGTGCCTCAGTGGGGGCACGTCTCTGGCCTACTCCGATCCAGGCACATAGCTGTCCTGGTACGGAGGTTGCAATACTCTTGGAGGTCATCTGTGCTTGTGAGGCTGACTCTGCGGGACTTTCCTGCCCTTGACCTGGAAATGGCTGGTTGTTGCAGCAGCTGGTGGGAAGAAGGAATGACATTAAACCTCATGTGCCCTGAATTGTGGGGGAGAGCCCGGGCCTTCCTTGAACATGTGCACTCTCCCTGCAAGTATCCCTGTGCCTGAGGGAGTGTTCATCCAGGCCCACTCCACCACTGGGGAGCCTCTCTTCCTCCTTCCAACCTTGCCAACTCTGGCTTGTGTTTGTTTGCTCTGGCTAGCTGGAGGCACCTCCAGGGACAAGCCACAAACTATGAATTGAGTAAATTCAGTGATTCTGCATACAAGTCCAATGCTCATATTTGCATTTAAAAGAGGTATTATACAATGTAAAGATGAAAGGTAAAATTCATGCTAATAATTTGAATTTTAATTTTTCTTTACTTAGAATGACATTAAAAAGCAAATAAAAAACATGGCAAATGAAGAGAAAAGCAGCAGAAGGTAGGAAAAAGCTTTATATTTTAGTACCTTTAACAGCACTTCTTTCCTATTTTTGAACAAGGGGTTCACACTTTCATTTTGCAGCATGCCCAACAAATTATGTCACTGGTCCTGTTCTGGGGTTAGCATTATCTCTAGAAGACCCATTAGGATACCAGTGTGTTCTCTTAAAGTAGGAGTCAGTAAACTTTTTTTGTAAAGGGCCAGAGATAGTACTTTAACATTGTAAGTTTTTCTAGTTATACAGTCTTTATCACGACTACTTAACTCTCCCATTAGAGCGCAGAAACAGCCATGGACATTATGTAAATGCCAAGGCATAGCTATGTTTCAATAAAACTTTATTTCAAATAGATGGGGCCATGGGTCATCATTTGCCAACTTCTGTCTGAAGGGGAAGAAAGATCATTCATGTCTCCTCTCAGCTCGAGTTACCAACTCAGCAAGGGTCCATCTCAGAAAGTACGCATAAGACACCCCCCCTCCCCACGCAAAAGGAGATGAAGATCAGTCCTCACTCAGTGTTTTGTTTTAGCAAGAATAACCTGGAAAACTCTGAAAAAAAAGAGCATAGTTTGAAGCTTCCATAATTCAAACACTGTGGTATTGGCACATGACTGGATAGAAGGAACAATGGACAGACATAGGCCCAGATACATGTGGAACTTTATATATATAAATATATATATACACATATATAAATATATATACATATATACATACACATATATATAAATATATATACAAATATATATACATATATATATACAAATATATATATACATATATATATATGAGATAAGGTGCCATTGCATATCAAGAAGGAGGAGTTTCACATTTCAGTAAGTGATGTTGGGTTAACTGAAAGGCCATATAGAAAAGATAAAGTTGAATTTTTTCTTCACCCAGTCACAGTAAGATAAATTTCAAAATGGATCAGAAATTTAAAGGTAAATAAAAATGAAACCATATACATATTAAAATAAAATATGCATGAATTCTCCTATAACATGGAAATAGGAAAAACCATCCTAACTATGACTCAAAATTCAGATGAAATAAGGAAATGATGGATATATCACTATTTATCAATTTAAAATAATGAAACACTTTTGTACGGTGAGAAGCCAAGTAAGCAAAGTTAAAAAGAAAGAGAATGAATGACAAACTTAAAAAAATTGTCAATGAATTTAAAATATAAGGCTGATTAAATAAATACTCTGCAGTCCTGAATTTGAATTAGAAGTATCAGCAAGAACTCAAAATATATTTTATCTTTAAAATACAAGCTACAGACTGGGGAAAATTTGTGCAAAACACATATTTGATAAAGGACTGTTATTTAAAATATACAAAGAACTCTTAAAACTCACCAATAACAAACAACATCATTAAACAACAGACCAAAGACCTTAACAGACACCTCACCAAAGAAGATACACTGATGGAAAATAAGCATATGGAAAGATGCTCCCCATCATACATCATCAGGGAATTGCAAATTAAAGCAACAATAAGATACTACTACACACCCATTAGAATGGCCAAAATCCTAACGCTGACAATACCAAAGGCTGGTAAAAATGTGGTGCAACAGAAATTCTCAACAGGATCTTTGCATTCCCTGCTTGGTGGGAATGCAAAATGGTGCAGCCACTTTGGAAGACAGTTTGGCAGTTTCTAACAAAGCTAAACATACTCTTACCAATCTCTGTCCCTTCTGCTCAATTTTTCTGAGAACATAAAACTGCTCTTTAAAAAAAAAATCTCTTTTAAAAATTAAAAAATAGATTGTAAAAATGCATATTTACTCTGAAAAAGCCCAGAAATAAAAACCAACCCTGTACCACTGAATATTCCTAGCGTCCAGATTGTGGTCTTTAAATGCCATTTCCACTAAAAGGAACCAGGAGGAATAACTGATTTCTCTAGGAGAAAAAGCTAATTCCGGGTCTAGGGTAGGAACTGTACAAGATGAGCCTGGGGCATCTTGTTATATCAGATAGCACGCAAGACATCAAAGACCACTGGAGCCAGGTCAAAAAAACTCAGGAGTCAACTTGCAGAGGCTCCCCAGAGCCAAAAGTGGAATAATATGTCCATCAACATGGAAAAACAGCTGCAGTGGATTGAAACACACCAAATATGTTTAAATCCATGAGTCTAGAATAATACTTGAGAAAGAAACTCATTGATCACATTTAATGGATCAACAAACAACTAGGGAATCAGCAAACAACTTTGAATCAAGCATTTATCTTCCATTTCCTACATAAATTACGTCTCAACATCTCAGGATAACTAGACCATTGATAAAATGTTCAAATTTAGAAAATGTGTGCTAATAAATGAAGGAATAATAGAATTAGGAATGATCATCAGTGGCCGCTGACATTGCAAAAAGGGAGGTGCACAATATCATCTTTAAAGTGTTGCCAAAATGTTGAACCTGAATCTGATTGAGACTTCATTCTAGATCAAAAAACCAATTTAAAGAAAATACAGTGGATAAAATAACATTTTAAGTAAAATCATAAAGATGTAGTCAGCAAAATCTTGACTGTAGAGTACTGCAAGACAATGACCCCCTTTCTTCAAAGACTAAATTGCAAGGAAAAGAGAGAGAGAATGAAAGAGGGAGAGGAGGAAGAAAAAAAGAAGAAGAAAAAGAAGAAGGAGACATTCTTAAAAATTAAAACAGTTCAGCAACATATCAGCCTTGATAAGGTGTTGAGCTTATTTGAAATAGGTTTCCAAAACAGGAACTATAAAAAACACTGGGCCGGGTGCAGTGGCTCATACCTGTAATCCCAATACTTTGTGTGGCCGAACTCGGGGGATCTCTTGAGTTCCAGAGTTTCAGGCTAGCCGGGGCAACATAGTGAGACCCTGTTTCTACAAAAAAATAAAAAAAATTAGCCAGGCGTGGTGGTGTGTGCCTGTGGTCCCAGCTACTTGTGAGACTGAAGTAGGAAGATCATATGTGTCCAGAAGGTTAAGGCTGCAGCGAGCTATGATCACAGCACTGCACTTCAGCCTGGGCAACAGAACAAGACTTTGTCTCAAAAAAGAAGAATATTGATAAGACAATTGGGGAAATTTGGAACACTGGATAGTTAGTAATACTAAGAAATTGTTATTAATTTCATTTCATTGTAAAGACAGTATTTTGGTTATATTTTTAAAGAATTCTTTTATTTTAGAAATACACACAACAATATTTGTGTAATATTTTAATATCTTAGATTAGCTTCCAAATCCACATGAAAGAAGAGGAGGCAGGAGAAACAATGTGAAACAAGAGTGGTCCTGAGTTGATCTTTCTTGGATCTGTTATGGATATGTATGAATTCATTGTATTGTTTACTTTTGTATAAGTTTTAAATTTTCCATGATAAGACACTTTTTATAAAGTTTTGTTTCCTTTTGTGAAGAAATGGCTTTGAGGAGTTTTGGTTGTTTGCCTACAGCAGAAGCATGCAACAAGCACTTAACGAGCACCTACCACCTACATAGCTTAGGGAGACCACCTAGATACTTCAATAGGTCAAAGGACAAAAAGTAGCAGAGACACAGGATGAACGAGCCCAGAGATCTGATGTCCAACATGAGCACTATAGGTAATAATATTGTATTGTATTTGTGACTTTTGCCAAATGAGTAGATTTTAGCTGCTCTTGCCACAAACACACACACACATGCGCGTGCACACACACACACACACAATGAGTAACTATGTGAGATGATAAATATGGTAACTTGCTTCACTGTAGTAGCCATTTTATTCTCTATATGTATCCCATGATATCATGTTGAATACCTTAAATATGTACAATAAAATTTACTTTTAAAACATAGTTCAGGTGGAAGAGAATGTAGTATTGTGGTGGCAGGGGAAAAATGGAAAAGAGGGGATGTTTATCAGGAAAAAATGTGAGCCACTGTGAAATCTATGCAGGCTCCAACAAAGAAACATTCAGATGTGTTTTCTTTAATGTCCTTGGGTGGACCTATGAAAAAGCCAATTGTCTAAAAGGACAATAGATTTCTCTATTTGAATGGGAGTTTAAGTTCTTTGAATTCTATTAGAATTAAATACCTTGAGAATTTACATTTTAAAAATTCATTTATGATCAGAAACCAAACATTCTATTACAGTTTACAAGGTCTGCACTGTTATCTATAAAATAATGGATAAACAAATTCCTTGCAGAATAATTAACAGTGTTCCATATTGCTGCTGCCACAGAACAGTCTTGACCTTTATCTCACCTATTTATTTATTCTACTCCTGCTGTCTTCCAGCAGCCAATACTAGGCTTGAGGCTTGAGGTGGTATCTTATGAGGACACAGGGAGAGCCCATACTCAAGTCAAGTTGCCTCAAGCCACAGGGAGTCTGTCAAAGTATGGAAAGACTGTGTGTGGGGTCGGAAAACCATCTGGAACCAGAACTGCACCCAGAATTAACAAGATCTTTGGTTTCTCTCTAACTGACCCTGTTTTCTCCACATGGAGGCTCTTTTCCTCACTCCTCTGACCTTCCTCTTCTTTCCCTTAGCTTCTGTCCAGTCTTAACTTGCACAAGGCCCATGAGAGCCCCTTCAGATCCAGTTCTATCTCATCCCTTTGCAGTTCCACCATGGTGGTGTTTAGTTTCAGTTACTGAGTGAAGAAATACAATTGGTTCAGCCTGTCTTCCATGTCCATTGCACAGCCTAAGGACTGCCCGTGGTCAAAGGCCTATGCATGTCCCATCAGCTGTGGCCTAGGGAGGAGGTGAGCTGAGTCGCATAGCATCAAACATGGCTGCCTGTAACTGCCCCTTGAGGAGGGCCCGTGGATGGGGCAGTCTCTTAGACGGGACCCCGAGAAGTCTAGTACGGTGTAGATTTCTAATATATCCTGCCAGCTTTGAGTCGACTGCTACTAATTTTTATATGACTCTCAAAACCAGTTTGGGTTTACCAAACCCCAAATTCTAATTCATCTCAAGTGAAGGAAATTTAGGGTTTGGCAGCCTACTCACTGCACCTTACCAGGAAATAACCTTGGACCCCAAGAATAAAAATATTTTCAACTCCTGCCACCCTCTCAGTTCCTTAGAAGACACAAACAGAACCGATTACCATCTTGGCCACTAGGGAAAATGCTTAGGGTGAAGGGGTAAGTTTTGTTACTGCTGATATTTATCAGTGTTGAAGCTACCAATAATTATATGACTAGCAATTGTTTGCCAAACATTTGTGATATGACAGGCAGTGTTCCTAGAGCTCTTACACAGGCCTCCACATTTAATCCTCCCAACAATAGGTCTTTCTCTACTTGACAGATGAGTAAACTGAGGCTTAGAGAAGCTGAGTAGTTTGTCTGAGGTCACATAGCTATGAAGTGGCACATCTAGAATCTGAATCCTGAATTGATTCCTTAACCAATATGTTATGTTGTCCTCTGTGCTAGATTCTATCACTGCTGTCTTGTGACCTCTGGTCATGTCACTTAACTCCACTGGCCTTCATCATATCTTCAATAAAAAGGGCCCATTTTTTAATCATTGGAATATTTTTCCCAACTTGTTTGGACATGGTTAGGTGCACAAGCTGCAGTCTCAGTGACCCGACTCATTCTGGGAACAAATGTCCCTAATTTAGCAAAGTCATTCAATGGCTACAACATTTTCAGATAAGGGGGTCTTGGCCTGCACAGCATGCAAATGCATTTCAAAATCAACTCATTTATGATAGCTTTAAAAAAAAAATCCAACATAATGAGTTTCTGTGGCTTTGTTTACAAAAAGGGAACTTTTAGACTCTGCAATTACCCAAAGCAGTAAAGCAGCAAAGAAAGCCAGCATGTTAAATAATAATTGCAAATGTTATATAAATGAGAGTGGTTTGATTGAATTTATTAGATATGTGTTGCTGGCATTTTAAGATATAAAGCATTTATCACAAAATGATGATTTCTTCACTTAAGCTTATTAGGAAATCACAACTCAATTCACACATAATTACAGGGGAATTTCTGCTGCTCCCCACAAATCATTACCATGTTAGCTGAAGTCGAATTGGTTTTTCCATGATTTGGAAAGATGAGTTGTCAACAGAAACCCATAGAGAGAGGAGCTACACCTCCCTGGGGTCCCCACATCCTTGAATCAGTCAGAGGAAAGAGTGGCCTAAGGACTTTACTACAAAAGGCTAGGACTAGTCCCAAGCAAGAGCTGAGGCTTTGTCTCCATCAGAATCTCGGCATGTGGCTCACCCCGCTTCTGATAGATGATGAGTTGAGAGTCTAGAGATATTACTTGCACCAGACAAGCAATGATCACTATTTGAGAGAAAACTGGAAGTAGGAGAGAGTGAAGAGGAAAAAAATGAAGGGGGGATAAATATAAGTATATAAAATGTGTTCAATGTGAGTGTTATTTATAGTTAATGAGTAAGATACAAGGCTGCCAAGTGGCCATGAACTAACCAAGAGGAAGAACAGTCTTTTGATACTCCTATAGTTGGCAGGTAATGGCTTCAGATTTTCTTCATATGCTTCTTGTAATGGCCATTCAAAAGTGTCCTTCCTTGCAAGACTGACTCTCATCTTTCTTTCCTTTCACTATAAATGAGATAAATTAAATATAAAAGGAAGTCACAGGAGAGACAGGGTGGGAGACAGAATAAGGTAAAAGACATATGAGAGCAATGCCTGGTTATTAGAAGTAAAGAAAAATGGAACTTTAGCTAGCATGAATCATTGGTCTTTTTCCTTAATATATAAAGAGCTCTTATGAATCAATAAGAAAAAAGCCCGACAATTCATAGAAAAATGGGCAAAGATCATGAAAAGGTAACTGACAAAGAAAGAAATACAAATGACTTTCCAACACAGATAAGATACTCAATCTCATTTAAAATTAAATAACTGTAAGTTAACACAGTAATGAACCACAAATTTTAACCTATCAAGTTGATAAAAATCAAAAAAGTTAGATAATATACCATGTCAGTAACAAAACACTCTTATATAATTGGTGAAGCTTCATGTGCAACAACTTCTCTGGGGAGTAAAATTTGTCAGTGTATATCAAATTTTTAAATAAACATACCTTTTGACCCAACAAGTCCACTTCTATAAATTTATTCCATAGCTATATTTACACATGTTGGACAATTTACACGGGGATATTTATTGTAGTATTACAATAGCAAAAGAATGGAAAAACCTAAATTGTCCAACAATTAGAAAATAAAGAATGCCATGTAACAATTAGTAAAAGAATAAGATAGGCTTATTTGTATGCATTGAGAAATAACAATCTCCTAGAAATAAACCAAAGTTTCAGAAAAGGAAGGAAAGCGTATAATATACTAACATTTGTATAAAAGCAAAAGAATATAGATGTATATGTATACATATGAATATAGAATATATTCATATATAGAATATGAAAATAAAAAGAATCCTTTTCCTATGGAGAACTGGTAACAGAATTTGTTATCATTGCCCATGCCAGACCAGCATTAGAAATTATAGAATTTATTTAATGTAATTCTCAAGGCTTCTTATATTTCTCTATTAGAAAAATAATCTTTGAAATTTAAACTCATGTGTGTGTGTGTGTGTACATACACATGCATTTGCATGCTTATAAACAGTATATTTCTGGAAGGACACTAAAGAAAGTGTGGTGGTCTCTGAGAAACAAGGGGGTTGGGGACCTTGGAATCAGAATTTTTTTTACTGTAAGTTAATTCATAGTATTAGGCTTTTTTTTTTTTTTAACAAGTTCCTATATTACATTTTTAAATCAAAAACCAGACGTATGGGTTGGGGGTGGGGGGACTCTTTGTGATATAAATAGAAATGAGGTCTGTCTGTGAGAATTATTTAAACCAAAGAAAAATCACAAGTTAGGTTCTTGGGAGCAGAGAAGCGTCATCTTGAGAAGAAAGACAATGTCAGATGGAGGAGGCAACCCTAACACTGGAGATCACACACCGTCGCTGGACACGTATGTGTTTCTATTACTCTGTTTCTAAAACAGGGAAAGTGGTGGAGGAGAATACACTCTCAGAGCCCCCCTCCCCTGCCTCTCAGGAGATGTTTTAAGGGTGATGGAACTATTACATGACGTGCCTCCTAATGGCTTTTTTACAGTATGTCTTCTCAGGAAAGATGTAAGAGATCAATGACAGACATCAGTATTAAAACTCCCCTTCAGAGAGCAAACTACCCTTTGGAGGGAAACTGCTTTGGAAAGCGAGTGAACTTTTTCTGAAAATTAATGCAAGCCAAAAATCTTCAAAGAAAGATTTTAATTGAAAACTCATAGTTCTGGGAGCTGGAATTTCTCTTCAGTTTGCCTTGGGCTTCATAAGACATTTGGTGTCCTGGATCCCGTGCACAGAGCCAGTACTTTACAGAGCATGGCCATTTGTCCTGGGTCCCGCTGGGAAGTCACAGACAAAATACCCTGAAGCCCCCAAGCCCTTCAGAGCCCTGCTCTGAAAGTCAGCTGTGAATAAGAACACCGCACTTCCTGGACTTTACCCGACTTCTGGGTACCAGAACTTGAGTCTCCCTCAGGCGTCCTGGAAGTACTCAAGGTTGTGAGTGATTTTGCCTCAATTCCAAGGGGAGTGAATGCTGACTAGTGCTTGCCATTTCAGAGCTGCAGGAGGCTAGTTAAGAAAACAGAACTAGTGTTTTCTTAAAAACTGTGCTGAGACCAGGCAGTTCAGGGCATTTTCTCGTGAATGAGCTTTGCATAATGAGCTCAGGATGCCGCTAGCCTAGGACCTGAACTGCTCAAATCCAAAATTTGCTAGCCTAATAGTCAATAAAAACAAACCGAAAAAGGGGGGGGGAGGGAAACCCAGTGTCTTCTTGAAGGATTAGCTGAAGAATTATACCAATTTTTTTTAATGCTGAAATCTCCAGACAAGTGAGAGTACGAAAGAGATTCTCTTGTTAAGAATGAAAAGGGGGAAAGAATTCACCTCTCCTTTCAGGTGTAGAAGGAGAAAAGCAATGAATAGAAAAGTGAAATGGTTTTCTCCTTTTTGGGAAAGAACAGTTTTAACCTTCAAGTAACTGCAGAGGTTGTTGGAGCTTATACAAGGAAACTCTTCAGAAAGACAGAAACATGAATCATGAGTCGTTTTATCTGCACTTTAAAGCACTCCAACATTCAAATTCCCTAAAGAAAAGAGAGCGGGTGGTGCAAATGATCCAATCTAGTGGATTTATTAATATCTCCAGCGCCAGTCCGGGAGGTTCCTTAGTTTCTGCTAGTGACACCAGCAGTGTTTTTTCCTGAGGTTGAGTCACCGTCTCCCTAGTCATGGGGTTGAGGTCACTGGAGAGGGGAAGTGGGAGCCATTCTGGGTGTGCTTTTATTTTTAATATACTAGTGAGAAGTCGGCAGGACCCGTTACAGGAAGCCACATGCTGGAACAGAGCTGCTTGATGCCGGGAGTTTGACGAATGTCTGAAGAATGTTCTCTTAACAATATGAAAGGTCCAGATGGCAAACTAGGAAGGAGCAATCCACTAAGTGCATTTAGAAAGGCCGTGTGTAGTTGCCCAGTGCAGTACCAGGTCAGTGAAGAAATAGGAGTGGATGGGAAGTGGCTGGCTCGCCTTGGTGATATATGAAGGATTATGGGGCAGAAGTCTTATGACAGGAATTTATTTTCTCTGGGAAAGGGCCCATGCATTTCCTTTTCCAGCAACATACATCAGGGCCTGACATTTATTTGACATTCTTCCATCAGATATTCATGAACACATAGCCTGAGCTGAACATTGTATTTGCAATGGCATGGCAAATGCGATGGACGAGGCCCCTTCCCTCGGGCAGCTTGCAGGCCCAGGGATGGCACCCACAAGAAAGAGGTGACGGCATATTGTGTGACGAGGACCACAAGGAGGAGAAGCATTGGTGTCTGGGGCCATAAGAGGGGTATTTGGGTGTCAAAAAGGAGTCTTGGAAAAAGAATCAGTTGGCTCTAGCAATACAAAGGGAGAAGAGGCCCAAGTAGAGAAGGCAGGATGTGTAAGGACCAGCAGCAAGGGACAGACACAGAGGCCCCTCCATTCCCTTGCCTTGTCTATCTTTCTCTTTCTCCTCTCATCCCTTTCAAATCTTGACTCCACGCCCTTCAGAATTCACCTAGCCCTGCTCCTCTCTGCCCATACCATGCCCTGTCAACTCCTCGCCCAGCAGTTCCAGCTGCAGGCTGCCCTGATCCAGTCTGACGCTCCAGCACTGGATCTGATGCCAGCCCCAGGCTCAGTCCTGGTTGCAGCTCTGGCTTTTTGATCTCCAGCCTCAGCTACTCCTGAAAGCTTTCTCCCTCTACCTGATGTTCCCTCTCCTCTTTCTTCTCCTCTCCTTCAGCCTCTCCGTCTCAATGAAAAAGATGAAGAGGATTGTGAGGGGCAAGTAAGTAGAAAGGGGCAGGTGAAATGCAGCCCATGAATGGTTTATACCAGGAGCAGAAGTGAAAACAAAAAATCCTTAACTTCAAACTAGTCCTTCACAGAGAAACTGAAGTGCATTTCATCTTGCCTCACCTCATCTCAAGTGCTCGCAGGGGAGACCAAGGAGCTGACAGAAAAGGAGAAGAGTCTAATGCTTTCTGCATACTAGCAAATGTCAATTTTGAATGGTTTTTCACTAAATTACCTAAATACTTTTGTTTTTCATTACAGATCCTTGGACACATGATCTTTTCAATAGAACCCTAACAGACTTTAATCATGGTTTTATACCTTCATATCTTTTTATTTCCATAGTGCTTAACCTACTTGATAAATTATTTTTTAATGAATGAATGGCTTAAATTGTTTTTGGGCTGAGCTTGAACTTGCTTAAAGGCAAAACCCAAAAAGAAAACCTGTCTCATCTAGGCAAGGTGAATGCAGTTTGTAGATATCACAAATGGTTTTTGTTACCCAGGAAATAAAAAAAGGGTGAGCCTCAGCTTTTCTGACTGGCAGCTCATCAGATCAATACTCAACTATTCACTAAGAACATCCAAATAATGTCAATAAAGCAAACTCTGCCTAAAGGTATTTTGTCTGTTAAAACTCTCCAAGATTGTATTTATGTGTCAGAAACAGAGCAGTGGGAGAGAAGGAGAGTGGAGCCAAAGTCTGAGCTGATGATGTAGGATCATCTTACTGCTCATTCTTGGGACTTCACCCCTCCCTCCGCCTCCTGCCTAAAATGTCTATCACTTTGCACAGATTTGCAAGTCAACCCACCAGATCCTCCCCACAGCCTAATTTGCTATGACGTGTATTTAATAGAATTTGGATCTGCGACATCATCCAAAATCATTATCAGAAGGACCAGAAAAATCTCATTAGGACATTCACACCCATGGTACAAGCCCATGACAAGGGTCCCAAGACTCCCAGCACTTTTATATTTGAGAATTCAGTGTCTCAAATGGTTGTCAGTAGGAGGCTATCCTTGTTTGGTTGCTTGTTTTACCTTTCCATGCTTTTTGCAGAAGCTAAGAGATCATATAGTAAACTTGTATATTGTAAGACTCTTAGGAACCCCCACATTCATAATCTCCCCCGAAAACCCAATGACCAGTAGGCAACAACAATGCAGACTTAAGATGTGGATGCCGGGCAGCAAGGCTGGCTCCCTCGCCAGCCAGAGGGACGTTCATCCACACCAGCGCCTGAGTGAAGTTCAGTTTTGTACCTCTGCAAACTCTACATGCAGTGGACTTAGGATTGGGGGCGGGGAACATAACTGTGAAAGTGAGAACATTAAATCTGAGGATACCGACATTCTGCCATGAAATAATCTCATAGATGGAGGTGCTTCACAGTTGAAAGCAACCCCACATCATTGTGCTGATGACAATGGGATGGAGACTGAGAAAAACATCCTGACAAGTCTGGAAGGAACAAAGGTCTTTCATTGCCTACGCAATTACCCAAAGAGGCCACACCATCAGGGAGAGACAAACCAGGCACATTCCTGTCTTTTATCTGTAAGATGCAGTCATCTCTGAAAGATGGTATTCGATCCTTTTCTGGAGGTGAAAAGCAGTTAAAGATACCCAGAGAAGGAAAGGGTGCACACCAGAAGTGGCACCCACAGGAAGTGCCTTGCTGAAAGCATAGCTGGGTGCTCACAACTGCTCAAAGCTTGGCAACGTTTCCTGGGACTGCAAGAAGGTTCTCCACTGAGCAGGTAGAAGGTGCCTCCCAGCCGGACGGGACAGCTAGGTACAGAATGTGAAGAGCACAGCATTGAGGAGCAACTTGTACCCTCACCTCTTTGTTTACCCCCTGCCCCGTCCGCTCACTGCGCACTGCTGATCTTGTAAATGAGATGAGAACTAGGGAGTGCGGATGGAAGGAAGAAATGTGGCTTCTTTGAACTTTTCCTCCATGTCCCCACCACACATGCTCATCAAGAAGCTTGCTTTGGCTGGGTGTGGTGGCTCATGCCAGTAATCCCAGCACTTCAGGAGGCTAAGGTGGGACGATCACTTGAGGCCAAGAGTTCAAGACTAGCCTGGGTGGGCAACATAGTGAGACCCCATCTCTACCCAAAAAATAATAATTAACTAATTAAAAAACAAACAAACCAAAAAGCATGTTTCCTCTGGGTTCTGCTGCATTCCCAATGATGTAACTAGTTGGGGTCTCACTAGACACATGGCCTTCCTCAAAGGGACTCGGCACCCCACACAAGATAGAGCTGGGCAATGTAGTGTGTGTCACTAGCAGGCCTCTAGCTCTCCGGGTCCCAGGGCTGAGGCCACCAGTGCAGCTAGGCTAGCTTCCTGCAAGCTATGGGGGTGGAAGAAGCTGGCCCTCCTCCTCTGAACGTCAGAGCCTCAGGGAGGCGGCCACAGATGTGTCCTCTTTACAGCCTCCTCTTTGGTTCATCAAGCAGCCCTTCTCCCAAATATAACCTTCAGCAAAGACAGCGCCTCCCAAGCTCAGGACACAGGAACAAGTCATTCATCTGCCAGCCAGGACGCAGCGGCCCCAGGACCCAGCCGGCGAGCTTGTCAGTAGAAATTACTCAGCCTGGCAGCCTCTCTCCCCGCGCGTGCCCGGAGCCAGAGCCTCTCTGCAGAAGCAGCACCTGATCTCCCTGGGGCCGCAGCAGACGCAGTCTAGAATCCAGCTCCCTCCGCCAGAGAGGGGCGCCAGTGTCTTGGCCTGACCTCCAGCTGCGGCCCCAGCTTCCGGAGGCCCGCTTCTCCGTTTCCGTCTGAATGAGGAGGAGCAAGCCAAGGGGTCCATGTTACCCCACAAACCACAAAAGTGGAATTCCCGTTGGCAGTGACCCCCCTGAATGTGTCCGAGGTGCTCCCGAGCTAGTGCGGAGGAGAAGAGGTCACTTCGACTCCCCCCGCCCCAGTTATGCCGGGGAAGCTTCTAAGAGAGGGCCCCCTGGTCTCCTCGTACCAGCACCTGGGCCCTCACCCCGCACAGTTCACATCACAGAGAGCTGTGGCCAGACATGAGGACCAGCGCTTTCAGGGGAAGGAGAGTAAAGAAGTGAAGGTCGAAAGAAACCAAAAGAAGAAAAAAGAAACCAAATTTAAATACAGAACAACATATAAACACGTGTGAATTTACATATACAAATCAATCAGTGCAGGTAAAGGCAGTTGGCAAGTGGTCAGTTTGACAGATCCGTTCATTTAGTCAACAGTATTTACTGACCCTTATTGTGTGCCAGGTACTGCTCTGATTGCCCCCAGCCCTGCATGGGACTGCAGAGGCCAGGGCCCCTGGTGGGCACCTCTGGGATGCTTTGTGATTGGGGCTCCAGTAGCAACGGCCTTCCTCCATTCTCCAGAGGAGAAAGTGCAGCTGGAATCCCGTGTAGATGTTCAGTGTCGCCTACAAAGGCCATGATGGTCACGAGTAGAAGGAACAGTGACCTGTTCCAGGCCAGAGGCTCAGGGAGAGCCATGGAACCGGCCCCATGCCCCTTCGGCTAGAGGAAACCTGCCCAGTTCAGGCTCCTCCGCGGGCTTTGTCAAATCCCCCGAGACCCAACATGGCCAGAGACAAAGAATTCCCTCCAAGCTAGAGCCTGTACAAAGAGGGTAACTTAAAGCAGTATTGTGAGAAAAGTGGAGGTGTGTAAGCTCTTATAAAGGTGAAAATGAAAGGACTTAATAATTCAGTATTATCTTCTGATATAATCAGGTATTTTTATGAGGCACTCTGTGCTGTTAACCATAAGGAACATCAACTGATTTTATAGATATTTGAAGAGTAGATGTAAAACAACCATTAACCATCATTTTCTTTTCTTAACAAAAATAAAGTCTTAAGTATATACAGTATATTATATTCAGCTTTCCTAGGTATACCTGCCTCTTTTGACTCCAACCCACCCCACCTAGTTACACAGAACTCACAGACAGGTCTTGGAGGATCTACCCTATGCCTATTCTGGCTTGGGCCAGAAAAAGCCACTAACAGAGAGTGAAGAGGAGGAGGAGGAAGATGGTTATAGAGACAGTGATGGATGGTAGTGGTAAGGGGGTGATGGTGGTGATGGTGTAATGGAAGTTAGTAAGATAAATCAATTACAACAATTTGATACTTTAATCTTTTAACACAATATCCTACAGATAGTTTTAAGCATTCATTAAAAGGTTAAATTCCACCAGTTTAGTCTCAGTCTTTCCACATTTTTCTCTCTATGAAGAAAACCAATCCCATAAAGGTCAGATCATAAAGATAAATTATTTTCTATCTCCAGATGCCAGAGTTATTTTAGGGTTTAGACTAAGACTCATTTTGCTCCACACAGAGCAGATCGGCCCCTCCTTCTTCAAGGCATCACCCAGAAAAGTAACTTCTTCTTTTTTTTTTTTTTTTTTGAGATGGAGTGTTGCTCTGTCTCCCAGACCTGGAGTACAGTGGCGCGATCTTGGCTCACTGCAACCTCCACCTCTCAGGTTCAAGCAATTCTCCTGCCTAAGCCTCCTGAGTAGCTAGGACTACAGGCGCACACCACCATGCCCAGATAACGTTTGTATTTTCGGTAGAGACAAGATTTCACCATGTTGACCAGGATGGTCTCGATCTACAGCCTCGTGATCCACCCTCTTCGGCCTCCCAAAGTGCTGCGATTACAGGCATGAGCCACCGCACCCGGCCCAGAAAAGCAACTTCTAACTTATTGAAACGTTTACTATATCCTCATTGTTAAAAGCATTCTCCTAACAATCTTGTCATTTCTGCTCTTTCTTCTGACCCCCCTAATATTAAGTCACTAAGACCCAAAGCAACTAAATTCGAAGGGAAAGGGATAAACAAAGCTAGGAGAATCTAAGAATTATGCCTTTGTTGCTTTACACTTTTGTTAAAAGAGCTCCTATAGCATTTGCTCATTCATCATTCATTACTCATTCATTCAACAAGCATTTACTCCTAGCACTCTGTACTAGGCCCAAGTGAAAAATGGGAAACTAGCGATTCCCATCCTTCCCTCAAGGATCTTATGCTCCAGAAAACACAATAAAGAAAACATTCCAACTTGGAAAAGTAGCCAGAGCGGGGAGGATTCTACACCCTCAAGAAATACAGGAAAGAAAGATGAAGCTGCTTTTGAAATAAGACTTCCCGGCCAGGTGCTGTGGCTCACGCCTGTAATCCCAGCTCTTTGCGGGGCCGAGGCGGGTGGATCATGAGGTCAGGAAATCGAGACCATCCTGGCCAACATGGTAAAACCCTGTCTCTACTAAAAATACAAAAAAATTAGCCAGGTGTGGTGGCGGGCACCTGTAGTCCTAGCTACTCGGGAGGCTGAGGCAGGAGAATGGTGTGAACCTGGGAGGTAGAGATTGCAGTGAGCCAAGATCGTACCACTGCACTCCAGCCTGGGAGACAGAGTGAGACTCCATCAGAAAACAACTTCCCGAATGCCCTGCAGCAATCTTTGAAAGCTCTCCCTTGTAAAAACCACAGGACTCTATAACAACTAAGAAGCTAGAAGGTTGTTTGTCCAAATGGGCCCATGAACTAATGGTACTGTACCACCAACAACTGTTAAAAAGGTAGGTTGTATAGTCCTACCACAGGCCCATTGAATCAGAATTTCTGCAGGGGCAGAAGGTAGGGATCAGAGAATTTGCTTTATTAACATGTCCCCGTAGAGATTCTGATGCACACAGAATCACTAAGCAAAATACAAGAAAAGGTATTTAAAAATTGTGATTAGAAGGGGCTTTTTATGACCAAGGTATGAAAATTAAGATGCCAAGGAACAGCTAAACGGGGATTGCTTTTAAACAGCAGAATGTGTGAGAAATTCTTTGGACTGGGAGCCAAGAGATGTGGTTCCAGTACTGACAAGCTAAATGATCTTGGCCAATTCATGTAATCCCCTCTAGTACTCAGATGTGTTTCTGCAGTATCCAGTATAGTAGCCACTACCCACATGTAAATATTGAGCACTTAAAATCTGGCTCTCTGAATTTAGCCGAGCTGCAAGTGTGAAATATACCCTGGGTTTGAAAGATAGTATGGTGGGTCATACCTATAACACCAGGGCTTTGGGAGACCAAGGCAGGAGGATTGCTTGAGCCCAGGGGTTGGAGGCTGTAATGAGCTATGATCACACCACTGCACTCCAGCCTGGGAGACCAAGCAAGTGTCTCTAAAAACAAAAGCAAAGACAAAAAAAAAAAAAAGCCCCAATTTTTAAAATATTGATTATTTGTTCAAATTAGAATATTTTGGCTATATAGCATTAAATACATTTAAATTAAATCTAAATTAATTTTAACCGCTTTTACTTTTTTAGAGCAGTTTTCAGTTCCCAACAAAACTAGGAGGAAGGTATAGAGATTCCCATATACCCACGGCCCTACACGTGCATAGGCTCCTACATTAACAAAGTCCCCCACCATGATGTATATTTGATACAATTAATGAACTTACGTTCCCACAGCATAATCACCCAGGGTCTGTATTTTACCTAAGGTTCACTCTTGTGAAATTTGTTCATTAGTTTGGACAAACTAATAATGTCATGCATCCACCATTATCATTCAGAGTAATTTCCTCACCCTAAAAATCCTCTGTGCTCTGCTTATTCTTCCCTGTCCCTCTCTCAAACCCTGGCTACCAACTGAGTTTTGCCTTTTTCAGAATTGGACTCATTCTGTATGTAGACTTTTCAGATTGACTTCTTTCACCGAGTAATATGCATCATCTAATGTTCCTCCATGCCTTTTGATGGCTTGATAACTTTTTTTTTTTTTTTAGAGACAGGGTCTTGCTGTGTCACCCAGGCTGGAGTGCAATGGCATGATCACAGCTCACTGCATCCTCAAATACCTGGGCTCCAGTTATCCACCTGCCCCAGCCTCCCAAGCAACTAGGATTACAGGTGCAAGCCACCATGCTGGCTCCCTGATAACTCATTTCTTATTAGTGCTGAGTAATATTCCATTTATGGATGTACTAGAGTTTATCCATTCCCTATCAAAGCACATCTTGGTTCCTTCCATGTTTGGGCAATAAATAAAGCTGCTACAAACATCTGTGTGCAGGTTTTTGTGTGAATGTAAGTTTTCAACTTTTTAAGGTAAATCCCAAGGAGCATGATTGCTGAATGGTATTATGAGAGCATGTTTAGTTTTATAAGAAACTGTCAAACTATCTTCCAAAGAGGCTGTATCATTTTGCATTCCCATCAGCAAGGAATGAGAGTTCCTGTTGCTCTATATTCTCACGGGCCTTCGTGTTGTCAGTGTTTTGGATTTTGGCCATTCCAATAGGTGTGTAGTGCTACCTCACTGTTGCTTTAATTTGCAATTCCCTGATGACACATGGTGTGGATCATCTTTTCATAAACTTATTTGCCATCTGTATATCTTCTTTGGTGAGGTGTCTCTTAAAGTCTTTGGTCAATGGTTTAATGGCATCGTTTGTTTTCTTGTTGTTAAGTTTTAATATAATTTGTATGTTTTGGGCAACAGTCCTTTATCAGATAATATTTTTTGCAAATATTTTCCCCCCAGTCTGTAGCTTGTCTTCTCATTCTCTTGGCATTGTGTTTCACAATGAAGTTTTTCACAGAGATTTTTCATTTTAATACAGTCCAGCTTAAGAATTATTTATTTAATGAATCTTACTTTTAGTGTTATATTGTATCAGAAAAGTCATTGCCATGCTCAAGGTCATCTAGGTTTTCTCCTATGTTATCTTCTTCTAGAAGTTTTATAGTTTTGCACTTTACATTTAGGTCTATGGTCCATTTTGTATTAATTTTTTATGAAGGGTTTTAGGTTTGTGCTTGGATTCAGCTTTTTAAATGTGAATGTGCTATTGTTCCAGCACCATTTGTGAAAAAGACTATCTTTTAAATCTACTATTTGTCAAGTAGAGGAAGTCCCCCTCTATTCCTAGTTTACTGAGAATTTTCATCATGAATGGGTGTTGGCTTTTGTCATATGCTTTTTCTGCGTCTACTAACATGATTATGTGCTTTCTATTTTTCAATCTGTTGATGTGATGGATTATAGTGATTGATTTTCCAGTGTTGGACCAGCCTTGCATTCCTCGGACGAATCCCAGTTGGTTGTGATGTATAATTCTTTTTACACATTATTGGATTTGATATGCTAATTTGTGTGGGGATTTTTGCATCTATGTTCATGACAGATATTGATCTGTAATTTTCTTTATTTGTCATGTCTTTCTCAGTGTTAAGGTAATTCTGGCCTCATAGAATTAGTTAGATTCCCTCTACTGCTATTTTCTGAAAGATACTGTGAAGAATTGGTATAATGTCTTTCTTAAATGTTGGGTAGAATTCACCAGTTAACCCATCTGGGCCTGGTGCTTTCTATTCTATTATTAATTATTAATTCAATCTCTTTAATAGATATAGGCCTATTCAGATTGGCAATTTCTTCTTATGTGAGTTTTGGCAGTTTGTGTCTTTGAAGGAATTGGTACATTTCATCTAGATTATCAAATCATGTGGATAGAGTTGTTCATATATTTCTTTATTATCCTTTAAGTGTCTGCTCTTTCATTTCTGATATTAGCAATTTGTGTCCTTTCTCTCTTTTTTCTCAGTTAGCCTGGCTAGAGGTTTACTGATTTTATTCATCTTTTCAAAAATCAGCAATTGGTTTTGTTGATTTTTCTCTGTTGACTTAAATTTCATTGATTTCTGGTCTAATTCTTGTTCTTTTGATTTTTTTTCTGCTTACTTCAAATTTAATTTGCTCTTCTTTTTCTGGTTTCTGAAAGTGGAAACTTAGATGATTGATTTTAGATCTTTCTTATTTTCTAATATATGCACTCAATGTTACACATTTCCCTCTAAGCATTGCTTTTGCTGCATCCCACAAATTTTGGTAAGTTGTGTTTTTGTTTTCATCTAGTTCAAAATATTTTTTAATTTCTCTTGAGATTTAACTCATGTTCTTTAGAAGAGTGTTGATTAATCTTCACATATTTTGGGATTTTTCGGTTATCTTTCTGTTATCGATTTCTAGTTTAATTTCATTGTGGTCTGTGAGCAAATATTATATGATTTCTATTCTCTATTAATTTGTTTAGGTGTGTTTTACAGCCCAGAATGTGGTTTATCATGGTGAATGTTCCATGTGAACTTGAGAAGAATGTGCATTCTGCTATTGTTTGATGAAGTAGATACATGCCAATTATATTCAACTGATTGATGGTGTTGCTGAGTTAAACTATATCCTTACTGATTTTCTACCTGCTGGATCTGTCCATTTCTGATAGAGGTATATTGAAGTCTCCAATTATGGTAGTGGAGTCAGCAACACCTCCTTGTAACCCTCAGTTTTTACCTCAGGTAGCTTGACACTCTGTTACATATACATTAAAGATTATTACATCTTCTTGGAGAATTGGCCTCTTTATCATTGCCCTTCTTTATCCCTGATAAATTTTCTTATTTTGATGTATGCTCTGTCTGAAATGAACATAGCTATTTATGCTCTTTTGATTAGTGATAACATAGTATATTTTTCTCCATTCATTTATTTTTAATTGATTTGTCTTTATATTTAAAGTGGTTTTTTGTAGACAAGATATTGTTGAGTCTTGTTTTTTGATCGACGCTGATCATCTCTGTCCTTTAACTGGTTTATTTAGATGGTTGACATTCAAAGCGATTATGGATATAGTTGGGTTAGTATGTTCCATATTTGTTTCTGTTTTCTATTTGTTGCCCTTGTTTTTTTTTTTTTTCTATTTTTGTCTTCCAATCTTTTCTGCCTTTTATCATTTAAGTTGAACATTTTATATGATTCCATTTTCTCTCCTTTTATAGTGGTTCTTTTTAATTTTACTTTTTTACTTTTTTTTTTTACTTTTTTTAATGGTTGCCTAGAATTTGTAATATACATTTACAACTAATCCAAATCCATTTTCAAATAGCACTATATCATTTCACAGGTGGTGTGAGTACCT